>NC_056747.1:88626809-88984309 GCF_019279795.1 Protopterus annectens | reverse complement strand
GACCAGTTGTATTGTTGGGCATAAAGTTGTGATTAATTCAAGTATAAACTGGTTTATATATCTGCCCGTTTCCCTTCCAGCCTGTCCTAACCATGGGAAGTACTTGCTGCACTGCATGGATGTTAATCACTAACTGAGATGTTAAGATGGCAGAACCATCTCCATACTTAAATATACTTACCATTTTTGCTTTTTTTCTGCTAAAATCTCTGGGTCATAAACTCTCCCAACCCTTGTCAGATGGATGTGTGTGTAAAATTGTGCAGTGCTAATCGTAACAAAGTTGCTAAAGCTCACACTACAGGAGCTTTAGCTTCCCCAGTATCCTTTTTCAGAAATGCAGTCCTTTGTATAGTATATACATGATCTTTGCAAAACTCTAAGTTGGATCTTGTTTCTATATCAACATTTGGAGCTGCCATTACCAAGAATGTTCTTTTAGGGTCCATCCAATAGGAGGTCACTATCAGATATTATGTTACAGAGGAAAACCCCACTGATACCCAGAAATGATGTACTTACCATGAATCTAAGAGTAGTCTGTCCTCTGCATTAATGCTGCCTTCCTTTCCCTATCTTAGCCAAGAATGTATTTTGTGTTTGGTTAGAAAAGACGGGAGAGAGACTGAAAAAGCATTTTACAAAGGAGCAGTAGGAGAACATATGTATGGCTCCCAGGTATGCAGCAAAGCCCAGAAGGTTTTAGGGTTTTTTCTTAACGTTTTTGCATGGGTATTTATATCCCCCCAAGCAGACTTCAAAGAATTTTTCTTCATGCAGTTTGCAAGTGTTGGTTTGATGAGGAAGAAAGGTTACAAGGAACATAGCTTTTTGGGAGTGTAATGAGTTGACAGATATTAAAAATTCCTTGCAGAATACTCTGTCATAAATTTTAGGGAGGAAGTTGGCTGTAACTAAATAAATTATTCTCTTGAGCTAAAGCATAGGGTCTGAATTGCCTAGATATAGTAAAGCTTTATTAAGCTTGATTCTATTGGCTGCCAAAAAAAGCAATTAAAAGATAATAGAAATAAAAATCTAAAACTATTTGAAATGTAGCATATTGTAAAAGATAATAGATCTGGAAGTGGGATCTTGAGAAACGAAGGAACAAATAGTATATAGTAATTGAATTTATGGGATTAGTACTTGGCAGAATGATGTTGAGGATGAGTGAGTTTTAAGGGAAGACCGGAATTGAACAATTTGTGTAACTTTGGACTGATTGATTGTTATAAATTAAAAAAAAATGTTTATGGCTTGTTTTCTTAATATGTGTATGTGTGTCTTAAGTGATAATTTAATAAAGGTGTTAAAAGTTTTATGTGTGTGTGTCATCATATTGATCACTGCTGCAGTAGCCTTAGCTATATGGGTTTATATCCTGCCAAGTATATAACAATTGGCCAACTTCCAAAGCTTCAGGACCTGTTCCACATTTCCTAACTGTCAAGCAGCTTGAGCTGAGCTGACTAAATGATAAGTTTGGGTGTGAAGCCCTTCAGAGATTTATTGCCACTGCAGAGTGTACTCCTCTGAGACTTTCGAGCTGGTCAGTTTGTGCATTCCTTTGTTTCCCAGGTAAGTTCCCTTTGGGGGGAAAAAATCAGTTTTCCTAAGTTTGTTGTTTTATTACATTCCTCTTTAGGAAAGTTATTTTAAAGCTAGGAGTGTCCTGTTTGTTTTGATGGACTGTCTTGATACTGTAACATACTTTTAAACGGAGCAATTGTTTTTTTCCTGTCAGTTTAAAAGTAGTATAAAGTTACTGTAAACCTTTATGCTATGAAGAAACATTTATTTTTTTTCTGTGAGGCTGACCGTTTTTACTGTAGTTTTTCTTCCCGTTAAAATAACTTTTGTAGACTGGTAGTGTTTACTAGCAATTGCAGCTCCTCTTCCCCCTTCGGAAGAGGCACCATTTTTGGTTTGACCGTGAAACAGACTACCAAGCCAACAGCTGGTCATTGCTTCCAGCTACAAAAAGAAAAAAATAAGTGAACAGTCTTTGCCAAAGTTGCAGGTGGGTGACTCTGCTGTGGTCATTTATTGTACTGCAAACCACTTATCTTTTACTCCATATCCCTCTGATGTAGCACCTACAGCTACTATGGACCGGGGTTAGTCACATCCTCCCCAGCTACTGGGGTCCCTTCAATGGGCAAGGGAGAGCCACTCTTGTTGGTTCTGGGAGAAGGAACAGGAGAGGTTTTCCTGTTGTGCAAGAATGCTGTGCCCATTCCTGGGAAAGCTGCTGCTGCCATTAGTAACAGAGTTGGCCCAGTTTTTTCTGTCCCAAAAAAAAAAAAAAAAAACAGAAAACCAAACATGTATCTACTCCTACATACATTTCTTTGGATAAGAGTAATTTCCTGGATATATATCCTACTTGTGAAATAGTTTCTCATAAAAGAAAGAGGGATTTCTCTTTTCCTGAAGACATTCAAGATTCTGAATCTGAACAGGAAGATTCAAGGATGGCTACAAGTGATCTTTTTTCCTCTCAGATTTTTGATTCAGAGGAGAGCTTAGTTTTGATTCCCCCTGTGGGGTTTCTCTTTCTTTGAAACTATTGCTAGAATATGCCAGTGTTTTCAGTGGGAAAACACTGAGATGTCCTTGCATATTACTGTTGCAGTATTCTTTACCAAAGGGATCTTCTGCCATGGATAGCCATGTCTGGACAGTATACCAAAGCCTTCAGCTCTTATAGACAGTGTACGTCACACGTATGGCACACACACACGATGTAGGGGATAAAGGTGACATATGGAAGCAGATACTGACTCCTACTTTGCTGCTAGTCTGAACGCCATTGTTGAAAGTCAGCTGAATGCTGTTCTGCTGTGCTGGTTACCAAGCAGTGTTTACAGATAAGTGCCCTGTTGGAGTTTTTTCTTTTATTTTTTGAGGTTATTGTGTTCATGCTATACAAAAAGGGAAAATGTCAGTTTAGGAGGCAGATTCTCCATAAATGCAGTCATTACCAGTGTCTCTTCTGTTTAGGTGCTTCCCACGACCATATGCAGTGCTCTGCCAGGTAATTTTGCCTAAGACCTTTGTGTCGCCTACTTGTCCATCTACCTGGCGAACCAACATCTTAAGTTGTTGGCTAAAGGTGCTATGGCAGAATCCTGCCATCTTGAGAGCCCAATGTCAGCCAAGAAAAAGGCCTAAAAAGTTGGGTGCAATCCAGCTGGTGTACAGCCTCCCCCCAATATCTCTCTCAAGGCTGGTAAAAGTCCAGAGAACCATCTGGTGGTTGCTTCAGATGCCTCTTGCCTCCACCCTTTTGGAGGCTGGCGTGGATTTGTCATCTTGTACATCCTCAAAGGCTTTTCAAACATTTGTGCTTGACGTTGAAGGGGGACCTTGGCCGATTATATCTGAAGGACCGAGGTGGGTTCCTCAGATCTTAGTTAGGGAGGACATTTCTACAACCATTATTAAGTTTTGCTAAGGGTCTGACCCACCGAGGATGTTTCATGCGGATGTCCCTCGAAAGAGGAAACAAAAAAATAAAACATATTTCTCCTGTTTAGGATCCTCAGTGTGAATGGCAGCATTTCACTCAGGGTCTTTTTAATGCCTTGAACCCTCCTGAAGGGGGTCTCTGTCTCTGCTCCTTCCTGGTCTTCCACCCCACTCAAGAGGCCTAGGGAATTGGATTCCTCGTATGAGGAACTGAATTCTGAGGAAGAATCTTTGGCTTACTCTTCCCATATTCCTCCCCTTGGCCTATGGTTCAGAATAAGAGGACTCCTTAAGTCCAGATTCTCCCCTGGAGGAACTTTCCTTTTTGGGGTACCATTTGTCTGTATGATGGATTATTTTAAGTGGTATTGCTCTCAAGTCTTTGTGATTCAGAAAATATGTTACAAGCTCATACAGATGGAGTCTCCTCAGCAATCCACTCTTTCTCCTGTTGTGGCTGCTCTCCTGGATGCTTTCTCAGCAGCATTTGTAGCTCCTGATTCTCAGCCCCCTGCACCTAAGAAGCCAGATAGACTCTGTAAAGTGCCTGAGGAGTGCAAATATCTTTATAAATGCCCTTCTACCAACCCTTCTGTAGTGTCAGTCCCCTCTGATAAGCTGACCAAGTTGTTGCCTTCTATAAGAATAGTAGGGCTATGGAAAGGCCGGACAAAAAGTTCACACTGCTGCCACTTTATCCTTTAGAGCCATGAACTGCCAGACTTCTGTGACCACGTATGTTTGGGCCATCCTTTCACAGGTTTCTAAGGTAGTTTTTGACCTTCCTGACTCTGAGTGGAAGGCTTCAGCCCTTTCCCTGCTGGGTTGTACTTCTCAAGTTTCCCATCATTTAGTCAAATGCAACAAATGCCTCTTCCAAGACTGCTGCCTTTGGCTCAGTTATGAGGCTTTATTCTTGGCTTTGTCTTCAGGCTTTGCCTGATGACATTAAGGCCAAAGTTTTAGATGCTCCTGATGATAATAATTATAATAATAATAATGTTTGGGTCCTTTGCAGCTGAACTTTTCAAGTCTCTCCAGGGCAAAAGGTAAAGCCTTACAAAAGCTGAAACATATTATTGTTTTTCCTGTTCCTAAATTTCACAGGAATTATCCCTCTGTCTGCTTCTGTTCGTAGGCAGTCTCGCCCTCCTCCTAAGGGCAAGAAGGATTCTAGGCGTGTTCCTCCTGCTAAGTCTGCACGACCCCTGCCTTCCAGAAACTTGCTTTCTAGGATAAGCTGGGTTCTGTTAGACAGTTTGTTTCCTCCTGCCCTCGGCCAGATTCCCTTGTCCCTTCTTCTGTCCCAATCTCTTCCAAATTGGCTGCAGATCACTTCAGACTCTTGGGTTCTCTCCATTATCCATCAGGAATATTTCATGGTTTGGAAATCCTTTCCTGCATTTTCAGTCATTCCTCAACCTTCTCAGGACAGCTTTCTCTTTTCCCAGAGGATCTGATGTTATCCATGTTATTATTCCTCACTGTTGGGTGTTTGATCTGAGATCAGATCCAAGCCAGCACTTTACAGAGAGCTTCTAGGCTCGAGCTCCTCCCATGATCCCTCGCTGTCCTCTAACCCCTCAGATCTTGTTTGCCACAGTCAGCTACAGACATAGGTTTCTTGGCTCAGCTCACAGTGGGATAAGTACACTATTTTTTCTTGTTTTTCTTCCTCCCTTTTGGTAGTTTCTTAGTGGTTTTGTAATGTTATAGTTCTCTGTTCTATCCGTAGTTGGCCTCCTCTTTTTATAAATGTGTCTGGTAGTTCTGCTTTTCACCCTTTTTCTGTACTGCTAGGTTAGCTTCTAGTAGTTGTGCTTTATTCTTTTTTGAGAGTAACTTTTATAGTTTTTGTATTTCTTATAGTTTATTTTTGTCTGTAAGTAGTTTTTGGCTGGTCTTTCTGGTGACCGACCTCTGCCTTTTTCTTGGTTTAGAGTTAGCTTGTTCCCTTTAGCTTAGGCTTACTTCCATTATGACTGACAAGCCTGTTGGCTTCAAACGGTGCTGTTGGTGCAGTCGGTAAATGCCTGTTTCCGATTCGCACAAGAAGTGCCTTTATTGTTTGGGCAGCGACCACCTGGAGATTGAATGCAGTGCATTCAACTCCAGGGCTTTGGTTGAGCCCGAAACAAGCTCCTCCTGAAAGGATTGTCTCAAGTGGGTCCCTTGGCTCAGTCCCCTGCCAAGTCTGGACCCTCAGAGCAGAAAAGGAAGCCCCCTTCCACCTCTGGGGTCTTCCTTCTCCAAAAAGGTTAGGGTGTCTGATCCCAGTGCCTCTGACCCCAGCCTCGACTCTGTTGGATCCAGTGCCCTCGGTTCCTAAGATCCATGACTCTTTCGGATCTGGGGCTTCCCCTTTGAAGCACTCAGATCTGAGGTCACTGGAGTCCACTCCCAGATCCAAGGTCTCCGATTTGAGGCCTTCAGATCCGGTTGGACCTGAATCAGCCACTGATCCGAGGCATGTGGGACCTAAGCGCTTGGATCCTACTTTGTCTTCAGATCCGGGATCAGTGTCTGATCCCACTATTGTTATTGATGATTCCCCCTTAGGTTCTGGCTTGTGGTGCTCCCCTTCTGCCTCCTAGCACAGAGCTCAGTCCTTAGAGGGTGGATCCACGGGATCTAGGCACCCATCCCTGGCTAGGTCATCCACCTCCTCTAGGTCCTGCAGGAGTCTACTCCCTTCCGATATGGACAGGATGATGAGGTCCTTTCTCAAGGCTTGGATTGTGTTGGGGCTTCTCTCTTCCCCTGCCTATCTGGCTAGTGGCCCATCTCCTACCCCCCCCCTTTCACTTCTCATCCGACCAGGTTGGTTTTCGACTTTTCTGGCCTTGTATCGCACAGGGAGGGAGATGGGAATTCCTGGGGACCTTTCTGTCTCTGCCCCATCCGAGTCCCTGACTACTTTTGCTGAGCCTCCCCCTGGTCAGGCTGAGTCCCGGGTCCATGCGGTTGTCCCAGAGTCCTTGAGTGGGGGTTCCGGACCGGTTCCTTCCCTGTGGTAATTCAGCCGTCAACAGCTCAGGGCTGGTGCTATCTGAAGGCTAGGTGGTTCTGGCCTGGTGTGGTCCTTCTCCCCAGGTAGTCCTTCCCACCGGGAATGCGGATGGGGCATCATCCAATCTTTTGGCCTTCCGGGTCGTAGAAAGGACTTTTTCCTCCCAGAAAGTTTCCTCCCCGGCCTTGCAGGAACCTTCCCAGCCCCTCCAAGTGGACCCTACTCATCCTGTCCCAGGTCAGCGCTTCTGAGCTAGCCTTCAGGTGGGAGCTTCCCCACTTGGGGGTCCCCCTCTCTTCCAAATCCTCCCCCAAGCCATCCCTGGAGGAGATTTCCCAGAAAAGATCATGTAAGAGGGGATACCTGGACTCCCCTGATGATTTGCTCACAGAGGACATGGACCTCGATGAAGGGGACGGATCCCCCATATCTCTGCCCAAAGATGCCTCCTTTGCGGGCAAGTAGGTAATACTAAAACTTGAGGGCAGTTGATCTTCATTCCCCCGGCTTCCAAGGAGTCTGTCTTTCTGAAGGCTTTCAGGATGGACCCATCTCTGCCCTCGACCCCCCCCCCCCCCCCCCGCAGATGAACTTGTAGATCTCATCTCCAGCAGGGCATGGAAGGAGACTGATACAGTGGAATCCATTCCCAAACATGCAGACAGATTTCTCAGTCCCCCTTCTGACAGGCAGTTCTGGGTGAAAGGAGTGCCAGTCGATGCAATCTTGGTAGCTGGCTCCACCGAAAAGGAGTTGGTGGAACAGAGCATGTCTGCCCACCCCCTTAACCATGAGTCCCGGGACAGGCATGGAAAGCAAGTTTTCGACTCTGCTACATTCGGTCTGTGGGTGCTTAACTACCTGGCACATTTCACCCGACTTCAAAGGGACCTGGTCAAGGAGCTTACCACTTCCTTTTCTGAGGTACTATTAGCCGGGGAACTAAGTATGGTGTCCCTCAAACTGTCCACACTTTCTTCCCTGGCTAATTCATCGATGAAGCTGATTGTCAAAATGACTGAAAGAGCCTCCCGAGCGGCCACCACAGGTATTACCATTCAGCTTCATGCCTTGTTGCGCCTTTGTGGAGTCCTTTAAGGCATCTTTCACCAATGCCCCCTTCAGTGGTTCCACCCGGTATGGCCAAGGAGACTCTCACATGCACTGAGCAAGAGGGCAAGACCTTGTCGGCTGTGGGAATCAGGTTTTCCACCCCTCAATGCTCATTTTCCAAAACACAGCGAGGGGCCAGGAAAATGTGGTTTTGCAAGTCATAGTCTGCCTTCCAGGATGCTCCAGATGAGCCCTCCTCCAGAGGTTGGGGGAGAGGGTTCAACGGCAAGCGCTGCTCCAGGGGCATAGGAGGTCTGCAAAATCAGGGCTGCAGGGAACCCTTCTCTGAGAAGCCCCAACTGCGCTCCTGAAATGCTGCCTGACTGTCCTGCCCTGGAGGCAGTTGGGGGTCGTTTGTCTTTACACCCTTTAGCTTGGGCAAGTGTTACAAAAGATCGTTGAGTGCTAAATGTTTCCAGAGGTTATTCTGTTCCCTTTTCCCAGCCTCCTCCAGTCCAGAGATACCTCCCCGATGCACCACCCCATCACAGGGAGCCAGCTCAGGAAGAAGTGCTAAAGCTTCTTTGAAAGAGAGCCATCCAAGAGGTCCCCCTAGGACAATGAGAATCCAGAATTTACTCTCCCTTCTTTTTGGTGCCAAAGAAGACTGGTGACCTGCCTCCAGTTCTGGACCTCAGCAATCTCAATCTATCTGTCAAGAAGTCCAGGTTCCGGAGGTCACTATCCAGTCCATCATGACTTTGTTGCACAAGGAAGATTGAATGTGCTCCATAGATCTCCAGGATGTGTACTGTTGTATAAAAATAGACAGGCACTCCAGGAGACATCTCCACTTTCGAGTAGGGGCCAATCACTACCAATTCTGGTCCCTGCCCTTTGGTCTCACCACAGCCCCTCGGTTGTTCACCAAGTGCATGGCAGTGGATGCAGCTCACCTGAGACTGCAGGGATTCCAGGTGTTTCCGTACCTTGATGATTGGCTCCTCACAGCTCCCATGAAGTATCATCTGGTCACTGCCTCTCAGTACCTACTCCAACTATTCCACCGATTTAGGCATTACAGTGAATCTTCCCAAATCTAGAATTTATTGATATTCAGTTGGACACTGTGTCGGAGATTGCACACTTCCCCTCCACCGGGTACTCCTCATCAGATCTCATGTTCCGTGTCTCCTCCCCAGGCCCACCTTGTTCTCAGGGCCTTAGGGTCCATGGCGGCGGCGATCTGTCTCATGCTGTTAGCCAGGTTCTACATGAGGGTCCTGCAGTGGACTCTAGCAGTTCAGTGGCCTTCCTGGTTCACCCTATGATGACTCCGATCCACCTCACTCCAGTGTGCAGGCATCATCTCCTTTGGTGGATCCAGTCTTCCAACCTCGTAGCAGGCAGACAATTCTCTATTCCTCCCCCCAGTGCCACAGTGACCATGGACGCTTCCCTGTTGGGGGTGGGGGCATTTGCTGGGAAAGATGATCCAAGGCACGTGGTCCGAAGCAGAGACCAAACTGCATATCAATGTCTTGGAGATGAGGGCAGTTCTCCTCATGTTGCAAACCTTCCAGGACTGCCTCCCTCTGGGTACCATTGCAGTTCACATGGACAATATGGATGTGGTGTGGTACATCAATAAGCAAGGGGGGGACACATGCTTGTATCTGCTTTGTCGCAAGGCCATGAGCTTGTGGGAATGGGTGATGTCTCTGGGGCACTTTCTCATTGCAACACATATTTCCGGGAAGTCCACCGCTCTGGCAGACAGACTCAACAGGGCAATTCTGAGTCCTCACGAGTGGTTCTTGAATCCTTCATTGGCAAAAGAGATCTTCCTTCACTGGGGTCAGCTGAGCTGCAATCTCTTTGCCTTCCCTCTCAACCACAAATACAGCCATTATTTCACCCTGATTCTCCAAATGGGATGTCCCCCAGGGATGCTCTGGTCCGAGATTGGCCCCGGGTCTCCTTTATGCCTGTCCTCCCTTGCCTCTAATTCCCAGAATACTGTAGAAAGCCCATCACCTCAAGGCTACCTTGATTCTCATTGCGCCTTTTTGGCCTCTGCAGGTGTGGTTTCCACATCTTCGGTCTCACTTGGTTACTTCCCTTGGGTACTAGATTCCATTCCTGATCTAATTTCCCATCCCTCTCAACTTACGATTCCCAACCTACAGATGCTTCGTCTGACAGCATGGATTGTCCACTTTCAGTAATCCTGAATCAGCCCAGGCTACCATGTCCCATTAAGAACATTATCCTGGCCTCTCAGAAGGCTTCCACTGGAAGGATTTACATCAGTAAGTGGAAACGGTTTTCTGTTTGGGCTAAATAGTGCAATATCAATCATGCTTCGGCTTCCGTTTCAGATATCTTGCACTTCTTGTCTTTGCTTTTTCAGGACGGAGCTAGCTTTTTCACTATCAAAGTGCAGTTGGCAGCTGTTTCTAACTTCTGTGTTTGTGAGGAACCTGTCTTCTCCTCTTGTTTGTGTAAAGCCTTTTTTTCTGCTCCGCCCCTTGTCGGGGATCCTTCTCCCCCTTGGGATCTTTCCTTTCTGCTGCAGTCTTTCACACACAGACTCCATTCGAGCCTGCTGCCACGTGACATCAAATTCTTGTCATGGAAGACAGCTTTTCTAGTAGCCATAACCTCAGCAAAAAGGGTTTCGGAATTGCAGGCTCTTTCTATTAAACTGCCTTTCATGTTTTTTTTTCATAAAGATAGGGTGGCACTTCGAACTAACCCATTATTCATGCCTAAGGTTGCCACAGAAGCGAATCTGAGCCAGTCAGTCAATTGCCGGTCCTCTTCCCATATTTTGCTAACAAAGGGAAATATCTCTTACATACGCTACATGTGCATAGACAACTGCATTTCTGCGTAGATAGGACAAAAAAACTTCCGCATGTCTGTTCAGCTGTTTGTGGTGTTCTCTCTTAACAGGAAGGGTCAGGCGGTATCCACAGTAGCTATCTCTCATTGGATCTCGATGTGCATTTCCTTTGCTTATTCCTCCAAATGTTTATCTTTACCAGGGCCCATTAGAGTTTATTCCACTAGGTCAATGGCTACTTCAGCTGCCTATCTTACCCATCATTCCATAGATGACATTTGTGTGGCAGCCACCTGGTCTTCTCCTCGCACTTTTGTTAGCCACTACAAACTTGACATTGTCTTCAGGAACAGGGCTTCCTACTGCTTCACAGTTCTTCGGCATGTCCTTTCATGAGGCCACCCAGGATTTAGGGTAGCTGGGGACTCTGACCCAACAGTGAGGAATAGTGACATGGATAACATCAGGTAAAGCGTTATGTACGTACCATAACTTGACATCTGTGTTATCCTATGTCAGCATTCATCACTATCCCTCCCTCCATCCCCCGTCCTGTAGGATCTAGAGGATGTGCAGCTGCCCTATCTGGTGGTCAAGGTCTTCTTTAGCTGCTTTCTAGCTCAGAGCAAACTCTATCTGAGGGGTTAGAGGTCAGAGAGGGATCATGGGAGTGGGAGGAGCTTGAGCCTATAAGCTGTCTGTAAAGTGCCTGCTCGGATCCGATGTCTGATCCAAGACCCAACAGTGATGAATAGTGACATAGGATAACACAGATGCCAAATTATGCTTAGTACACAACTCTTTTTCGTCACGTTGTTTTGGCACAGGGCAGCATTCAAGCCGTGCCTCCTGCTCAGGTAGGGAAGGTATTTTTACTCCAGTGTGTTTCTGGTCCCACGAAAGGAAGGCAGTTGGAGACCAATTCTGGATCTTTCCTGGCTGAACACCTTTCTAAAGATTCCTTCCGTTTGGATGTTCTCCCTCCAGACATTATTCCCTGTTCTTCTACCCCAGGCCTTTCTGGTATCTCTGGATCTCAAGGATGCCTCTGTTCACATCCCCATCTATTCTCTTTTAAGGAAATGTTTACGTTTCTCTGTCTCTTACTTGCATTTTCAATTCACTGCTTTGCCCTTTGACATCTCTACTGCCCCAAGGGTATTCATCAGATGCCTCACTCCTGTTAGTTTTTTGCAGGATTCGAGGAATTCAGATCTTTCCTTATCTAGATGATCTGCTTATTCAATCTCCTTCCCCCAACACTCTGCTTCAGCATCTCAAGTTTACTTCTTCCCTGTTACAGACTCTGGGGTTCACCATAAACTTCCAAAAAGCAGTTCTGATGCATTTCCACGGTCATATTTTCCGTGGCTGCAGACTTCAAAGAGTTCCTGTGCTGGCATCTCTGCCTGCCCCCAAAGCTCTGTCTGTAATTGCCTTTTTCCAGTCCCTTCTTCCTCTGGTGTCTGTCATGGCCAGGGACTTTCTCGGAATTCTCAGGCTCATAGTTTCCTTCATTCCCATGCTCCCTCTTGCCAAGAACTATTTGATGAAACTTCACTGGTACCTCAAGTCAGTGTGGCTTCTGTCTCATGCTCAAGCTTCACTGGGTGGATTCATCAACTTTCACTCAACCCGAGGCTTGCTTTTCAAGCTCTAGTAACACCTCAGGAGCTCTTTATGGATGCCTCAGACAGGGGGTGGGGTGCCTCCTGTGACTTTAAGGTTTAGGATCACTGGCCCTCCTCATCAGAGGTCAGACCACCTCAGTATAAAGGAGATAAGGGTTCTGTTTCTGGCTCTTTAGGCTTTTCATTCCCTCTTTCATCCTGGGCTCCTCAAAGGTTTCACAGACAATGCCAGTGACATTGAATGTCAACAAGCAAGGGGGCACAAGGTCATATCTTCTTTGCAGACTATATCTTCAAGCCTGGGATCTAGCTATCCAGGATCAAGTGACTCTTCAGGAAGTTCGCATTTCCCTCAGAGCACAATTTAGTGGCAGACTCTTTGAGCAGGTCCAGCACACAAACTCAAAAATGGATGCTTCTTAGAGATGTGTTCCTGGACATTGTCCATCTGTGGAGCATTCCTCAGGTAGATCTTTTTGCATCCACTCCGAACAGACAACTTCCTCTATTTTGTTCCAGAGTCCCAAGTCCTTTGGCTTGGAAAGTGAACAACCTTGTCTTTTCTTTGGAAGGGGATGTTTCTGTATGCCTTCCTTCCCCTTCCTATTTTACCACGAATCTTGTACAAGATCAGGCAGGACTCCCAAAATCTTGCTATTGACTCCCTTTGGCCCAAACAACATTGGTTCCGTCTTCTTTCTCACTTGGCCAGGGGCAGGCACCACAAGTTAACCTCACCGGGTGGATATTCTCACTCAAGACCAAGGGATCTGTTATCCATCCTCACTTGTGCAGTCTTGAACTGATGCTGTGGGTTTTAAGGTTTTGATCCCTTTTAGGCACATTTCTTAGAGGATGTGCTTTGGGTTCTGCAGGAGGCCAGGAAACCCACTACCAGGAAATCTTGTACACCCAAACAGAAGCAATTTTCTGTCTGGTTACTCTTTTGCCATTGGTATCCCCTGTCTGTAGAGGTTCCTCTGGTTCTCTCTCTGTGTTATCTGCTGCATGCTTGGGTTGTCATATTCTTCAGTTAAAGCTTACCTGTCGGCAGTTTCTGCTTGCCTACCCTTGACTCCTCTTCTGGCCTCTAGATTTGAGGTCAAGCAGTTTCTTCAAGGTGTCCTTCATATCAGGTCTCCCAAGAAGCTTATTCCACCTATCTGGGACCTTAATTTTGTCCTTGAAAAAAACTGACTTTGGCTTCTTTTGAGAGTGTTTCTTCAACTTCTTTACAACATTGTACTTGGAAGACTGTTGTTTTGGCTCTCACTTTAGCTAAGAGAGTGTCTGAACTTCAGGCCCTAGTGGATATTCCTCCTTTCTTAGTTTTCCACAGAGACAGGGTATCACTTCCTACTAATCCTTCTTTTATGCCAAGGTAGTCAGTGAGTTATCCCTTAATCAGTCTGTTCATTTTCCTTCCTTTATTCCATCTCTGCAGTCTGTCAGTGAGAAGGTTCTTCACACCTTGGATTTTCATAGACTGCTCAGATATTATTTGTACAAAACTAGTGTCATTCACAAATTTGAGCAGCTTTTTGTTTCCTTTCATCTCATGCATTTGGGGTTGGCTGTTTCTAACCAAACCAACTCCTCCTGGATTTCTAAAGCAATTGCTTGTTATTCTTTTCATGGAAAATGTCTTTCCTCATCAGTAAAGGCAGTTGACTCCTCTGGTGCTTTTTTCAAGGGACTGGATACTATTTCAGTCCTTGACGTTGATGCTTGGTCCTCTGTTTGTACTTTCACAAAGTGTAACAAGTTAGATGTCATTTCCAGGGCCAGGTCAGGCTTTGCAAGGGCTGTTCTCCATTTGTTTGTAGAGGGCTGTTCTGTGCCTTCCTCCTAGCATTTCTCTTGAGCTCTTGAATTCTCTCTTTTGGTTAAGAACACTGCAACAGTGATATGGAAGGACTGTTGCAATGTTCGGTTCCTCTCTTCTTTCCCTTGTGTTCTGGTTTCCCTCCTGGCCGAGGGACCCTTCTTTATTTTTTCTTTCTGGATGCATATGGTTCTATTTGTCCCTGAGGATATTCTATTCCTCTTGGGGCTTTTTGAGTTCTGAGTATCTGTGTACATATGTCACCTTTATGCTGTACGTCATGCTTTGGCATATGTGTGATGTATAGTGCCTATAAGAGCTGAAGACTTTTTGGTATACTGGCCGGATGTGGGGCTGTCCTTGGCAGGAGATCCCTTTGGTAAAGAATATTACAACAGTGAAGAATGACATCTACGGTTTGGTAAGATTTTACACAACTTTACTGTTTCTCAGTTCCTCAGAAAAAACTAGGTGAGTTATTACAGAATAATTTTCCAGAACCTACACTCACTCTTCATGTTCTGTCTGCTTTAGAGGATGTGTGTGTTACTGTTTGCAGTTTTCCTGATAGTGAGCCAGCTGCTCCTGAAAAGGCAGATAAGATGTATAAAGTTCCTCAGTCTTTTTATACACTGTTTGCTAAGCTGACCCAGCAGTTATAGCTTTAGTTGATCTCACTGCTGCTAAACACTTGTTAATTCCAATCTTACTCTTTCTGATAAGGATGAGAAAATAGTGTATACTTATGCAGCAACTCTGATTTTCAGAATTTTGAATTGTTAGGCTCATGTGTTAGTTTGTTCTGACAAATTGTGAGTGTGAGCAATATTTTCTCTGCAGTTTCTTCTTCTTTAAAGAACGTTTATTCTGTTTCACAGATCACTACCCATTGTTTCACCGTGTGTATGACTGTTGATACATCCAGGACTTTTACCACTTATACTGTTTTGAGGAGGCTTCCATGATTCCATTCTCAGAACCTTCTAGATGATAGAAATGAGATTTCATATATATATATATATATATATATATATATATATATATATATATATGTTTTGGCAGAAAACAGAATAAACCGTCTCAACAAAATTCAGGTAAATAAGCATTTAAGGAGAAGTGGCAACATTCAGGTAAATAAGTTTCTAAGAAGAAATGGCAAGGGGGTTCCAGAAAAGAAGTGTTGAACCTCCCATAATCAAGGACAGTCCAACAAGTCTGACTGGAAGGACAGTCCAACAAATCTGACTGCAAGGACAGTCCAGCAAGTCTGACTGTTCAAGAGATAATTGTGATCCTTTCCCACCTTGACCCCTTTTTTCTTTCAGAAAGTCTGAGTCTTGCATTTTTGTCTTTGACAACAGCTTGTTTCAGACAAATGGGTTCCAAAAATCATTCATTAGGGTTGCAGATGGCAGGGGGAGGAAATTCTGCCTTTCCAGGGGGTCATTCCTCATCCTCTAGATCAGAGACTTTTGTTTCCACCTGTTATTCATTACATGCTGTCCCAAGGAGTGATAGAACCAGCTCCTCCTTCCCAGGTGGGGAATGTTTTTTATTCAGGGATGTTCCTAGTGCCAAAGGAAGAAAATGTTTGGAGACCAGTTTTGTAGCTCGGTTTCCTAAAGCTATCTCTTATACTGATAACACTACACTTGAAAGATGCTTATCACATCCATATTCATCCAAACTTCAGATTTTTTTTTTAAGTTTTTGTGTGTCTGGATCACGTTATCAGTCCTCTGCCTTTCCCTTTGGGCTGTCCACTGCACCAAGAGTGTTCACTAAGTGTCTAGCTCCAGTTATAGTTCATTGCAGTGTACAGGGTATTTGCATTTTTTCAGTATGTAGATGACTTGCTTATCTTTGCAGCGTCTTTGTCAAAGTGTCAGGACTCGCTCTCTTAGATGAGGCATCTCGTATAGAAGCTGGGATTCCAGGAGAGCATTTAAGTTTTATTACCCCTTCACACAGGATCGTGTTTCTGGGATGTCAACTAGACACCTCAGTTTAAAGAGCATCTGAAGTAGTTAACTTCATTTGTCCATCAACCTGTGGGTATCGGATCCGAGCCGGCAGCTTCAAACAGCTAAGATCCGAGCTCCAAGCTCCTCCCCTTACCCACAATCCCCTGCTAACCCTTCCTGACCTCAGATCTCGTTTGCCGCGGTTCAGTCAGCAGCTTTGAGCGAGTTTCCAGGAGTGGGTGTAGAACGTATTCTGTGAGAAAAATCTTTCTTTTCTTCATTCTAACTGTTAAAAAATTTGTGTGTGTGTTACCCCTAGTCTATTACTATTATTAGCGCTTTTTTTAGTTAAACTTGACTGTATTTAGTTAGTTTGTCCTCCCCCGTGTGTGTGAAGGGTGTCTGTGTTGAGCCTAGTGTTTATTTTTCTGAGTCATGTCTGAGGCCCCTAAAACCGCCTTTTCTAAATGCACCAAGTATGGCCATAAGCTGTCCCCAGCGGATGGCCACACTTGGTGTGTTATTTGCCTTGGGGTTGACCACCTCTCCTCAGGCTGCACTATTTGTGCAGCCTTCAACCCCAGGGCTCTGAGGGACAGGAGGTCGAAGTTGGTTTTGGCGGGACTGTTGCCCCCGGATCTGACTTCGTCCTCCTCTTCCTCCATGGTACCTGCCGCGGCAGTGCCACCTTCCATCCCTGCTCCCCTGGCTGGGACTCACCCTCCCACCGCAGGCCAGGAGGAGAGGGAAGCTAGGAGAGAGCGTAGAAAGGAGAAGCACCACAAGCGGCGGGCCGAGTCTTCCTCCTCGGCTCTGCCGACCAAGCAAGCGGCTTCTCCCAAGGCCTCCGGGCCTTTTCCTTCCCGGCTCCATTCACCCGTTTTTCTCCGGAGGAGGAGGAGACCTGGTCGCCTTCGAGGTCATCGAGGCGGCACTCCCGGCCCGCCTCAGTGGCCTCTTCTAGGTCGACTAGAAGCTTGTCCGATGCAGACATGGACCGGATGATGCGTAGATTCCTCCAGGCCCAGCTGCAGATGGGAGTGCTCCTGCCCCCCCCCCCCTCTGGGGGGGAGCTCGACCCCTTTTTTCACCCCGATTGCTCCTTCTCCGACCCACTTCCGGGGGTTCGGAGCCTTCGGAGCCGGGTAGCGTTGGAGCTGGGGGAGGGTCGGCTCCAATAGTACCTCGTACTTCGGCGCCGACAGCACCCTCGAGTTTGTCGGGTCCCTTTTCGGATCCGAGCTCTTGGAGCCGAGAGGAGCTGAGCTTCGGATACAGAGGTGTCAGTGTGTCTTCGGCTCCGTCTCAGTCGGAGGATAATGGCCCTTCGGATCCGATTGCTTCGGCGCCGGCTCTGATCCACACATCGGATCTGAGGGGACTGCTCTCGGATCCCAGGGAAAGCAGCTCCCCTTCGGCGTTCGATGTTGTGGAGAGGGTTCTATCGAGGGATTCGAGGCCCCAGGCTTCTGCTACGGCTCCACCCTGCACTCCCTCTCAGACAGGCCTACCTTTCATCACCCGGCCCCAGGGACAGCCTGCGCCTATGTCCCAGATAGTTCCCTTGGAGGAACAAGATGTGGTTGGTGAGGCCTCTTCAGACAGCCCCCCTGAGGAGGTTCCTCACAAATGTAAGTGCAAGAGGAGGCACTTGGACTCACCTGAGTCCTTGACAACAGCCACAGATTTAGAGGAAAGGGAAGGTTCCCCAAGGTCACCCCCCGAAGATGTCTCCTTCGGAGACATCATGGAAATGCTTTGAATTGGGGGGGGTGGTCTGCCTGAAAACCTTCCTCTGATGAGTCTGTGTTTCTGGAGGTGTTTGACGCAGGCCCATCTACCTCTTGGGTGTCTCCTCCTGCCGACCCCCTGGTAGACCTGATTACTACCAGGGCATGGAAGGAGCAGGACACTGTGAAGCCCATTCCCAAGAGGCCTGATAAAATTCTTAGTCCCCCTCCCAATAGGACATGTTGGAGCAAGGGTGCTCCTGTAGATGCCATGTTGGTGGCGGCCGCCACTAAAAAGGATCTGGCCCAGGAGAGTTCCTCTGTCCATCCTCCAGACAAGGAGTCTCGGACGATGGACCGTTTGGGGAAGTGGATGTTCGCTTCAGCCACCTTCTCGGTAAGGTCGCTGAATTATATGGCACACGTGATTCGACTCCAGCGAGATCTCATCAAAGAATAGGCCGGGTCGCCCCCAGAGTCCATGTCGGCTGAGGATAAGAAAGTATTCTCTACCTGAATGGCCACTCTCAAATCCATTTCTAACACCTCTATGAGGCTCCTCTCCCATGCCACGGAAGGGGCCCCTAGAGCTAGCAGAGCGGGCATTGTCTTACGACGGCATGCTTGGCTCCGCCATTGTGATTTTGCGGAACCCTTCAAGGCATTCTTCGCTAATTCCTTGTTTGACGGTTCTTCGCTCTTTGGCAAGACCGTACGAGACACACTGGTCCAGAGCGAGAAAGATGGGAAAACGTTGTCTGCGGTCTGAGTCTGCTTCTCTGCTCCCCACAGGTCCTTCTCTAGGAACCAAAAGGGACAGAAGAAGATGTGGTTCTGGAAATCTCAAGAGTCCCGTTTCGCTCCTGACCCCTTGTCCTTCAGAGGCAGAGGAGGACAGGGTGGACGGCGGCCCAGAGGCAGAGGGGGACCGAAGAATTTCGGCCCGTGTAGCAACCCTGAAGGGTTACCCGACTGCTCCACTCTGGAGGCAGTCGGGGGGCGTTTCTCAAGGCACCTAGCAATGTGGGAGTCCATTACAACAGATCGCTGGGTGCTTCGGATCATATCCAGAGGTTACAAGATTCCCTTTCTCAATCTTCCTCCCAACCCCCGGAGCCTCCCCGATGTCCCACCCAATCAAAGGGAGGCAGCAGCCGCAGAAATTCTCCAGTTGCTAGAAAAAAGAGCAATCCAGCACCCCCCCAGACCAATCCGGATCAGGCTTTTACTCCAGGTTCTTTTTGGTGCCAAAAAAGATGGGGGACTTAAGACCAATCCTCGATCTATCCTTTCTAAACCTGTCAGTGGCCAAAGAGAAGTTCCGGATGGTCACCATTCAATCCATTCTCCCACTCCTGCAGGAGAATGACTGGATGTGCTCCGTAGACCTCAAGGACGCGTACTACCACATTCTGATGGACAGGCGATCCAGAAGATTTTTCTGCTTCTGGCTTGGAGCCATCCACTACCAGTTCAGGGTCTTTCCCTTTAGTCTAACCACAGCCCCCAGGGTGTTCACCAAAGTATTAGCAGTGGTAGCGGCCCACCTGAGACTTCAGGGAATACAGGTCTTTCCGTACCTAGATGACTCGCTCCTGTCCGCCCCCACCTGGCATCTACTGTGCTCAGCCAGAGATTATTTCCTCCATTTGGCCTCCCGACTGGGAATCACAATCAGTATCAAAAAATCTTCTCTTCAACCAACCCAGGTCTTAGACTTCATTGGAGCCAGATTGAACACAAACCTTTTGCAAGTCTTTTTGACTCCGGACCCTGAAGCTCCACGTGCTAGCCCTTCTAAACTACCCGGCTCCTCCAGCGGAATTGGTCCTGTGGGCTCTAGGCTCCATGGCGGCAACCATCAACCTGCTACCCTTAGCGTGCCTGAACATGAGGGTACTACAATGGACCCTACAGGTTCAGTGGTCCATCCTGCAACATCCACTGAGTTCACCCATTCCCCTCAGCAGGGTTTACAAGAAAGCACTATTCTGGTGGCTCCAGTCTCCGGACCTCCAGAAAGGGCGTCCCTTCTCTATGTCCCCCCTCTAACCACAGTGACCACGGAAGCTTCTCACCTTGGGTGGGGGGGCACTGTATGGGCAGAACCGTCCAAGGCACGTGGACTCCATCAGAGACCTTGTTGCACATCAATGTCCTAGAGATGAGAGCGGTGCTTCTTGTGTTGCAAGCACTCCAAGCCCTTCTTCCCTTGGGGACTATTGCAATTCAATGTCAGTCGTCTGGTATATCAACAAACAAGGGGGAACCAGATCCTACCCACTTTGTCGAGAGGCCATGAGAGTTTGGGAATGGGCGATCTCCACCAACCGCTTTCTCATAGCAACGCACATTCTGGGCCGGTCGAACATCTTGGCAGACAGGTTGAGTCGAACCATCCTTTCACTGTACGAGTGGTCGCTGAACCCGAGAGTGGTGAAGCAAATCTTCCTCAAATGGGGTCAACCTTGCTGCGATCTCTTCGCATCTCCTTCGAACGCAAAGTGCAGCGACTACTTCACTCTAATTCCACCACCAGGGGAATCTCCCAGAGACGCTCTCATGCATGTTTGGCCATCCAGTCTACTTTATGCTTATCCACCTCTTTCCCTAATGCTAAAATTCTTGCAGAAAGCACGTCGGTTGGGGAGCAGAGTGATCCTCATAGCCCCATTCTGGCCTCGTCAAGTGTGGTTCCCTTGCCTATGGTCTCACCTAGTGAACCCCCCATGGGTTCTAGATCCCATTCCGGATCTGATCTCTCACCCGTTAGGGTTGACAACCCCGAACTTGGACAACCTCAAGCTCACAGCTTGGTTGGTCCAGTTCCAGTGATAGCTAGGACTCCCGGTATCTCGTCCTCTGTCAAGGCTATTTTAGTAGCCGCTCATAAGCCTTCCACAAGAAAGGTTTATAATAGCAAATGGAAAAGTTTTTCAATTTGGGCGGAGCACAGAAACTTAGATCCCTTTACAGCTCTGTTACCAGCAGTGCTAGAGTTCTTATCAACCTTATTCGAACAGGGTGCTAGCTCCTCTACGGTCAAAGTCCAGTTAGCTGCAATCTCCCACTATCATGTGGGAAGTGATCTCGGCCCCCTGGCCTCTTCCAAATTATGTAAGATCTTTTTAAAAGGCACTTTCCTCTTGAGACCCCCTGTTAAAGATCCAGTTCCTCCATGGGATTTAACTCTTGTTCTCCAATCTCTGACAGCTCCCCCGTTCGAGCCTGCAGCCTCGGTGGATCTAAAATTCTTATCTTGGAAGACGGCTTTTCTTATTGCCATCACTTCGGCCAGAAGGGTTTCGGAACTTCAAGCCCTTTGCTCCAAACCGCCATACTTGGTTTTTCATAAAGATAGAGTTTCCCTCAGGACCAAACCTTCCTTTTTGCCCAAGGTCGCATCAGAACCCAACATCAACCAATCCATTAATTTACCAGTATTCTTTCCAAATTACCAGAACAAAGGTGAATATAAGTTACATTCCCTGGACGTACACAGGCAATTAAGATTTTACCTGCACAGGACCGCTGGTCACAGGAAATCTGACCAACTCTTTGTATCCTTTGCAAAACCCTCTTTGGGAAAACCAGTATCAAAAGTTACATTGTCCAGATGGATTTCCCAATGTGTCCTGCTTGCATATCAAAGTTCTGGTCGACCTGTACCTGAAGGAGTCCACGCCCATTCTACTCTATCAATTTCTACCTCTGCTGCTTTTTGGTCCAGAGTTTCCTTGGATGACATTTGTTCAGCAGCCACTTGGGCTTCATCTCATACATTCATTAACCATTACAAGTTGGACATAATTTCCAGAGGGAGAGCATCCTTCGGATCTGCAGTGCTCCGGAATATCCTTCCATGAGGATCTCCTAAGATTTGTGTAGCTGGGGACTCTGTCTCACAGGTTGATGGACAAATGAAGTTAACTACTTCAGATAAAGAAGTTATGTACTCACCATGACGTTTCATCTGAGTAGGTAATCTTCATTTGTCAGCAACCGACCCTCCCTCCATCCCCCTAACCTATAGTGCGTACTAGAAGGATTCCTAGCCCTTTGTTTCCAGATAACCTTAGGTTAGGATTTGCAGGTGATTCCTGTGTTGTAATACTCTGTGTTACTAAGCAAACTCGATCTGAGGTCAGGAAGGGTTAGCAGGGGATTATGGGTAAGTGGGGAGGAACTTGGAGCTCGGATCTTAGCTGTTTGAAGCTGCCGGCTCGGATCCGATATGGATCCGATACCCACAGGTTGCTGACAAATGAAGATTATCTACTCAGATGGAACGTTATGGTGAGTACATAACTTAGTTTTTTCTTCCACAGAAAAAAATTAGGTCTTTATTTAGATTTATTTCCAAGATTTTTCCACTCAGACTTTGACCACTTTGTGGGAATACCTCAGGATTTTGGGTTTCAAAGCATCTGTGATTCACATGATACACCAGGCAAGACTCCACATGAAAGATACAGTGGTATCTGAAATCTCTTTGATCACAACATCAGCATCCTTTATCTTTTCAAATCCCAGTGCTGGGGTTTGTCATAGGAGAAATCTTTTGATAGAGGCAACGGATATTCTTAAATCCAGGTCTCCTAACTTCTCCCTCCCTGCTCAAAAGCCAGTCAGTCACCATGGATGATTCGGACTTTGATTAGGGAGCAATTTCAGGAGGGATAAAAGTGCAGAAGGTATGGGACACCAAGGATGTAAGCAAGCATGCAAATATCAAGGAGTTGCTTACCCTGCTCAAGGCACTCAACTCTGTGAACCATCGTTAGTCCCTGACACCTCTTCAAGTGGTTACAGACAGCACCACAGTCATGTGGAACATCAACAAGCAAGAGGAAAACCAGGTCATACTCCCTTTGCAGGCTAGCCATATTAGCTTGGGATATAGTTTCACAGCACAATCTCACACTGCAGGCAGCCTTCATTCCATAAGAGCAAAAATTGTTTGGCAGACAACCTGATCAGGACCAGGGCAGACCCTCACGAATAGGAACTAGATCAGGGGTCTTACAAGATTTGATCCATCTGTGGGAGTTCCTTGAGTAGAACCCTCTGCCTCCTCTCTGAACAGCTGGCAAGATTCTGTTCCAGGACTCCATGCAAGAAGGCCTGGAAGACAAATGCCTTTTTCTTTTCTTTTGACAGGAATGTTCCTGTATGCTTTTTCACTCCCTCCACAAATATCCATGGTACTTCTGAAGATTCAGAAGGAGTCCCTCAAGTTCATTGTGGTGACTCCCTTCTGTTGGAAATGGCCATGGGCAACTACCACAAGCTTCCTCACAGACTGGATTTACTCTCACAAGAGCAGGAGTATTTTATGCACCCTGACAACAGTCATCTTCAATTAACTGCCTGGGTGATGGGGGTCTTAATTCCTTTTAGGTGTCTGTTTACTGAGGACGTGCAGCAGGTACTAAAAGAGACAAAAAAAAATGCTAGTAGAAAATCATACATTGGCAAATGAAAAAGGTTTTCTAGTTGGTGACAACATAACCAGCACCCGTTTAGAGCTAATTATTCTCTGGTTTTACAGTATTTGTGTTACTGTCTTGTGGCCTTTCTTATACCTCTGTCCATGATCACTTTTTGGCCATTTCAGCATGTCTGCTTATGGATTATCTTCTTTCAGTGCAGACTCATGTCAAAATGTTCTTGAAAAGGGGTTTGCAGAAGAGGCCTCCTGGAAAACCAGTGGCCACTCCATGGGATCTTAATTTTGTGTTAAAGTAGTTAACACTTGCTCCATTTACACCAGCTAATCTGGCTGACTTGAGTTTCTTAACATGTAAGACAGTTTTACTGATTGCGTTGTCTTCTGCAAGAAGGGTATCTGAATTGCAAGCTGTTATGGAGAGAGAACCCTATCTCATTTCCCATATGGACAGGGTTTCTTTGACAACTAATCCTCCTTTTTTTGCCTAAAGTGGTACCAGAGTTTACCTTAAACCATATCTATCCCACTGTTTTCTTTCCTAAACCTAAACATGAGGGAGAAAGTATACTCCATAATTTGGATGTCCTCGGACAACTTTGGTATTATCTTGACAGAATTAAATCTTTCAGATGTTCAGATCAGTTGTTTATTTTTTGTAACAGTAAGAAGAGTGGACAACCTTTGTCTAAACAGACTATTTCCAAATGGTTGTGTAAGGCTGTTACGTTTTGTTATACTTACCATAACAAAACTGTTTGTGGCAGTGTCAAAGGCCACTGTGTCAGGCATTTGTCTTAATCTAAGACCTTTAGGAAAGGGTTGCATTCTAGAAGTATGCTAGAAGGTACTACTACTTGGTCCTCTGTAAATACTTTTGCAGAGAACTATAAGATTAATTCCTTCTGTAGGTCCAGATCAGGCTTTGCTTAAGGCCATTCTCCAGGGGCTCCTTGACTGTTCTCCTTCCACCTCCCAAATGTAGTTAGCTATGGTGACCTACCCATAAAGCTAAGGCTACTGCAGCAGTGATCAACATGAAGAACGTAGTGCAGTTGTGTAACATAACAGTAGATGGTCAAATGATAACTACTGTAGTACCCACTCCCTCCACCCCCATTGTTTTTTGGTGGTGGTTTATGCCAGGGTGTGGACATTTTATTTTTTGTTGTTCCTAGCATTGCCCTTTCAGGGCTCAGCCTCCTCCTGTCTACTGGCAGGAAAGCTCTGTAGGGCTTTGCTTCTAAGTTTGGCTTTAGTTAACTCAGCTAGAGCTGCTTGACAGTTTGGACATGTGGAAGGTACTCTGAAGGTTTGGAAGCTGACTGACCTGTTGTTTTCTTTAGCAGAATGTTACCCCATACAGCTAAGGCTACTGCAGCAATGATCAGTCGAACAGCTATTGTTATGGCAAGTTCAGCTTAGTACATTTCTGTATCTGTGTATATATATTTTAGTATAACTTACCCCTGATCTGGAGAGTGAAATCAGCCAGGAGCATTCTGGGATCAGGAGGTAATAAGCTGCATGTTTCCTAATGCAGGTATACTTAGATCCGATGTTGTCTTTTCTCTCTGGATTCAACCTATGGGTTATCAGATCCGAGACCGGCCATATTCCAAAGACTTCAGCTTGATCTGTGGGTTTAGCCCTTTTCTGTCCAAGGGGGCTACTTTGGGGTAGACTAGTTCTCTTTTCTCCCCTTCTACTCCCTGGATCCAAGCTTTTCCAATTCCCATCCATACAGTTGGAGTCCTTTCCAGTTAGACTGACCTCAAAACCCCCTTCATTGGCTTCATCACCACTGTCATCCAGGTTGGTCAGCAGCCCAAAAGCTTCGGATTGGGAGCAGCTGATGAGGTCCTTTTTGCAGGGGCTGATGCAATTAGGTCTCATTCCCTTAGCACAGGATTCTCTCCCTGGAGCTTTGGCTTCATCAGTTTGGTTTCCCTTCTTGAACCTGTCTGATCCGAGGTCAATGGGCCTTTTGTGTTGTCTTCCTTGGGTTGGATCAGTCAGCAGGGCCAATTTTGGCTCCAACTCTCTACTGTGGTGTCCTGTACTCTGGCGACATCCGAGTCAAGCAGACGTCAGAGCCAACACGTCTAGATGGGTCGACAGTTTCAGGATCATCTCTTCTGCACGGCATGTGTACCATCAGTATCTCAGCTCTGGTCTCTGGATCAGGGCAGGATATAGTGCCAACAGAATCCTGGGTGTCCTTTGGGTCCTTGGATCCTACGTCTGTCAGTTCTGGTCGGCTGCTTCTGTGTCTCCTTTCAAAGTTTTAGAAAGGATATTTTTCTGCTAGGAGAGGGAGTGAGTGAGCACAACTGGTCCCCCTCCATTTCTCCCATAGGCACCTGTGACTGTTCCTCAGTCTGCTGCAGGACAGCTGACCCCCATTGGTTCAAGTTCATGAAATCACAACAGTCTTCTCAAGACTTTCCTCCTGCAGGATCCCACTTGTGGCAGAAGGTTAACCACAATGAATGCTGCCAGCATGGCAGGGGTGGTACGCAAAACCAGGCTTCTGTGGAACTTTCTTTGGGAGGCTCTTTTAACAATCTTGAACAGTTTCCTGACTGTTCTGCTCTGGAAGTAGTCGAGGATTGTTTGGCTGTACACCCAGAAGTTTGGGAGGCCATCACTTCTGACATATGGGTGCTAAAATTCATAGCTAGAGGCTATCCATTTTAATTTTTAGAAGTTCCAAAGATAAATCCCTCATGATGTTCTTCGTGTTTCACTGTTGCAGTCATTACATTTGGGTAATCCTGCTGGCAGGTTGCCCTCAGTCTGCCTGAATTCCAAAGTCTTGGGTCCTGCGTCGGCTGTCGTCGCCCCTTCCCTGACGTCAGGTCATCAGGGGTATAAAAGAAGCAGCCAACGCCATTTTCTTTAGTCTTTCTTGCCACGCGGTGCCTGAAGCAGAAGCAGTTCGCAAGTGCCGGTTGGCCGACTCCTGGGATTTTTGAGTTCGAATTTCAGATCCAAAGTATTCTATAAAGCTAAGTACCCCGTTGAGGAAACTTTTTTCTTGCTCCAGAACTGATGTCAGAAAAAGTTAATAATTGTATTTCTTGTGGGAAGCAAATACCTCATAAGGACTTTCATTCTTACTGTATTCCTTGCCTAGGCCCTGATCATAATTTTCTGGGTTGCCGGTTTTGTGCTAGATTTAGCCAACGCACTGTTAAGCGTCTATATAATTTTGCTTTAAACTACTTTGGACACAGATTTAATTATCCAGAAATGTCGTCGGAAAACCATCCGACTACCGGAGTTCACAAAAAACACAAAGAAAAAGAAAGACAGCCGAGGCCCAAAACCAACTATGAAGTTTCTCCTAAGCCAGTCGCCGGTTCTCAGTGAGGCGCTTTCACAGCCCCTGACGACCGCTACTTTAGAGTCGCAAGCCGCTACCGACTCCCACTTGGAGTCAGCCATGCTGCTGGAAACTCAAGGTATTGGAGCCTCGGACGCTAATCTTTCAGATGGGTCCGGAGCAGCTGAGCAGGCACCGGCTTCTGAGGGTGTATTCAGACCCAAATATCTATACATTAAATCGACTTCAAAGACTAAAGCACCTTCAAAGGCAAAGAAACAAACTCAAGAGCCACCTGGACAGGCCTCCATGCCCAAAAACAGATGCTCAAAATGGCCGAAGACTTGATTACCTTGATCAGGAGTTCCCATCCCCCTCCTGATAAGAGGCCTAGGCAAGAGACTGACTATGAATCTTCAGATCAGATTTCCATTTCTTCTGATTCCTCTTCTGATCATGAATATTCTTTTGCCCCCTATGAGGATTCTGATGCTGAAGAATCCATACCTTCAGCTTCTCCTCCTGAGGATTATTCTTTTGGGGAAACCTTACATACCATGAGGGAGCATTTCCACTGGGAGAGCCAAGATTTTTCAGAGTCTAAAAAGAGGCTCAGGGATTTCCTGTTACTACCTCAGCACAAACCACTAGCCATCCCTCCTGTGTTAGACATTGTAGATGATGTGTTTTCAGAGTCTAGCCTTACCCCTGACTCCTTACCTCCAGCTCCTGTTAAGCCTGACAGATATTACAGGGTTCCTGACTCACATAAATTCCTTTTTAAAAACCCTGCGCAGACCCAGAAACTATTTCTCGGGGTCCCAAGGGAGTTAAGGCTTCAGCTGCAAAAAACCCTATCCCTTCTGACAGGGATTCTAGGGCACTGGATAGATGGGGAAAAAAAGTTTACACATCTGCAACCTTGGCTATAAGGGCCGTAAACTGTCAGTTTCATATGCTCAAATATCAGCAACATGTCATGGCATTGCTTAAACAGAAAATGTTGTTAAACTGTGAATGTGCAGAAAACAAGGAAATGCAGGATATATTGCATGCAGCTGAACAAATTGGAAAGCATACTTTGCAATGTGGTTTTGATTCTTTAGAGGCCTCCTGCAGGGCCGCAGTTACAAGTTTGGTAATTAGAAGGCATGCTTGGTTAAAGGAACAAAATCTGCCTGATCATGTTAAAGTTAAATTACTAGATGCACCTTTACAGCATGATACTTTGTTTGGTGTTAAGGCAGAAGAGGTGTTAAAGAAAATGGAGGACAAGGCTAACTCTATGCAAATGGTCAAAGATTTCTTACAAGTACAGCCACCAAGGTTTAGTAGACACTGGCCAACAAAGAATTGGTCCTTTCCTGCGTCAGATAGACCTCAAAGGGGCAGACCCAAACACCCTAGAGGCAGATCCCAGGCGCAAAGTTCATACAGGTCAAAGCAATGGGGTGCTTCTACCTCCAAAAGTGGAGAAGACAAATCACAACCTTACAGGAAACAGTCCCAATGACTTCCCCCTGCCTGCACCAAGCACTTATTTCCTGGCAGCACCCTTAGGGGGAATAATAGCACTTTTTTCTCAAAATTGTCACATTATAACCCAGGACAAGTTCCATTTCCATACCCTGCCAAAGGCAAACGGCTGGCCAGATCTGCCAAAAAATCAGTGGGCAGAGGCACAAAAACAAGTCTCATCCCTCATGGACATGAGGGCCATTCAGCAAGTGCCAGAGCAAGAGCGGGGACAAGGATTTTACTCAAGACTGTTCTTGGTACCCAGAAAGGACAAGGCCTGGAGGCTAATACTGGACATGTTGAATCTAAGTACATTCCTGGATATACCAAAATTCAAAATGTTATCTTTGCAGCAGCTTCTGCCCATGCTGGGCAAGAACGCTTGGCTTGTAACTTTAGACCTAAAAGAGGCATACCTGCATGTCCCAATCAGACAAATATGCAGAAGATACCTCAGATTCAAGGCTGGCTCATTGCATTACCAATTCTCTGCACTGCCCTTTGGCTTATGTACTGCGCCCAGGGTCTTTACAAAGTGCCTGGCACCAGTAGTTGCATTCTGCAGACAAAGAGGAATACAAATATATCCTTACTTGGACGACTGTCTAATTCAAGCAGAGAACAAGGACATCCTTCTACAGCATCTGGCGTTTGTGAAAAAAACTTCTAACATGCCTAGGGTACACAGTCATTGAAAAGAAATCAAAACTAGTACCCTCTCAAGAGATAATATTCCTGGGTGCAAGCTTAAATACAACTGCCCAGATGGCTTATCTCATGCCAGACAAACAAAGGCATCTGACTACCTATTTCAAAATGTTAGCAACAAAGGCAGAGTTTTCTGCAAGAAAAATTCTGCAGGCTTTGGGCTTCATGGCATTCTGCATCCTACTAATTCCATATGCAAGACTGCATATGAGGAAACTTCAATGGTACCTAAAAAGTGTTTGGACTCAACATTGCCACAGCCTGGAAACTGTAATTACTCTCATTCCCTGCCTGCAACAGGAGTTTCGATGGTGGGCAAATGCTTGTTACCAAAACAAGGGACAGCCATTCACATTACCCCCAGCCAGGCAGACACTAACAACGGATGCGTCAGATTATGCCTGGGGGGTCCACATGGCAGGAAGATGCATTCAGGGAACCTGGACCTCAAACCAAATGCATCTACATATCAATCTAAAAGAGATGCTAGCTGTTCAAAATGCCCTGACAGCCTTCAAGGACCTACTTCATCCAGGACAACTACTGATAAAGACAGACAACACCACGGTCATGTGGTATATAAACAGGCAGGGGGGCACACACTCTTTCCCCCTTTACAGACTAGCCATGAATTTGTGGGACACAGCATTGACTTACCAAGTACATCTGCAGGCACAATTCCTGCCAGGAAGGAAAAATGCTCTGGCAGACGAACTAAGCAGAAACCTCATGGATCCCCACGAGGGGCAGCTGGATTCACAAGTCTTCAGCATGATAACAAGGAAATGGGGATGTCCGGACATCTATTTGCCTCCCCTCACAACTACCAACTAAAGACCTTCTGCACAAGGATTTATCACAGACAAGCATGGAAAGTGGACGCCCTATCCTTCAGCTGGAAGAACCTATCAGTATATGCCTTTCCCCCTCTGCCTCTCCTCCCCAAGGTACTCCTAAAGATCAGACAGGAGAAACCAAAGATGATACTGATTGCTCCAGATTGGCCCCGCCAGCACTGGTACCAATATTAAGGAGCTTGTCTCAATGCCCAGCTTCGACCCTACCTCAAGTACCGCATCTACTGTCCCAGCAAAACAATCAGATCCTGCACAGCCAACTCAGGACTTTAAACCTGGCAGCATGGCGGATAATGTAGTCATACAAAACACACCTCTCAGCAAAGTTGTGATGGATGTCATTTTGGAAGCCAAAAGGCCTAGAAAGTACTAGAAAATCTTATGCTGGAAAATGGATAAATTCTGTGCTTGGAACCAGGCACAAGGAACAGATGCAGCTGTGCCAAATATTCCTCAGATTTTACAATACTTAACTGAGATGCTGGACAAAGGTCTATCTTTCTCATCTATTAAAATTCATGCCTCCGCCATTTCGGCTCATTACAATGCAGAGCCACCAATCTTTTCTCATCCCTTATTACAACAGTACCTCAGAGGAGCCAAAAATGTAAGGCCTCCAAGGAGATCACCAATGCCTGCATGGGACCTCAACTTTGTCTTCGAAAAACTCACCCTGCCTCCTTTTGAGCCAGCTGCTACTGCTGATATAAAGTTTTTATCTTGGAAAACAGCTCTGCTCCTGGCAATAACTTCTGCAAGATGAGTTTCAGAGCTACAGGCACTCATGGCTGTGGAACTTTTTATTATTTTTTATCCGGATAGGGTCTCCCTGAGGACAAACCCAACATTTATGTCTAAAGTGGTGTCCAGTGTGGCTCTTAACCAAACCATTCATCTGCCAACTTTTTATCCAAATCCACAGAACAAGCGGGAGAGAATTCTGCATTCTTTGGACGTACATAGACAGCTTAGATTCTACTTGGACAGAACCAAAGTTTTCAGAAAGACAGAGCAATTACTAGTGGCATATGCTGCAGGATCACAAGGAAAGGCTATCTCAAAGCAGACTCTTTCAAAGTGGATAGGCCACTGCATTCGTTTCTGCTACTTATACCATGGCAAGCCAGTGTCTAAGGGCATTAGGCCACATGCCACCAGAGCTGCAGCCACTTCAGCAGCCTTTCTCAGGGGAGTACCAACCAAGGACATTTTAGAGGCAGCTACTTGGAGTTCAGTGCACACCTTTACAAAGCACTATCATCTGCCACTCTACTCTAAATCCAGGGCAGGCTTTGCCACTGCAGTTCTGTAGGGTCTCATAGCCGCTCCTAATGCTGTTTAGCTCCAGCCTCCCAACCATAGCTTTGGGAATCTACCCAAATGTAATGACTGCAACAGTGAAACACGAAGAACATAGTACAGTTGTGTACACTTACCATAAGTGTAGATGTTCGAGTGTATTCACTGTTGCAGTCCAGTTTACCCTCCCGCCATCCCCACTTTTCTTCTGATGGAGCCTATCTTTCCTTCTCTGATTTATGCAACCTATGTGGTGTATTTGCTTGTGGATGAAGGTAAAGTTTAGATTGCTGCATGTTATTTTATATATAGATATACATTTTGACTACCCTTTTATGGGGCACCTGACATCTGGGGCAAGAAAAACTAAAGAAAATGGAGTTGGCTGCTTTTTTTATACCCCTGACGACCTGACGTCAGGGAAGGGGCGATGACAGCCGAAGCAGGACCCAAGACTTTGGAATTCAGACCGACTGAGGGCAACCTGCCAGCAGGATTACCCAGATGTAATGACTGCAACAGTGAATACACTCGAACATCTACATTTATTGTAAGTGTACACAATTGTACTTTTCCCGGATGTGCCACCCTCTTAGAGATGGAAAGTAGCCATTCAGATTTAGAAGCTGTTATTAAATCTGGTCATCCAAGAGGTCTCACTAGACCAATGAGAATTTGGGTCTGCTCAAGGTTCTTTTTAGCTTCAAAGGAGAAGGACCTCAGGCCAATTTGGATTTGAGAAAACTCCACCCTTTTGTAAAACAGACCAAGTTCTGTATGGCCATTGTGTAGTCCATGCTCCCTGTATTAAGGAAGAACGACTGGATGTGCTAGTTTGACCTCAAGGGTGCCTATCATTATATAAAGACAGAGAGGCGTTCCAGGAGGTTTCTGTACTTCCAGCTGAGAACTAGTCATTAACAATTTAGAGAGCTGCAATTCGGTCTCGTCAGTCCCCCCAGGTGTTCACCAAGTGTTTGTCAGTCATAGCAGCCTGGCTGAGGCTGCAGCGGTTTTAGGTCTTCCCTTACCTGGGCAATTTTGGGATGGTGGCCTAATGGTTAAAGTGTTTGCCTTACAAACACAAGGTGCAGGGTTTGAGTCTCACAAGGGATAATTGGCTAAGCTTAAAATGGCTCGCAAGGGCAGTTAGCTTAGTATGAATCTATGAACTATGAACTATTTGTCTCCTCAATCCCCCCCCGAATGTCCTTAGTCAGGGCCAGAAACATCTTATTCCAGCTGTGCACCTTCTCTCCACCTTGTCCAGATACTAGAATTTATAGGTTGCCACTTGGATTGTGTCTCTCAGATTACAAAACTTCTAGAATGTCAAGCCTTCATTCTCAGGCATCCTCTTTGCTTTCTTACAGAAAGCCTCCAACTTCTCTTCTGAAACTGTTGGAACACATGGCGTCTCCATTGGTCTGGTTCATCTAGCAAGGTACCACATAAGTCTGCAGTAGACTCTGGAAGTCCTACTTGATGCATCCAAGGTGGTGGCTGGAGTCTCCATTGGTGTCAAACGGGAGACCATTTATAACCCCAGGGCATGGTCATGACAGATGCATCCCTTCTTGGGAGGAGGGCCATTTTGAAGGGAGGATATGTCAAGTGACCTGGGCCTCTTCAGAGGCCCATCTTCATCAGTGTCTTGGAAATTAGGGCAGTCCTCCTTGGGTTGCAAGCTTTCCAGGACATTCTCCCCTAGGGCATGATCTCATTTCAGTATGCTGGCTGTCTGATATCCGAACAAACAAGGAGGAACTCAATCATACCCCCTTTGTCAAGAGGCCATGAGGCTCTGACAGCAGGCAGTATTGCCTCAGTGGCTTCTGTTTGCAACTGGCATCCTACAGAAGTCCAACATTTTGGCAGACAAGCAGGAACATTCTCGTTCCTCATGAGTGGTGTCTGAACAAACAAGGAGGAACCCAGTCTTACCCCCTTTGTCGAGAGACGATGAGGGTGTTGCAGTGAGTGATATAATCTCGGCATTTTCTGATTTTTTGGCACACAATTTAAGCAGGAACAAGTGGTCCCTGAATCAGAGAGTTGCCAGTCTGATAATTTTTTTTTTTTTTTTTTTGGTGCTGGGGAACTTCATGTTGCGACCTGTTTGCATTCCCATCCAACATCAAGTGCGGCATCTATTATGCCTTAGTCCTCCAAAAGGGCAGGAACCCGTTGATGCTTGACCCCCTGGTCTCCTGTGTGCATATTCATCAACCCCATTAATAATATTTCTTCAGAAGGCAGCCCACTGCAGAGCAACTGTAATCCTCATTGCCCCCTTTTGGCCTTATGTGGTTTGATTCCTCTTTCTTTGGCCTCTTCTGAGCTACCCTCCTTGGGTGCTGGATCCCATTCTGGATCTTGTCTGTCACCCAGTAGGCCTGGACTTGCCCAACCTCCAGGGTCTCAAGTTATTTGTATAGTTTCTCCGATTCCTGTGATGGCCAGAAATCCCATGCTTGCAGGCAGTGTGGTGCATGTATTGTCCTCCCCCCAGGAGATGTCTACATGGAAGTGGAAGCATTTCTCTATTTGGGCTAATTCTCAGGGGTTTGATACTTTCTCAACCCCTTTGGAGGCAGTCCTGGAATTTCTTTCCAGTTTGTTTAACTCTGTGGTCCAGTTATTCTGCGATTAAAGTGCAGTTGGCAGCTATTTCCAATTTCCGCATTGTCAGGGATAATATACCTTTGGCTGCTCTGAAGATTTCAAAAGCCTTTCTTAAGGATAAATTTTGCTGTGCCCTCCTGTTTGGGATCCTGTCCTATCGTGGGATTTGCCAGTTTTGCAGGTGCTTTTGTGGCCCCTCTCTTTGAGCCCTCTGATACCATGGACATGCATGTTTATGCCTTCTTATGACATCATCGGCACAGCATAAAAGGAATGTTTGACTTTAACACAGTCACACATTCCTCTTCCACAGCTAGAGGGTTTGGCTTTATTGGCCTGAAATTGTCCATAAATAGATTTAAAAGTAAAATAAAAAGTCATGGACATTCAGAATTGCCATTTAACTGAAACACCTGATATCCTTAAAGGGTAATTTGGATTTATCCCATGTCGCCTCTGACACAAGAGGTTTAAGGTATCACACAGTAGAAAGTCTAGCTTTGCTAGATTTTTTTTTTTTCTGTTTTTAACCAATTGGTTTTCTGTGCAACCTTTTTTACTCATTGTTTAAGCTTTTATCCTGGAAAACATTGTCTTTTGTGGTTGTCACTTCTGCCAGCCACGAATTGCAGGTCCTCTCTTCATTTCCTTCATATTTGCTTATCGTAAGGATAGGGTGTCCCTCCATACATAACCTTTTCTTCCCAAGGTGGCTGCACAGAACAATTTGAATCAATTCATTCAACTTCCAGTAATTGTTCCTGATTTTTCCAACAAAGGTGAATATTTCTTGCATTGCTTTGATGTGCATATGCAGTTGAGGATGTTCATCGTGTTTCACTGTTGCAGTCAATGCACTTGGGTTATCCTGCTGGCAGGTTACCCGTACCCGCAGTTGCCCCGAATTCCAAAGTCCTGGTCCGGCATCGGTTGCTGCCGCCTCTTCCCTGATGTCAGTGCGCCAGGGGTATATAAGATGCAGCCGATGCCATTTTCTTCAGTCTTTCTTGCAGCGCGGTGCCCGAAGCAAAAGCAGTTCGCAAGTGCTGGTCGGCCAACTCCTGAGATTTTCGAAATTGAATTTCAGATCCGAAGTCTTCAATAAAGCTAAGTATCCCATTGGGGAAATTTTTCTTGCTCCAGACCGATGTCAGTAAAGTCAACAGTTGTATTTCTTGTGGGAAGCAAATACTTCATAAGGATTTTCATTCTTACTGTATTCCTTGCCTAGGCCCTGACCACGACATTGCTAGTTGTCGGTTTTGTGCTAGATTCAACCAACGCACTATTAAGCATCGGTTTGATTTTGCTTTACATTACTTTGGCCGAAGGTTTAACTATATAATGCCGTCGGAACAACCGACGACCGGAGTTCATAAAAAGCACAAGGACAAAGAAAAAGACAGGCATCCGAGGTCCAAAACTGACGAAGCCTCTTCTAGGCCAGTTGCCGGTTCGCCGTTTTTCAGTGAGGTGATTTTGCAGCCCCTGACACCCGCTACCTCAGAGCCACAGGCCACCTCCGACTCCCACATGGAGACAGCTGGGCCTCTGGAAACTCAAGGTATTGGGCCTATGGAAACAATTCCCTCAGATGGGTCCGGAGCCGCTGAGCAGGCATCGGCTTCTGAGGGTGTTTTCAGACCTACACAGTTTACTATCAAGACCACTTCAGCAGCTAAGGCAAAGTCTAAAACTCCTTTAAAGACAAAGAAACAAGTACAGCATTCTCTTGGGCAGTCATCTATGCCAAAGAAACAGATGCTCAAAATGGCCGAGGACCTGATTACTTTGATCAGGGGTTCCCATCCCCCTCCTGATAAAAGGCCTAGGCAAGACACTGACTATGACTCCTCTGACCAGGTTTCTATTTCTTCTGATTCCTCTTCAGAACAGGAATATTCTCTTCATCCCTGTGAGGACTCTGATGCTGAAGAATCTATCCCTTCAGCCTCTCCTCCTGAGGACTACTCTTTTGGGGAAACCCTGCACACCATGAGGGAGCATTTCCACTGGGAGAGCCAGGATTATTCAGAATCCAAGAAAAGGCTTAGATATTTTCTTTTATTGCCTCAGCACAGGCCTCTTGCTATCCCCCTGTACTAGATATTGTTGATGATGTTTTTTCTGAATCCAGTTTGACTCCTGATTCTTTACCCCCTGCACCAGTTAAGCCAGATAGGTATTACAGGGTTCCAGTTTCTCATAAATTTCTTTATAAAAACCCTGCCGCTGATCCTGAAACTATTTCACAGGGTCCCAAAGGGGTCAAGGCTTCCACTGCAAAAAAACCCTGTTCCCTCTGATAGGGATTCTAGAGCTCTGGACAGATGGGGGAAGAAAGTTTACACCTCTGTTACTTTAGCTGTAAGGGCTTTAAACTGCCAGTTTCACATTCTTAAGTATCAACAATACCTAATGTCTTTGCTAAAACAGAAAATGCTTACAAGACCTGAATGTCCTGAGAACAAGGAAATGCAGGATTTATTGCATGCAGCTGAACAAGTGGGAAAGCATATTTTGCAATGTGGTTTTGATTCATTAGAGGCATCTTGCAGAGCCGCAGTTGCAGGCTCTGTCATTCGAAGGCATGCTTGGTTAAAAGAACAAAGTTTACCTGACCATGTTAAAGCAAAATTATTGGATGCTTCATTACAGCATGATACTTTCTTTGGTGTTAAGGCAGAAGATGTGTTAAAGAAAATGGAGGATAAAGCAAAATCAATGCAGACAGTAAAGGATTTCTTACACGTTCAGCCACCTAGATTTAGCAGGAACTGGCCTTCTAAAAATTGGTCCTTTCCAGTATCAGACAGGCCACAAAGAGGCAGATACAGACGCCCAAGAGGCAGATCACAGCCCCAAGGCTCATACAGACCTAAACAATGGGGTGCTTCAGCCTCCAAATGCGGAGAAGACAAATCACAACCTTATAGGAAACAGTCCCAATGACTTTCCTCTACAAATGCCAAGCACTTACATTTTGGCAGCACCCTTAGGGGGAAAACTAGTGCTTTTCTCACAAAATTGGCACATGATCACCAAGGACAAATGGGTACTGAATATTGTTTCTCAGGGTTACAGGTTCCACTTTCACACCCTACCAAGGTCAAAAGGTATGCCAGACCTGCCACAAAATCAATGGGCAGAGGCACAAAAACAAATTTCTGTTCTCATGGACATGAGGACTATTCAAAGAGTACCACAGCAAGAACAGGGGCAAGGATTTTACTCAAGACTTCTTAGTACCCAGAAACGACAAAGCCTGGAGACCAGTACTGGACCTGTCTATCCTAAATACTTTCCTGGATGTTCCAAAATTCAAAATGTTGACACTGCAGCAACTTCTGCCCATGCTGGGCAAGAAGGCTTGGCAAGTTACTTTGGACCTCAAAGAGGCATACCTGTATGGTCCCAATCAGACAATCTTGCAGAAGATACCTTAGATTCATAGCTGGCTCAATGCATTACCAATTCTCTGCACTGCCCTTTGGCTTATCTGCTGCGCCGAGGGTCTTCACAAAATGTCTGGCACCAGTAATTGCATTTTGCAAACAAAAAGGAATTCAAATTTATCCCTACTTGGACAACTGCCTTATTCAAGCAGAGGGCAAGGACATTCTACTAAAGCATCTGGTGTTTGTAAAAAGATTACTAATTTGCCTAGGGTACAAAGTAAACGAAAAGAAATCAAAACTAGTGCCCTCTCAAGAGATAATATTCCTGGGTGCAAGCTTAAATACAACTGTCCAGATGGCTTATCTCACGCCAGACAAGCAAAGGCAACTGACTCATTACTTTCAAATGATGGCAACAAAGACCCAGCTACCTGCAAGAAAAATTCTGCAGGCTTTGGGCTTCATGGCATCCTGCATCCTGCTAATTCCATATGCAAGACTGCATATGAGGAAACTACAATGGTATCTAAAAAGTGTTTGGACTCAACATTGCCACAGCCTGGAAACAATAATAACTGTTATTCCCTGCCTGCAACAGGAGTTTCGATGGTGGGCTCTGGCCTGTCACCATAACAAGGGACAGCCTTTCACTTTATCCACAGCCAGGCAGACACTAACAACAGATGCATCGGATTATGCCTGGGGGGCACACATGGCAGGTAAATGTATTCAGGGCACGTGGCCCGTGGACCAAATGCATCTTCATAGCAATCAAAAAGAGATGCTAGCTGTACAGAATGCTCTGACAGCCTTCAAGGATCTACTACATACTGGACAACTATTGCTAAAGACGGACAATACTACAGTTATGTGGTACATAAACAAGCAAGGGGGCACACATTCCTACCCGCTCTACAGGCAAGCCATGACTTTGTGGAATACAGCACTGACCTATTAAGTACATCTGCAGGCACAATTCCTGCCAGGAAAGAAAAATACTCTGGCAGACGAATTAAGCAGAAACCTCATGGACCCTCACAAGTGGAAACTAGATCCACAGGTCTTCAGCGTGGTAACAAGGAAATGGGGATGCCGAGACATAGATCTATTTGCCTCCCCTCACAACTGCCAACTACAGAGATACGGCACAAGGACTTATAACTCACAAGCATGGATACTCTGTTATTCAGCTGGAAAACCCTAACAGTTTATGCCTTTCCACCACTGCGTTTCCTTCCCAAGGTACTCCTAAAAGTCAGACAAGAGAAGCCAAAATTTATTCTGATTGCCCCAGACTGGCCACGCCAGCACTGGTACCCCAATCCTAAAGAGCTTGTCTCAAGGCCCAGCCTGGACTTTACCTCAAATTCCTCATCTTCTGACTCAACAAAACAATCCGATCCTGCACAGCCAACTCAGAACCTTAAATCTGGCTGCATGGCAAATAATATAGCCACTCAGAACACACCCCTCTCTAAAGCTGTTATGGATGTCATTTTGGAAGCCAGGAGGGCCAGCACCAGGAAATCTTATGCAGAAAAATGGAAGAGATGCTGTGCTTGGAACCAGGCACAAGGACTTGAACCACTTGTTCCAAATATTCCTCAGATTTTACAATACCTAACTGAGATGCTGAACAAAGGCCTATCCTTCTCATCAATTAAGATCTATGCCTCTGCCATTTCAACTCATTACAATATGGAACCTCCTATTTTCTCACATCCACTGCTAAGACAGTACCTCAGAGGGGCAAAAAACATAAGACCCCCAAGGAGAGCACCGATACCTACATGGAACCTCAACTTTGTCTTGGAAAAGCTCACACTGCCTCTTTTTGAGCCAGCCAATACAGCTGATATAAAATTCTTATCATGGAAAACTGCTCTGCTCCTAGTAATAACTTCAGCAAGAAGAGTCTCAGAGTTACAGTCATTAATAGCAGTGGAACCTTTTATCATTTTTCATCCAGACAGGGTTTCTCTAAGGACAAACCCAACAGTTATGCCAAAGGTAGTATCCAGTGTGGTTCTTAATCAAACCATTCATTTGCCAACATTTTATCCAAATCCCCAGAATAAAGGGGAGAGACTTCTGCACTCTTTGGACATACACAGGCAGCTACGCTTCTACTTGGACAAAACAAAAGCTTTCAGAAAAACTGAGCAACTGTTTGTAGCATATGCTGCAGGATCACAAGGAAAGGCCATCTCAAAGCAGACTATTTCAAAATGGATAGGACACTGCATTCGTTTCTGCTATGCACAGCATGGCAAGTCAGTGCCTAAGAATATTAGGCCACATTCCACCAGGGCAGCAGCTACTTCAACAGCCTTTCTCAGAGGAGTGCCAACCAAGGAAATTTTGGAGGCTGCAACTTGGAGTTCAGTGCACACTTTTACCAAGCATTATCACTTACCTCTTTACTCTAAATCCAGAGCAGGCTTTGCCACTGCAGTCCTGAAGGGCCTCATAGCCACTCCTAATCCTATTTAGACCCAGTCGCCCTACCTCAGCTTTGGGATTCAACCCAAGTGTAATGACTGCAACAGTGAAACACGATGAACATAAGTACAGTTGTGTACCTACCATAAATGTAGATGTTCGACTGCATTCACTGTTGCAGTCCAGGTTACCCACCCTCCATCCCCCTTTCTTTGCTGGGACTTATCTATACTTCTCTATCCTATACAACCTATGTGGTGTATTTGCTTGTAGATGAAGGTATTGTTTTATTTTACTGTATGTTTTTATAAGCAATTTGTATTGCCTACCTTCTTGGGGGCACCTGACATCTGGGGCAAGAAAAACTGAAGAAAATGGCGTCGGCTGCATCTTGTATACCCCTGGCGCACTGACGTCAGGGAAGAGGCAACAGCAACTGATGCCGGACCAGGACTTTGGAATTCAGGCCGACTGCGGGTAGCCTGCCAGCAGGATAACCCAAGTATAATGACTGCAACTGTGAATACACTCAATCATCTACATTTATGGTAGGTGCACAACTGTACTTTCCGTTTAGACAGGATAAAATCCTTCCGAAAGTCTAACCAGTTCTTCAATTCCTTTTCAAAGTTTAGATTGGGTAAGTCTGTGTCTAAAGTTGCACAATTCAGAGTGGCTATTAGGTTGCATTGCTATTGCGTATCGTTTAAAGGAAAAGTCCTTGCATCACAAACCATTAAGTTACTCTACCAGAGCTGTGACCACTTCCTTGGCTTTTTTTTTTTTTTTCAGAGCTTCTTTGGATGATGTATGTGTGTGCAGCTTCTACTAGGGTGGGTCCGCACACTTTTGTATCCCGCTACAGTAAACTCTCGGTTAACTGGCACCCATGGGGATTGGTAGATGCCAGATAACTGTAGTTTCTGGTTGCTTGAGAGTTACTATTAATAATAGGCCTGACTACTACTGTACCCTACACTATTTGTTTGGTTTGACTTGTTCTTAGGTTGGGGAGAGGGGGAATTTATTCCTATCTTCCTTTTCAAAACTCTAAAAACGTAAGGTATGATGATATGTTGTCCTATCTCGCCTTCATCCTTGATAGTTGGGGTTTGGAGCCAAGCATTGGTTCCGACTTGGCCACATACTAAAGCTCGGGAGTTTCCGCTGGCTCGAGGCTACATCCTATCCCAAGATGCCTAGCGACTGTTACCCAGATCTCTTTTGCTGCTTACAGCTTCGGGATTGCTTTTTCGCTGGCTCAGGCTAAGTTAATTTTTTCTTTAACCTTTTGTGTGATTTGTCGATAGTTAAAATTGTAGGAGTATTTTCTTTAGAGAGCTGTATCTTTGAGTGCTTCCTTTCCCTAATAAAAGGTTTTGTTCGCTGTTTTTTGCTGATTTTGTTTGGGCCATCGTTTTTCTTAGGTCTTCTATTTTTTGGCTGCTCCTTTCAAGTGAATTCCCCCCATTTCCCTAACTTAGCCCGTTTTTAGTTAGAGGGCTCCCCTTTCCCTGTTATGAAATCCAGGTTTCACCGTTTAAGTTAGAGGCATCTCCTCAGGTTAGAGTACGTGGTTTGATTTGGAGACTCTCCTCTAACCATTTTTCTTCTATTTTTTTCTCTTTAAAAAAAAAAAAAACAAAACAACAAAAAACAGAGCCCCCCCCCCCCTTGGTTTTCTTGCTAGTATAGTTGGTTTTCTTTTTGTGGTTTTGTTGATCCGTTTTGTGTGTTCTTGGACTTGTGGTGACAAATTTTCAATCTGTGTCTTCATTACTGGTTGTGACAGTCTTTTGCTAATTGTGACAGGATATCTAAAGAGACCAAACAGTCCGGTTTTAAGAAGTGTGATTCTTACACACAAAAAATGCCGTTCACAGATGGACACACTAGATGTTCTTTGTGTTTCACTGTTGGAGTCATCACATTTGGGTTATCCCTGCCAGGGTATCCCTCGGCCGGCCTGAATACCAGAGACTTAGTATTTCTTCACCGGTTGCTTTTGCTTGTGGACTGATGTCAGGTCATCAGTGGTATAAAGGAAGGCATCTGACACCATTACATCAGTCTTTCTTGCCGTGGAGCCTGAAGCAAAAGCCGTTCCCACGAGTGCCAGTCGGCCGCTACCTGAGTTTCATTTCTGAATTGAAGTTCAAGTCTTCGAAAGCTAAGTACCCCGTTGGGTTTCCTTTTTTCTTGCACTAACCGATGTCAGAAAAAATTTATATTTGTCTTGCCTGTGGAAAGCAAATACCACACCGGGACTTCTGCTCTTACTGCGTCACTTGTCTAGGCCCAGACCACGACGTCCCTTGTTGGCGCTTCTGTGCTTTAACGCCAGAACTATTTATTGTCGGGCCCTTATTGTAGCCAGATATTTCCATTTACAGTCCTCGAATTCCGATATAGCTTTGGTAAGCCATCCGACAGCAGATCTTCTGCAAAAATGTAAAGATAAAGACAGAAACAGACCGCACAGGACCAAACCTTCTGATGATGCTTCCGATAAGCTGATCGTCAGTCCTCCGGAATTCAGTGAGGCGCTTTCACTGCCCCTGATGCCCACTTCAGTTAATTTGCAGGCTGCTACCGAGACTCTTTCAGAGTGCAGTATGCTACAGAACTCTTCTTCATCTAAGGATCCTGCGGTCGTCTCTACCTTGGATGGGTCCGGAGCTGCTTTGCAGGCACCGGCTTCCGAGGAAGCCTTCGCAACACAGAATCCTGACATAAACAGATGCCTTCTTTCACGGCTACTGTTCTTTTGAAAACAACTGAGTTCCTTAAGCCCAGGGGTTGAACCACACCCAAGAAACCGGCTACCCATTCTCAGGCACCTGCTCCCTTGCCTCAGTCTCAAATGCTTAAAATGGCAGAAGACCATATCATGCTGATTAGGGGAAGCCAAGCCACTCCCTCAAAAAGTAAAAGACTTCTGTCTCTAGTAGTTTTGTCTGAACAAGTGTCGGATGAGTCCGCTGCATCTGACTATGTAGACATGCAGCCCCTCTCCACACATGAGGATTCTGATGCAGAAGAATCCATTCCTTCAGCCTCTCCCTCCAGAGGATTTTTCCTTTGGGGAAACCCTGCATACTTTAAGCGAGCATCTTCAGTGGGAGAGTCAAGGCTACCCACAGTATAAAAATAGACTCCGAGAGTTCCTGGACCTTGAACAACACAGGCCCTTAGCCATCCTCCCAGTCTTAGATGTGGTGGTTGATGTCTTCCTTGAATCCAGCTTGACTCCAGATGCCCTCCGTCCTGCTCCTAGAAAACCAGACAGGTACTACAGAGTCCTTGACTCACACAAATATCTTTTTAAAAATCCAACAGCTGAACCTGAGGTCATTACTCAAGGGCCTAAAGGGATTAAAGCAACTTCAGCTAAGAATCCCACCCCCTAAGACAGGGATTCCTGAGCACTGGACAATTAGGGTAAAAAAGTATACACCTCAGCTACTTTTGCTATCATTGCACTAAATTGTCAGTTCTATATGCTTAAGTATCAGCAACATACCTTGGAACTCATTAAACAAAAAACTTCCTCCTTTTCTGCATGGGCAGAATCTAAAGATTTACAGGACTTAATGCATTCTGCTGGTCAAGTAACTAAACACACTTGTGGATGTTCTTCGTGTTTAACTGTTGCAGTCATCACATTTGGGTTATCTGCCTACAGGTTGCCCTCAGCCGGCCTGAATACCAGAGTCTTGGATTCCTGCGTCAGATGCTGTCTCTTCTTCCATGACGTCAGGTCATCAGAGCTATAAAACATGCAGCCAATGCCATTACATCACATTTAGGGCGGCACAGTGGTGCAGCGGTTAACGTTGTCGCCTCACAGCAAGAGGTTCTCCGGTTCGATTCTCGGCTGGGGTGCCTTCTGTGTGGAGTTTGCATGTTCTCCCTGTGTTCGCGTGGGTTTCCTCCGGGTACTCCGGTTTCCTCCCACATTCCAAAAAGACATGCATCTGGAGCATTTCTCCCCGGGCCTCCGCTGAAAATAGGCTCTGTGGAACCTAGTCGGACTTTCCCGGTCAACAAATGTTAAATAAAAATAAAATAAAAAAATAAAACATCAGTCTTTCTTGCTGTGCGGTGCCTGAAGCTAAAGCAGTTCGCAAGTGCTGGTCGGCTGACTCCTGAAATTTTCGTTTTCGAGTTTCAGTACCGAAGTCTTCAAAAAAGATAAGTACCCCATTGGGGATCTTTTTTCTTGCTCCAACCAATGTCAGTAAAAGTTAACAATTGTCTTACCTGTGGAAAGCAAATACCTCATAAAGATTTTCATTTGTACTGCATTCCTTGTTTAGGCCCAGACTACGACGTCCCTCTCTGTCAGTTTTGTGCATTGTTCAACCCCCGAACTATTCGTCATCGGGCTATCTTTGCAGCAAATTATTTTGGTAATCGGTATCCGTACTCCGAAATGGCTTCATTAAGCCATCCGACTAACGATCTTCCGAAAAAACGTAAGGATAAAGACAGAGACAGACCGCATAGGTCCAAAACTGTCGACGACACTTCCGTTAAGCTAGTCGCCAGTCTGCCGGTACTCAGTGAGGTGCTTTCGCAGCCCCTGATACCCACTACTTCAGATTCGCAGGCCTCTACAAAGACCCATTCGGAGTCTGGTTTGCCGCAAGATGCTTCTTCGACTATGGAACCTGTGGATATCTCTACCTTGGATGGGTCCGGAACCACTGTGCAGGCATCAGCTTCTGAGGGTGTATTCTGGCCTACAGACTTGCATTTTAAACCGACACCATCTTCTTCATCCAGGCCTAAAGCTCACACCATGCCTAGAAAACCAGTGTCCAAACCACATGCTCAGGCCCATATGCCTAAACAACAAATGCTTAGAATGGCTGAAGACCTTATTACCTTAATTAGGGGAAGCCAACCTTCCCTCTCTGAGACCTAGAACTGATTTTCCTTCAGATTCTTCTGATCAGGAATCTGATATTTCTGTACCTTCTGATTACAGGGATTTGCACTTATCTACCTATGAGGATTCTGATGCAGAGGATTCCATTCCCTCTGCTTCCCCTCCAGAAGAATTTTCTTTTTGTGAAACCTTGCACACTCTTAGGGAGCATTTCCACTGGGAAAGCCAGGATTATTCTGATTCCAAAAAGAGGCTTAGGGAATTCTTACTCCTTTCTCAACACAGGCCTTTAGCTATCCCTCCTGTTCTGGACATTGTAGATGATGTCTTCTTGGAATCTAGCCTTTCCCCAGGCACTTTACCTCCAGCTCCCAGAAAACCTGACAGGTATTACAGAGTACCTGACTCTCACAATTTCCCCTTCAAGAATTCTACTGCGGATCCAGAGACCATTTCCCAAGGACCAAAAGGCATTAAAGCTACTGCTGCCAAAAATCCTACCCCTTCTGATAGAGATTCTAGAGCCTTGGACAGATGGGGTGAGAAGGTATACACTTCTGCTACTTTGGCCATTAGGGCTTTAAATTGCCAGTTTCATATTTTAAAGTACCAGCAGCATGTTATGGGACTACTTAAACAGAAAATTATGTTGATTCCTGACTGTGCTGAACACAAAGTAGTACAGGATTTAATGCATTCTGCAGAACAAGTTGGTAAACATACTTTGCAATGTGATTTTGACTCTTTAGAAGAATCTTGCAGGGCTGCTGTCACTGGGTCTGTACTTAGAAGGCATGCTTGGCTTAAGGAGCAAAACTTGCCAGATCATGTTAAAGCTAAATTACTGAATGCTCCCTTAAACCAAGACCACCTGTTTGGCAACAAAGCAGAAGTCCTCAAAAGAATGGAGGAAAAAGCTAAATCTATGCAAGCTGATTTGATACAAGTACAGCCTCCTAGATTTAGTAGGCATTGGCCTTCAAAGAATTGGTCCTTTCCAGTGTCTCCCAGGCCTTCTCAGTCCAAACCCAGGAACAGCAGACCATCTAGGTTACAGTCTCAGGCAACGCACAGGCCTAAGCAATAGGGGGCTCCCACTTCCAAAGCAGGGAGTAGTAAACCACCCCCGTATGGAAAAATGGCACAATGTCTTAACCTTAACCCTTCCAAGCCCTGCTCAACTGCCTGCTCCCTTAGGAGGAAAGCTCGACCTGCATGCAAAAAACTGGGAATTCATTACCCAGGACAAATGGGTTTTGAATATAGTTTCCCAAGGATACAGATTCCACTTCCACACCCTACCAACCCCAAATGGTTGGCCAGACCTACCCCCAAATCAGTGAGCGGAGGCCCAACAGCAGGCACTCTGTCTTCTAAGTATCAGGGCTATTCAACCTGTCCCAGAAGATCAAAGGGGACAAGGTTTTTATTCAAGATTTTTCCTGGTACCCAGAAAAGACAGCTCCTGGCATCCTATCCTAGACCTCTCTATCCTAAGCACCTTTCTGGTAATCCCAAAATTCAAAATGCTAACACTTCAACATCTGCTTCCTATGCTACGCAAAGATGCCTGGTTGTCAACCTTAGCCTTAAAGGAAGCTTACCTGCACATTCCAATAAGAGAATCTTGCAGGAAATATCTACGCTTCAGGTCAGGCACCATGCAGTATCAGTTCTTCGCACTTCCCTTTGGCTTATCTACTGCACCCAGGGTATTCACAAAGTGTCCAGCTCCAGCCATTGCATTTTGCAGTTGGAGAAATATTCAAATATACCCATACTTGGACGATTGTCTGATTCAGACAGAAAGCCAGGACTTGCTATTAAAACATCTGGCATTCGTAAAGAAACTTCTAACCTCACTGGGGTACACCATAAACAAAAAGAAATCTCACCTAGTACCCTGCCAACAGATTGTATTCCTTGGAGCAAGCTTGAACACAACTTCCCAGATGGCTTTCCTCACTCCTGAGAAACAAGTTTATTTGACAACCTTCTTCAAACTATTGGCCACAAAAACCCAGCTATCTGTAAGGAAAATTCTGCAAGCCCTGGGGTTCATGGTTTCTTGCATTCTACTAATTCCATATGCAAGACTGCATATGAGGAAAATACAATGGTATCTAAAAAGCCTATGGTGTCTATTCTCAGGACCTGGAATCAATGATTTCTATCATTCCTTGTATAAAGACAGAGTTCCTTTGGTAGGCAGAGGCCTGCTACCACAATAAGGGGCTCCCTTTCACTCTACCCCCTGCCGCCCAAACCATAACAACAGACTCATCAGTCTATGCATGGGGGGCTCACTTGGCAGAGCAGTGCATTCAGAGCAAATGGAACCTGAGACAGATGCCCCTGCATATCAACCAAAAAGAAATGTTAGCTGTACAGAATTCCCTGACAGCTTTCAAAGACCACATTCTTCCAGGACAACTATTGGTAAAGACACACCACAGTTATGTAGTACATAAACAAGCAGGGGGGAACCCACTCGTACCCTCTCTGCAGACTAGCCATGGCTCTGTGGAATACAGCCTTGAGCTGCCAAGTGCACCTAAAAGCTCAATTTCTGCCAGCCAAGCTAAATTCACTGGCAGACGACCTAAGCAGAAATCTCATGGACCCACACAAATGGAAATTGGAACCAAAAATATTCAACCTCTTGAGGAACAAATGGGGGACTCCAGAGGTAGACCTCTTTCCCTCCCCTCAAAACTACAAATTGGACAAATTCTGCACAAGGACTTCCCACAATCAAGCTTGGAAAGTGGATGCCCTGTCCTTCATCTGGGAAATCCTCTCAGTTTATGCCTTTCCCCCTCTGCCTCTCCTCTCAAAGGTTCTGCAAAAGATCAAACAGGACAAGCCAAGGACAATACTGATTGCATCAGACTGGCCACGCCAGCACTGGTACCCCCTCTTGCGCAGTATGACACTGCTGGAACCATAGCACCTGCCTCAGACCCCTTCCCTGCTGTCCCAGAAGGTGGACCAGATTCTGCATCTTCAGCTTCAAACTCTGAACCTTGCAGCCTGGCTAATTCCTTGAGCTCTCCAGTAGCATCCCTCAGTAAGCAGGTGCTAGATGTCATTCTGGAGGCAAGGAGGCCTAGTACTAGAAAATCATATGCTGAAAACTGGAAAAGATACTGTTCCTGGAGCCAGACTCAGGAGATGGGCACAGCGGTGCCCAGCTTACCTCATATTCTTCAGTACTTAACAGAAATGCTCCACAATGGCCTATCCTTCTCGTCAATTAAAATTCATACCTCTACCATTCCAGCACATTATAATACTATGCCACTCCTCTTCTCTCACCTCTTGCTAAAGCAATTCCTTAGAGAGGCCAAAAATTTAAGACCCCCCAGGAGAGCCCCCACTCCAGCCTGGGACCTTAACTTTCCCTTCCTTTGAGCCAGCTGGAACTGCAGAGTAGAAATTCCTTTCTTGGGTAACAGCTTTCCTTCTAGCCATCACTTCAGCAAGAAGAGTGTCTGAATTACAGGCCCTCATGGCAGTGGATCCCTTCATTATCTTCCACGCAGACAGGGTTTCCCCTCAGGACCAATCCTTCCTTTATGCCCAAGGTGGTGTCTAGTGTGGCCCTAAATTAGTCCATTCATTTGCCTACTTTCTTCCCCAATCCACAGAACAAAGGAGAACGAATACTGCACTCTGTGGACGTGCACAGACAACTTAGATTTTATTTGGACAGTACTAAGCCTCGCGGAAAATTTGAACAGCTGCTAGTTGGCTTTGCTGCAGGGGCAGAGGGGAAGGCCATTTCAAAGCAAACCATTTCTAAATGGATAGCCCATTGCATTCATTTTTGCTACAAGCACCATGGAAAACCTACCCCACAGGGGATAAGATCACATTCCACCAGGGCTGCATCTACCTCTACAGCCTTTCTTGGAGGAGTCCCTACCAGGGATATCCTAGAAGCTGCTACCTGGAGCTCCGTGCATACCTTCACCAAGCATTACTACATGCCTATTTTTTCTGAATCCAGAGCTGGTTTTGCCACTGCAGTCTTGCAGGGTTTATTAGCTGGCCCTAATGTTCTCTAACTTCCTCCTCTCTTCCTTAGCTTTGGCAATCAACCCAAATGTGATGACAGCAACAGTGAAACGCAAAGAACGTAGTACAGTTGTGTACACTTACCATAAATGTAGATGTTTGAGTGTATTCAGTGTTGCATTCCTGGTTACCCTCCCTCCAGCCCCCTGACTTCTCTTGACTCTACCTTTCCTTCTTGTTTGGTGTATTTAATTTTTCTGGTGTATTTGCTTTTTGTTGGAGGTGTACCATAACATATAATTGCTTCCCATTGTGGGGGCACCTGACATCTGGGGCAAGAAAAAGTGATGTAATGGTGTCGGCTGCATGTTTTATATCCCTGACGACCTGACGTCATGGAAGAAGAGACAGCATCAGACGCAGGAATCCAAGACTCTGATATTCAGGCCAGCTGATGGCTACCTGCAGGCAGATAACCCAAATGTGATGACTGCAACAATGAATACACTCGAACATCTACATTTATGGTAAGTGTACACAACTGTATTTTTTGACCCCTAGAAGCTTCTTGCAGGGCATCAGTCACCGGATCTGTCATTAGAAGACATGCATGGCTTAAGGAACAATCCGTGCCAGACCATGTCAGATCAAAATTGTTGGATGCACCCTTGCACAAAGATAATTTACTTGCACTAAAGCAGAAGAGGTCTTAAAAAAGATGGAAGAAAAAGCAAAATCTATGCAGACTGTTAAAGATGTGTTATAGGGCCAGCCCCCTAGGTTCAGCAGGCATTTTCCCTCTAAGCACTGGTCTTTTTCTGCTTCCCATAGACAGGGCCAGCCTAGGTCCCATGGAAACAGACCCCCCCAGACAGCAGCCCCAAGGGTTGCAGAGATCTAAGCAGTGGACTACCTCCACTTCTTATGGTAAGAACTCACAATGACCTGCCCTTTCCTGACCTCGCCTCTGCCCACCTTCACAAACCCCTAGGAGGAAAACTCTCCTTTCACTCAAGCACCTGAGCCACCATTACCAAGGGCCAATGGGTTCTGAACATCATGTCTAAGGGGTACAAATTCTCCTTCCACACACTTCCAACCTCAAAAGGGTTCCAAAATCTACCACTAAATCAGTGGGCAGAGGCTCAAAAGCAAATCCATTCCTTGCTTTCCTTGGGGGCAGTAGAGCACGTTCCTGTAGAGCAGATAGGGCAAGGCTTCTACTCCAAACTTTTTCTGGTACCCAGAAAAGAGGGCACCTGGTGCCCCATCCTTGATCTATCTACTCTAAACACCTTCCTGGCAATCCCAAAATTCAAAATGCTCACCCTTCTGCAGCTGCTACCCATGCTCTCCAAAGATGCTTGGCTAGCCACCCTGGACCTAAAAGAAGCCTACCTCCACATTCCTATCAGGGAGTCCTTCAGAAAATATCTCCGCTTCAGGGCAGGATCTCAACACTTTCAGTTCTCTGCACTTCCCTTTGGCTTATCTACTGTTCCCAGAGTTTTCACAAAATGCCTGGCTCCGGCCATTGCCTTTTGGAGATCAAGAAATATTCAAATTTACCCTTACTTAGACGACTGCCTTATTCAGGCAGACAGCCAGGAAAAGCTGCTCAAAGACCTGACCTTTGTAAAGGACCTACTAACCTCCCTAGGGTACACAGTCAATGAAAAGAAATCCAAACAGGTACCCACCAAAAGGATAATCTTCCTGGGAGCAAGTCTGGACACAGCATCCCAGATGGCATGACTTACACCAGAGAAACAATTTTTCCTATCAGCTTACTTCTCTCAACTGGCCACCAGGCCCCAGCTTTCTGCAAGGAAAATCCTGCAAGCCCTGGGGTTCATGGCCTCTTGCATACTCCTCATTCCATATGCCAGACTGCATATGAGGAAACTTCAGTGGTACCTAAAGAGCCTTTGGTGTCAACACTCTCAAGATCTGGAAACTCTTTTGCCTATTATTCCTTGCCTGAGGATGGAATTTCTTTGATGGGCAACAGCCTGCTCCCACAACAAGGGACTGCCCTTCTCCCCACACCTCACTACAGATGCATCGGACTACGCTTGGGGTGCACACCTGGATGGCAGGTGCATACAGGGCCAATGGAACCCCCAGCAACTCCCCTGCACATCAGTCAAAAAGAGATGATGGCTGTGCAGTACACCTTGATAGCTTTCAAACCTTTTCTCTCTCCAGGGGTTCTCCTGATCAAAACCAATAACACCACTGTGATGTGGTACATCAACAAGCAGGAAGGGACTCACTCTTACCCACTGTGCAGGCTGGCCATGACCCTTTGGTTCACAGCCTCTTCCACGCAAATACACCTGTTAGCACAATAACTGCCAGGCTCTGTCAACTCCCTGGCAGACCAATTAAGCAAAAAGCTCTTAGTCCCCCACGAGTGGCAGCTCAACAGAAACACCTTCTTCCTAATAACTCAGAAATGGGGAACCCTGGAGGTCGACCTCTTTGCCTCCCACACCAACCATCAGCTCAGCAAATTCTGCATCAGGGAGCATCACTGCATGGCTTGGAAAGTCAATACCCTATCCTTCCCCTGGGTAAACCTCTCGGTCTATGCTTTTCCTCCCCTACCTCTCATTCCTAGGGTACTGCTCAAAATAAGGGAGGAAAAATCAAGGACCATTCTCATAGCTCCACACTGGTCCAGACAGCATTGGTACCCCTTGCTGCGCAGCCTGTCCCTGCTGCCTCCATGGAATCTTCCTCCGATTCCAAACCTCCTAACCCAGAAGGAAGGGGGATTCATGCACCCCCAATTGCAGACTCTCAATTTGGCAGCTTGGCTTGTACCCTAACCCCTGACCAATCTGCCATCCTCAGTAAACAGGTTCTGGACGTTATCCGAGAGGCCAGACTCCCTAGCACCAGAAAGTCTTATGCAGATAAATGGAAAAGGTTCTGCACCTGGATCCAGGCTAAGAGGGGCAATACGTCACAGCCCTCCATCTGTCTCATCTTGGATTACTTAGCTGACCTACTACACAGTAGTCGCTCTTTCTCCTCTATAAAAATTAATGCCTCTGCTATTTCTGCTCATTTTCCCACTGAGCAGCCTCTTTTTTCACACCCTCTTTTTTCACACCCTCTGATTAAAGAGTTCCTCAGAGGGGCTAGCAACTTGGGGCCCCCAGAAGGGCACCAACTTGGGACCTTGGAAAAGCTCACCATGCCCCCTTTCAAACCAGCTTCTTCTGCAGAGCTAAACCTTCTCTCCTGGAGGACAGCCTTCCTCCTAGCCATCACTTCAGCTAGAAGAGTCTCTGAGCTGCAGGCACTCATGGCTGTGGAACCCTTCATTCCATGCAGGCAGGGTATCCCTCAGAACTAATCCATCCTTCATGCCCAAGGTGGTATCCAGTGTGGCTCTCAACCAATCTATCCATCCATTTACCCACTTTCTTTCCTAACCCCCAAAACAAGGGGGAAAGGATTGTGCACTCTCTAGATGTGCACAGACAGCTCAGATACTATCTAGACAGGACTAAACCCTTCAGAAACTCTGATCAATTGCTGGTTAGCTGTGCTTCAGGGGCAGAAGGCAAAGCCATCTCCAAGCAAACCATTTCCAAATGGATAGCACACTGCATCCATTTCTGCTACAAACAGCATGGCAAGCGTCCCCCCAAGGGGGTCAGGACACACTCCACCAGAGCAGCCTCCACCCCTGCAGCTTTCCTCAGAGGATTCCCCACCAAGGACAGCCTGGAGGCTGCCATCTGGACATCTGTTCATACTTTTACCAAGCATTACAACCTGCCTCTCTTCTCCAAATCCAGGGCAGGGTTTGCCTCTGCAGTCTTGCAGGGCATGCTAGCCAGCCCCTAGCTTCCTGGACTGCCTCCACCCATTTCCTCGGCTTTGGGAATCTACCCAAATGTGATGACTGCAACAGTGAAACACGAAGAACATAGTACTGTTGTGTACACTTACCATAAATGTAGATGTTAGAGTGTATTCACTGTTGCATTCCTGGTTTCCCTCTCTCCATCCCTCTTTTCTTCCCCTTTTTTTTTGTTCCTTGTTGTTCTTTCCTTACAAGGGGCATATTGGTATTTATTTTCCACTGGTGGGGTTCTACCACCAGAGCCTGGCCTCCTACTTTGGGGGCTTCTGACAGGTTAGGGCAATGATGTAATGGCGTCGGATGCCTTCCTTTATACCACTGACGACCTGATGTCAGTCCTCAAGCGACAGCAACCGAGGCAGAAATACTAAGTCTCTGGTATTCAGGCCGGCCGAGGGCTACCCTGGCAGGGATAACACAAATGTGATGACTGCAACAGTGAATACGCTCGAACATCTACATTTATCGTAAGTAACTGTACTTTGTGTGTATTGCTTGGGTGCTGTCCACCTGCAGGATTCCTGTTCTATTTGCCATGGTTTTAGTTCAAGGGTCCTGCAGGAACGGAAGAACATGATGATAGTCAGGGGTTTGTTAAAAGGGCCTTTTGAATCATCTGTTGAAGGGACTCTGGTCTCTAAACCTTTAGAAAAGTCATACAAAACTTTTTCGGCTCCAGCATCCAAGACATTGAAGAGTCAGGAGAAAGTGGATTCTTCGGGTCAGAAGTCTGTTGGTTCCGAAAAAGCAAAGTCTCCATCTGTTCCACCTGGAGTTTCAGAACCGTCTCGGATCCACAAAAGGAGCCAGTCAACTTCCTTGGATCCGATTCATTCGATACCGCAGTCTCCTTTATTAGAATCGGTGGTGGGTAGCCACAAGTCCTCCACCCATTCCTCTCTGTCATCCAGGAGCCTTTCGGATGATGATATGGAGCGGATGGTTAGAAGGTTGCTCCATACACCGGCCCTAGCAAAAATTCTCACCAGCCCAGGCCAGATGGTCATAGAGCTGACTTCAGTAGCTGCTTTACTTTCTGTTCCTCCCCCGACTCAGTCGAGTTTGGAGCCAGAGTGTTTGGAGGTCCTTGTGGTGAAACCGTTAGAACCAAAATCCATCCCCAGAGTTTCGGTGCCAACCTCTGCTCCGATCTGATCGATGTTGTCACCCATCAAGGGATCTGGGGGCTGAGACACCCTCGTCTGTTCCAGGGGGAGAAGAGTCGAAACAGGTCCTTGTCAGACCCGACTCTCCCACTCGGAGCTTCGGCACAGGTGAGTTCTGTGCCCACATTAGCCTTGGAGCCACCATCCTTGATGCGGGAGAGGTCTCCCGATTCCTCAGAGCCAGAGGCTCTCTCAGACCAGGATCCTGGTGCCTTCGAGGTGATGAGGAGTGTGCTTTCCTCAGAGACTGCTCCACCCTCGGCTCCAGCTACTGTTCCCCCAAAAGGGCCAGTGTCAACCTTTACACCATCCCCTTCAACCCCTGCATAGTGCCCCAATGGGTGAGACCCTCTTTTCTGAAACCTCCCCAGAACATCTGTTTTGAGGAGGTCCCTTGGAAGAGAACCTGTAAGAGGAAACATAGACTTCCCTGAGTCTGTCACATCAGATACTGACTTAGAGGATTCAGAAGGGTTCCCACGGTCATCCTCTGAGGATGTGTCCTTTTCAGACATCCTAGAGATCCTGAAACAGAGAGATGGCTGGAAGACCCCCTCCTCTTCTGAAGATGAGTCGGTATACCTGGAGGCATTTGGTTTTCGACCCTCCACCTCTTGGATGTCTCCGCCTTTCGACCAGCTCCTGGATATAGTCAGTTGAAAGGCGTGAGGCTTTCCAGAGTCGGTGGAAACAATTCCGAGAGGCCCAACAAATTTATTACAGCCCCGGAAGACAAACAATTTTTAACTAAAAGTGTCCCAGTAGATGGTTTGGTGGTGGTGGTGGCGGCCACCAAGAAGGAACTAGCCGAAACTTCATCTGTCCACCCGCCGAATAAGGAGTCTCGAGCAATGGACAGATACGGGAAGCATATGTTCTCTTCAGCAGCCTTTACCCTTAGGTCGCAGAATGATTTATCTCACTTTACTCATCTTCAGAGGGATCTCCTCAAGGAGCTTGGAGATACCCCCCAAGGTGCTACAGCTGGGGGGTGCCTGACAAGATAAGCTCTCAGCTTGCGACCTTAATGTCTATAACAAACTACTGCATGCGCCTCATTTCGTATGCGGCTGATGGAGCGAGCAGGGCAGCAGGCACAGGAATAGCTCTGAGGAGACATTCCTGGATGTGTCTTTGTGAGTTTGCTGAACCCTTCATATCTTCCTGTATTGATGCCCCTTTTAATGGCTCGTCTTTGTTTGGGCCAAAAGTGAAAGAGACTCTTACCATGAGCGAACAGGATGGCAAAACTCTATCTGCCATGGCAGTACGTTTCTCCATCCCTACCAGACCTTATCCCAAAGGTCAGAAGGGTGGAAAAATGTGGTTCTAGAAATCCAGAGGAGCTTTTCCGGATGCTCATGGTGAATTTTCCCCCAAGGTGCAGAGGGAGAAATAATAAAAGAAGATGCAGCCCTCATGGCAGAGGGGGTCTGCCGAATCAGGCCGACAGAAATACATTCTCTGGTTCCAGTGCTCCTGAAAGGAGGCCCGCCTGTCCACCTCTGGAGGCTGTCGGGGGGGGGGGATTATCACTGTACCCAAAAGCCTAGCGGGACATCACTCAAGACAAATAAGTATGGTCGAGCATATCCAGGGTATACAACATTCCTTTCTCCCTTCCACCAAAGTCTATCCCAGACATACCACCCAGTCAAAGGGATCAAGCAACCCTAGAAACTCAAGAGGTTGCTAAGAAAGAGTCATCCAAGAAGTCCCCGCAGACCAAATTGGATCTGGAATTTCCTCAAAGTTCTTTTTTAGTTCCAAAAAAGACAGGGGACTGGAAACCAGGGGACTGGAGACCAGTTTTGGATCTCAGCAGACTGAACAAGTCGGTAAAGCAGTCTATTCTCCCTTTTCTGGGACAAGACAATTGGATGTGCTCCATAGATCTTCAGTATGCATACTACCATATAAAGATGGACAGGCGATCCAGAAGATATTTACGCTTCCGGCTGGGAGCCAGTCATTACCAATTCAGAGCTCTGCCCTTTGGTCTCTCTACAGCCCCCAGATTGTTTACCAAATGCATAGCAGTAGTTACGGTTCACCTTAGGCATCTAGGATTCCAGATGTTTCCATATTTAGACGACTGGCTCCTGTCCGCCACCACTTAGCATCTAATAACTGGGGCAAGAGACACCACAATTCATCTCTGCTCAGAGCTGGGCATTACCATAAATTTCGAAAAATCTGCCTTGTTGCCATCATAGCATATTACCTTTATAGGGGCAGACTTAAAGACATGGTTGCAAAACTGCCTCATGAAAGAATTCAAATGTTACGCCATCGGTTGTCAATATTGCTCATGAAGGAAAAAGTGCAGGCAAAATTTGTCCTCAAGGTTCTGGGTTCAGTGGCAGCTGCAATAACACTAGTCCCACTGGAACGTTTACACATACTACTCTTTGCTCAGTGGTACATGCAGGAGTTGCCCATGTCACACAAGATTCTCATTATGAACACCTGCAAGAGGGACCTACAATGGTATCTTCAGTCCATGCAGGAAGCAATAGGCAGACCTTTTGTTTCTTCCCCAACCTGTAGCTATAGTGACCACGGATGCTTCGCAGATGGGGGGGCATTATCTGAGACAGACTGTCCACGGGACTTGGCAAGAACACAAATAGCACTTGCACATCAGTGTCCTAGAGATGAGGGCGGTGCTTCTGGCATTGGCAAGCATTCCAGAGCTCTCTTCCAGCTGGTACAGTTGCAATACAAACAGACAATATGTCCTTGGTGTGGTACATCAGCAAACAAGGCAGAACCAGATCCTACCACCTCTGTCGAGAGGCTCAGAGAGTATGGCAATGAGCAATTTTTACTCAGCGTTTTCTGACTGCAGTGCATATCCCGGGGAAATCCTATGTGATAGCAGACAGATTAAGCAGGCCAATTCTTATGCCTCACGAGTGGTCCCTGAATTAGGAAATTGTGAACCAAATTTTTCACAAGTGGTGCCAGCCTTGCTGCAACCTCTTTGCCACACCCATCAACTCCAAATGCAGCAGCTACTTTGCCCTAATTCCCCCTCCGGGGGAGTCACCAAGGGATGCACTTGTTCATAATTGTTCCCCGGGACTTCTGTATGCCCCCCCATTTCCATTAATACCCAAGGTTCTCCAGAAAGCCAAATCGTTGAGTCACAAGCTAATTCTCATTACTCCTTACTGGCCTCGTCAGATATGGTTTCCCTTTCTATGGCTCCATCTTCAGGAGGAGCCTTGGATCCTGGACCCAGTACCTGTTCTTCTGATTCATCAGTCAGGAAAGCTCCACCCCTCTATTCAAAGCCTCAAGCTAACAGCTTGGTTATTCCACTTCCCATCTTAGCCAGGCTTCCAGAACTATATACCCGCAGGACGACACATTCTGGTTTTGTCGCACAAGAATACAAGTAGAAAACTTTATGCAAACAAATGGAAAAGATTTTCTTCTTGGGCTGACAAAAACCATATAGACCCCTTTACAGCCCCTATATCTGCAATCCTGGAATTTTTAACAGAAACCTTTAATCGGAGTGCAGCGGCAGCCACGGTACGGGTACAACTAGCTGCAATATCAAACTACCATGTAGGAGACATGGGATCCAATATAATGTCCCACAGATTATGCAAAACCTTTCTGAGAGGTACATTCCTTTTAAGACCTCCCATAAGAGAAACCACCACCTCCTTGGGACCTCAATTTGGCATTATCTTCTTTAATTCTCCCTCCATTTGAACCAGCCTCCTCTTATAAAGTTCTTATCTTGGAAGACAGTCTTTTTAACAGCCATCACTTCCGCTAGGAGGGTTTCAGAACTGTAAGTTCTGTCTATCCGTCCTCCCTGTCTTATTTTCCAAAAAGGCGAAAGTCTCTCTCTCAGGACAAATCCTTCTTTTTTGCTAAAAGTTTGTTCTGAGACCAATTTAAATCAGTCTATTGAGCTACCAGTATTTTTCCCCAGTTATGGCAACAAGGCAGAATACAAGCTTCACCAATTGGATGTACATAGGCAGTTGCGTTTTTACTTACATAAGACAAAGGAATTTAGAAAAATCTGACCGTTTGGTTCATTCTCAGAAAACAGAAAAGAAACTTCAGTTTCAAAAGCCACTTTATCAAAATGGCTTACATTACTTGTGTCTATAACCCACAGAATAAAGAGGTGCCGGGAAAAATTGAGGGCATTCAACTAGAGCTATGTCGACTTCCACTGCCTTTCAAGCTAGGCTCCTGTTGGATTCAGTTTGTGCTGCAGCTACATGGGTTAACCCTCATACTTTTATCATTCTTTACAAAAGTAGATCTGGTCTCCCAGTACAGGGCATCCTTTGGTTCCACTGTTCTGTACAGTTTATTCCCTTGAGCAAACTGAGAAAGAAGGTGCTGGGGATGCTGTCCCAACCATCAAGAATGAAGGGGAGATAGGACAACATAACATAAAGACTCTGCTCGTATGTGGTGAGCTTTTCATCATAAGATGACAGAGTCTGTTGCTGCTGTTATATATATATATATATATATATATATATATATATATATATCCTATTTTTTTTGAGGGGGGTGCTTGGTGTCTTTCTTTTTAGGATGGTGAAACTCAATCTGAGGTATTCTTGAGGCATTATGGGTAGAAGAGGCAGGGTGTGGCAAGCTGAAGTGTTTGGGATATGATCAGTCTCTGATCCGAGTTGGATCTGAAGTCGCATATGATGAACCAGACTGAGAAAGAATCATTATGGTGAGTACATAAATGAGTTAGATGATGGACCTAATTTTACTGATCTGACTGTATAGTAAGTGTCTACGCAGTTTTTGGTAATCTTGCCACATTCAGTGTGTTCTTGTAGGTACAAGTCTCCTTTTCAATTTTGGGGTTGAATGGGACCATTAACTGAAGTTAGGGGCACAGGCATTCATTCTAGCACAGTAGAATGCAGTAAACTTGGGAGATTACATTTTATTGCTGACATTTTTTCATATGCCTTTTCCACCAGTGCATATAGCTCCATGATGCATTTTTATGTCCCGTTTCCTGTAATCGTGTGTGTGTGTGTGTGTGTGTGTGTAAATTTATTCCCCTATGCCAGCATCCTTTACCTTTATTGGTTCTGACATTGGTATACAGATAGCATAGGGATGCTTTGATTAATTTTAATGGATTCAGTATCATACACACTAGGGGATGTGTGTTATGTATCCATTAAAATCTGTAGATGCCTTCCCGTGCTACCCTGCGATGTTGCAGTGGGATACAGTAGATTTATACCATGATTTAATAAAAAGCTAATCAAAGTTTCTGTTTAAAAAAAAATGAATGCTACTGGGGGAATGAATCCACAAAGCTAAAGTCACCATATGCCACAGTGCATGTATGGAGAGTGTGTCACAGCACTTGTACTTCGTGGCGTATTGTGGTTTGTACATCTTGGTAGTACAGCTTGATTAAGAGAAGGCTGTATGCACCCATGTGTTCTACTCACTGCAGAGATTCCTCTCAGAGAGCAGCTGATGTGGTGAGTGCTCACTTTGCCACTAAAAGTGATGGGAAGGTAAACATTTAAAATAAATGATTGATGTTAGTGACGGTGGTATCCCCCCAAAAATGGACTGATTCTCTGATAATTTTTTTCTTTTGCCTTTCAGTTCATCATGAGTGATGTAGGAAAACTTTTTATTGGTGGCTTGTCATTCAGTACAGATGAACATTGTTTAGAAATGGCCTTCAGCAAATATGGTCAGATATGTGATGGTAAGTATTGCTGTTTCTGGTTCTTATTAAGTGTTACTTTATAGCATGGAAGTTCTTTGGTACTGTTCTTACTGTGTACTGCTTCCTTTTCTGTAGTTGTGGTTGTAAAAGATAGAGAAACTCAGCGCTCAAGAGGGTATGGGTTTGTCACATTTGAAAATCCTGAAGATGCAAAGGATGCTATGATGGCCATGGATGGGAAGGTATGGCACGCACATGTATGCAGATGATTCTAATGGAAATGCAGCTGTGTGCAAAGTAGTATACAGTCAGTGGTTAACCTGAGCTTTATTTCTCTGAACTTCTGTCTTTTGTTTGGATGGGGGCTTTTGCTTATTTAAAATGTTTACCTTTTGCAAGTGGTGCTAGGGAATGGATAAGCTCCCTAAAGATCTTTAAACTACTTATTAAAATGCACAAGCATGCAAATCTTTTTGTAATGTTTTGGATAGGAGTGCCAAAACCTGGTTGTTGCTCAGATGTGGAGATAGCATACTGATCCCTTCTGTTTGGTCATTGGTCAAAATGATTTACTTAACTGGACTTTGCCTCCTCCTAAAAGACATTTTGGTTAGTCTTTGTATACACTTTGTGTTGGAAGTAGGATTGGTAGATTTGAGCATAAAAAGTGAGTATGGGGGGGGGGGTGACATTGTTTTGATGGCAGGATAGCTGCTTGACTCTTCGTGTCTTGGCACTTGGATATTCCAGTTCATTGGTGAATTACTGAATGAGTAAATTGGTGTAAGGTTCATGTTGGAGCCAGCTGTTTGTCTTTGAGGGGAAGGGGTCCTAACTACAGTCCCAGTGATACAGGTTTTATTAGCAAGCTCTAATGTTGAAACTAGGTATAGAAAAGAACGAACAAGTTCAGATGTTAAAGGAACTTTGGGGGGGGGGGGGGGCTTGAGAAGGAAGTGAGCAACCGGTGTTGGCATAGCCATCCCATAAGAGTAGGAGTTTGCCTCAGTCCCACTGAAGGGTTCCCATGTGGAGGAAGGTAGCAACTCCAAAGACCAGTGACATGAGAGGTCACATCAAGTGTGCTCATGCAACATTGGGGGGGGGGGGGGGGGCAATAGTGTGCAGTAGTAAGAGTTCCAATATTTGGAAAGTAAATTAGGTATTCCAAAAAGTCCCCAGACTTTTGAGGAATGAATTTGATTGTAGAGTGGTAAGTGAACTGCCCATCTTGTTGGCTGCCCAGCTGTCCCTGCCTGTGCTAGTTTAATAGAATGATGGTGGAAATAAATAACCCATAATAAGAGTGGGCAAGAGTTGTGGAGTATAGGGACAAAAAGTTGAATTTAGAATAACCAGTGTTGTATTTTTAGATGTCTGTAGAAAAACAGTGGAAGGCCCTTTACTTATTAGGATACTATGTTCTCAGTCTCTCCTGTACTTTCTGAGTTAAAGGAAGGAGGCCATGGGTGGTTTAGCCAAGCTGTCAGCAGGTTTTGCATTTTCCTACCTGGAAGATTAACAGTTTACACTTTTGCTTGTAGCATTGCCAGGGAATTGCCAACCTACCTTTCATTGTTTTGGAAAGTGACCCATACAGGAATTAATTTTTTTGAGAGTTCCTTTCTGAGCATGCCATAGGACTAGCCCACATGCATTTGCTGGGTCAAGGATCATGCAGGAATTTCTTGGCAAACCACTCCTGGAGTTACCGTCTCAGAATTTAGTCCTCTTAAAAGCCAGTTTAACAAATAGTTTTTTTTTTTTGCCCCTAATGTAGACTGTGGTATCTATTGTTATTTTGATAGTGGTGATACAGTGTGACTGCTTTTAGCTTTTTCATAAATGCAGAATTTCTGTTTTCAGTTTTTGGTAATTTTATTTGTTTGATGTAAAGCAGTTGCAGCTGAAGAAACTTTAGACTTGCACTTCAAGAAATATCAAAGCCCACCCCCATCCCATGATGACCAGATCCAATTCCCTCTTCAGTTATGTTCTGTAAATAAAGATGTCCTTCTGTTCATATGCTGCTGTATAATGTAAAGGAGTTTGCCTCTTGTGGACTCGTGTACATCCGGCCATTATACAGAAGATAGATGCAAGGTGCGTGTGATATCCCATGTCTCTCTCAGCGGACATTTGCCATAAACAGACTGGGCTGTCTTATTTTTCCATTAAGACCCATTTGTGTGCCATCTCAGCATGCCTACCACTCACCCCACCTCTGGCTTCTAGGCTGGAAATGAATACTATTTTTCAGAGGGGTTCTGCACCTTAGACCTCCAAGGAAGCCCATTCCGCCCCCTTGGGATCTAAATTTTGTTCTGGAGAAATTGACTGTATCCCCTTGAGCCAGCCCAAGACAGCTCTCTCCAATACTGTACTTGGAAAACTATACTCTTGGTGGCCATTACTTCAGCCAGAAGGGTTTCTGAACTGCAAGCCCTTATAGCCTCTCAGCCTTTTACTTTTTTCCATAAGGACAGGGTGTGTTTACGTAGTAACCCAACCTCCATGCCTAAAGTAGTCAATGAGCTGTCCTTGAATCAAGCCATCAACCTTCCTCCCTTCACTCCAAAACCCGGCTGAAAAGATCCTACATTCCTTAGATGTACACAGACAACTTGGATACTATTTGGCTAAGACCAAATCTATCTGTAAATCGGACAGACTCTTGTTTCCTACCACCCAAGAGCCCTGGGACACCCTGTTTCCAAGCAAACTGTATCCTTGTGGATCTCCAAAACCATCTCTCTTTGCTATTCAACCCATGGAAAACAGCTTCCCTTCCCAGTAAAGGCACACGGCACTAGAGCAGTGTTCTCTTCTGGGTCCTTTTTCAAGAGTTTAGATACAGCTGCCATTTTAGAGGCAGCTACATGGTCCTCTGTCCATACCTTCACCAAACAGTACAAGTTGGACATCATTTCTAGAGCAAGAACAGGTTTTGCCAGAGCCATCCTTCATGGCTTTATGGAAAATGCTTCTGTTCCTCCACCCTAACCTTAATAACAGGAGCTTTTGCACTCTCCCTTGTATTATGGATACAGCAGCATATGAATAGAAGGACATAGTATAGTTGTGTAAAATCTTATCATAACTTTAGATGTCCTTCTCTTCTATAAGCTACTGTTTAATTTCCCACCCTGCCTTCCACCTGACACTTGCCTGACTCCTGAGTACCCACTCTGTAGTCGCTGATTCTGGCAGCATTCAGATGTTCATCGTGTTACACTGCTGCAGTCATCACACTTGGGGTTATCTGCCGTCAGACGGTCCCGCAGTCGGCCTGAGTTCCAAAGTCTTGGTCCGGCGTCGGTTGCGGTCGCTTCTTCCCTGACGTCAGTGTGACAGGGGTATAAAAGGGGAAGCCGACGCCATTTTCTTCAGTCTTTCTTACCGCGTGGTGCCCGAAACAGAAGCAGTTCGCAAGTGCCGGTCGTCCGACTCCTGAGATTTTCAAATCGCATTTCAGACTGAAGTCTTCAATAAAGCTAAGTACCCCGTTGGGGAATCTTTTCTTGCCTCAGACCGATGTCAGAAAAAGTTAATAATTGCATTTCTTGTGGAAGCAAATACCTCATAAGGATTTTCATTCTTAATGTATTCCTTGCCTAGGCCCAGACCATGACGTCACACGTTGTCAGTTTTGTGCTAAGTTTAACAAACGAACTATTAAACGTCGGTTTGATTTCGCCCAACATTATTTTGGTAGAAAATTTAATTACACCATGCCGTCGGAGCAACCGACGACCGGGATGCATAAAATGCGCAAAGATAAAGACAGGCAGCCGAGACCCAAACCAGACACTGAGGCCTCTGCTAGGCCAGTCGCTGGTTCTCCGGTTTTCAGTGAGGCGCCTACGCAGCCCCTGACGACCGCTGATTTAGAACCCCAGGCTGCATCTGACCCCCAAGCGGAGATTGCTGGGCCTCCGGAGCCTTTATCTTTAGGCCCTTCCGACACCATTGCTGAAGGGGATTCTGGTGTAGTCGAAAGGCCTTCAGTTGCTGAAGGTGTCTTCAGACCGACTACACTTACTATAAAATCCTATGCAAAGCTGAAAACTCATTTAAAAGTAAGGAAGCCTGTACAGCAGTCTCCAGTACATGGCCCCATGCCTAAGAAACAGATGCGTAAGATGGCTGAAGACTTAATTACCCTAATCAGGGGTTCCCATCCCCCTCCTGACAAAAGGCCTAGACAGGAGGAGGACTACGGTTCGTCTGACCAGGTTTCCATTTCCTCAGATTCGTCTGAGGAACAGGAATACTCCTTTCCCTCTTATGAAGACTCTGATGCTGAAGAGTCTATTCCTTCAGCATCTCCCCCAGAAGACTACTCTTTTGGGGAAACTTTACATACCATGAGGGAACATTTCCACTGGGAAGGCCAGGATTACTCTGATTCTAAGAAAAGGCTCCGAGAGTTCCTTTTACTACTCCAGCACAGACCCCTTGCTATTCCACCTGTCTTAGACATTGTGGATGATGTTTATTCAGAATCTAGCCTTAACCCAGATTCATTACCTCCTGCACCAGCCAAACCAGACAGATACTACAGAGTCCCTGACTCACACAAATTCCTATATAAAAGCCCTGTTGCTGACCCAGAAACAATTTCCCAGGGTCCCAAAGGGGTTAAGGCCTCTATTGCTAAAAATCCTGTGCCCTCTGAAAGGGATTCTAGAGCACTAGACAGATGGGTTAAAGAAAGTTATATACCTCAGCTACTCTAGCTATGTGGCCTTAAATTGCCAGTTTCACATGCTGAAATATCAACAATATTTGATGTCTCAGTTAAAACAAAAAATGCTCACACATACAGAGCAGCCTGATTACAAGCAAATGCAAGATTTGTTGCATGCAGCAGAACAAGTGGGAAAACATACTCTGTAATGTGGATTTGATTCATTGGAAGCTTCTTGTAGAGCAGCAGTAACAGGGTCTGTCATTCGTAGGCATGCTTGGTTAAAAGAACAAACTTTACCTGATCATGTTAAAGCAAAGTTATTGGATGCACCTTTACAGCAGGATGTTTTATTTGGTGAGAAAGCAGAAGAGGTTTTAAAGAAAATGGAGGATAAGGCAAAATCTATGCAGACGGTCAAGGATTTTTTACAGGTTCAACCCCCTCGTTTCAGCAGAAATTGGCCAACCAAAAACTGGTCCTTTCCAACTTCTGACAGACCACAGAGGGGCAAATACAGACGCCCAAGGGGCAGGGGTCAGCCACAAGGCTCTTACAAGCCTCGACAATGGGGTGCCACAACTCAGAAACGAGGAGAAGACAGGTCTCAAACTTTCAGAAGACAATCACAATGACTTACCCCTCAGACTGCCAGGCAAATCCCTCTTGGCAGCTCCCTTGGGAGGAAAACTTGCACTTTTTGCAGGCAATTGGCACATCATCACAAAAGACAAATGGTTCCTAAATATTGTATCTCAAGGATACAGGTTCCACTTTCACACTTTACCAAGGATAAAAGGAATGCCAAACCTGCCACCAAATCAATGGGCAGAGGCTCAAAGACAAATTACAGCACTCATGGACATGAGAGCCATTCAACAGGTTCCTCCACAGGAGCAAGGACAAGGATTTTACTCAAGACTCTTTCTGGTTCCCCGAAAGGACAAAGCCTGGAGACCCATTCTGGACCTTTCAATTCTAAACACATACCTGGAAGTACCCAAATTCAAGATGCTCACACTACAGCAACTTCTTCCCATGCTGGACAAGAAGGCTTGGCTAGTAACGTTGGACCTCAAGGAGGCATACCTGCATGTACCTATCAGACAAAATTGCAGAAGATACCTCCGATTTATAGCAGGTTCAACTCATTACCAATTCTCTGCACTGCCCTTTGGCTTATCTACTGCACCCAGGGTCTTCACAAAATGCCTGGCACCAGTAATTGCATACTGCAGACAAAGAGGAATTCAAATATATCCATACCTGGACGACTGCCTTATTCAAGCAGAAAGCAAGGACATTCTTTTAAAACATCTGGCATTTGTAAAAAACCCACTAAGTTGCCTAGGGTACACAGTAAACGAAAAGAAATCAAAACTAGTGCCCTCACAAGACATAGTATTCCTGGGTGCCAGCTTAAATACAACGGCCCAGATGGCTTATCTCACGCCAGACAAGCAAGGACAACTGACTCAATGCTTCAAAATGATGGCAACAAAGACCCAACTCCCTGCAAGAAAAATTTTGCAGGCCTTGGGATTCATGGCATCTTGCATACTACTAATTCCATATGCCAAACTGCATATGAGGAAATTACAATGGTACCTGAAAAGCGTATGGACTCAACACAGCCACAGCTTGGAAACAATAATACCACTCATTCCCTGCCTTCAACAGGAGTTTCTATGGTGGGCTCAGGCATGTCACCTCAACAAGGGTCAGCCTTTCACCTTACCCATAACCAGGCAAACAATAACAACAGATGCATCAGATTACGCCTGGGGAGCACACATGGCAGGACAGTGTATTCAGGGTAAATGGTCTGCAGATCAAATGCATCTCCACATCAATCAAAAAGAGATGCTAGCTGTACAAAATGCCCTAACAGCTTTCAAGGACCTCCTACATCCAGGACAACTTCTAATAAAGACGGACAACACCACAGTGATGTGGTACATAAACAAACAAAGGGGCACACATTCCTACCCCCTATGCAGGCAAGCAATGACCTTGTGGAACACAGCTCTGACCTACCAAGTTCAACTACAAGCACAATTCCTGCCAGGAAAGACAAATACATTGGCAGACGAACTAAGCAGAAATATCATGGATCCTCACGAGAGGAAACTAGATCCACAAGTATTCACAATGATAACTCAAAAATGGGGGAGCCCAGACATAGATCTGTTTGCCTCCCCCCAAAACTACCAACTACGGAAATTTTGCACAAGGACATACCACACACTAGCTTGGAAAGTGGACGCCCTCTCATTCAGTTGGAAAACATTAACAGTGTATGCCTTTTTCTCCACTGCCTCTTCTGGCAAAGGTGCTCCTGAAAGCCAGATTAGAGAGGCCACAAATGATACTCATTGCTCCAGACTGGCCACGCCAACACTGGTATCCAATATTAAGGAACATGGCTCAAGGCCCACCATGGATTTTACCTCAAATTCCTCACCTGCTGACTCAGCAAAACTATCAGATTCTACACAGCCAGCTCAAGACTTAAATCTGGCTGCATGGCAGATTACCTAAACAACCAGTCAACACTTCTCTCTAAAGCTGTTATGGATGTCATTCTGGAGGCCAGGAGACCCAGCACCAGGAAAACCTACTCAGACAAATGGAAAAGATTCTGCTCCTGGAACAAGGCTAAAGGGCAAAATCCTCTTGTCCCAAATATTCCTCAGATTCTGCAATATTTAACTGAGATGTTGCCCAAAGGCCTTTCCTTTTCATCTATTAAGATCCACGCTTCAGCTGTTTCAGCTCATTAGAACACGGATCCTCCTATTTTTTCACATCCATTACTAAGACAGTACCTCAGAGGGGCTAAGAACATAAGACTGCCCCGGAGAGCATCAACACCAACTTGGGACCTCAGTTTTGTTTTGGAAAATCTTACACTACCGCCCTTCGAATGATTTACAATTTTTATCATGGAAAACTGCCCTGCTGCTAGCAATAACCTCAGCACGAAGAGTCTCAGAACTACAAGCCCTAATGGCAGTGGAGCCTTTCATAATTTTTCAGCAAGACAGAGTCTCTTTACGAACTAACCCTTCCTTTATGCCAAAGGTTGTATCTAGTGTGGCTCTAAACCAAACCGTTCACTTACCCACCTTTTATCCAAACCCCCAGAATAAAGGGGAAAGGCTCCTACACTCTTTGGACATTCACAGGCAATTACGTTTCTACTTGGCTAAAACTAAGGCTTTCAGAAAATCTGACCAACTCTTTGTATCCTATGCTGCAGGATCACAAGGAAAGGCTATCTCAAAACAGACCATTTCAAAATGGATAGGACATTGTATCCGTTTCTGCTACACACACCATGGGAAACCTGTACCTGGTAACATTAGGCCCCATTCCACAAGGGCTACAGCAACATCAGCAGCCTTCCTCAGAGGGGTACCAACCAAGGATATTTTGGAGGCTGCAACTTGGAGTTCAGTGCACACCTTCACCAAACACTACCACTTACCTGTATACTCAAAAAAACAGAGCTGGCTTTGCCACTGCAGTTTTGCAGAGCCTACTAGCTTCTCCAAACCCTGTTTAGTACCAACCTCCCAGCCTTAGCTTTGGGATTCAACCTGTGTGTGATGACTGCAGCAGTGTAACACGATGAACATAGTACAGTTTTGTACCTACCATAAATGTAGATGTTTGAGTGTTCACATTGCTGCAGTCCAAGTTACCCTCCCACCATCCCCTCTTCTTACCTAGGTTTTATCTATACCTCCCTTATTATACAATCTATATGATGTATTTCTATATGGTGTATTTCCTTACAGCTGTAGCTATTGTTTTCTACTTATGTATTTTACTTAGGATTATGCATTGCCTTCCTATTTGGGGGCACCTGACATCTGGGGCAAGAAAAACTGAAGAAAATGGCGTCGGCTGCCTCTTTTATACCCCTGTCACACTGACGTCAGGGAAGAAGCGACCGCAACCGACGCCGGACCAAGACTTTGGAACTCAGGCCGACTGCAGGACCGCCTGACGGCAGATAACCCCAAGTGTGATGACTGCAGCAGTGTGAACACTCGAACATCTACATTTGTGGTAGGTACAAAACTGTACTTTCTGAGGTAGGTGCGTGCTGGCGTCCATTTTGTACCGGACGTATGTTTATGTCCGATGTCAGCTGATAGAGATGTGGGATGTCACATGCACCCTTGCAGTAGCACCTATCTTTTGTGTAATGACTGGACGTACGCGAGTCCACCAGAGGTGAGCTTCCTTGTGTTATGGATACAGCAGCATATAAAAGAGAAGGACATCTAAAGTCATGGTAAGATTTTACACAACTATACTTTCCTCCGATATGCTTAAAATGGACCAGTGTGCTTTTGCTAGTTCTGTGGCTTTCCAAGGACATTCTTTTGTTTTTTAAATATCTTTGTTAAATTGCAGCTAGAACCAGTGATCCAGGTACACATACTGTGCTTTATTTTCTGTTAATGTAACACTTTTTTGTTTTCATGCAGTGTCATATCTTTATAGGTTCATAGGTATATACTAAGCTAATGACCACCAGGGCCTTTACAAGCCTAGCCAAGCAACCTAACCCACTTGCATTCCCTGGTAATGGGTGTCTTAACTGGGGATGTGTGTTTGTTAGGAGGTAGCTAAAAAGTTATGCGAGGGAAAATGCATTGAAACATCCCTGACTGGGAGTCGAACCAAGGCTGCGACATTGAGAGCACCGAATCCTAACCACAGAAATTGCAGCGTTCCTAATTTCCCAGGAAGTTATTGAAGAGAACTTTCCCTTTTTATCCATCAGTTAGGACTGTTGTCTTTAATTTATATGCAGGAATTTTCAATTTTAACCATCTTTTTAATCATTATTTTTCTAATAAGAAAAATGGAGGCACTCTGCTGTAGTTGAGAACTGAAACATCTAGGAAAAATGATCTGTTGATGTCCTTCAAGGATGCATCTGCAGTCCTTACAAATGGGTTGTCCTGTCGTCAGGCAGCCCTTCGGTCGGCCAGATTCCAAAGTCTGGGTCTGGCTTCGGCTGGTGTCGCACTTCACCCGACGTCATTGCTGCAGTTACTCGGGTATAAAGGCATCAGCCGACGCCATTTTCCTCCGTCTTTCTTTCCGCGTGGCGCCCGAAGCAGAAGCTGTTCGCAAGTGCCGGTCGGTCAGAACCAGAGATTACTACTACCGAATACTTCTACTACTACCGAAGACTTCTAAAAAGCAAAGTACCCCGTTGGGGACTCTTTCTTGCCTCAGCCGATGTCAGAAAAAGTGAATAATTGTTTAACTTGTGGGAAACAAATACCTCATAAAGATTTCCACTCTTACTGCTTACCTTGTTTAGGCCCAGACCACGACGTAGCAGCTTGTCTAGCCTGTGCTTCTTTTAACCGACGGACGCTTAGACGTCGGTCGGAATTTGCTGAGCAGTTTTTCGGCTCTGATTTTGCTTATATTATGCCGTGGGATCCTCCGACTTCACAAATATCCAAAAAACGCAAGGAAAAGGACCGACACTCGCGGTCCGTGGTTTCGGCCAAAACCGCAGTTAAGACAACCGCGAGTGTCTCGGTTTCGGCTGAAACCGAGCAAGCGGTTCTTCCTTCAGCCGAAAGCTTACCTTGTACCGAGGCCTCTTCCAACCTGGTGGAATCGGCTTCTGAAATCCAACCTGCAGTTGTGGTTTCTCAGGAATTATCTGACACTATTCCCTTGGATATTTCAACCCCTGCACGTGGAGCTGCTAGGCCTCCTGCAGCCATGTCCATTAAGGCCTTTGCCAGGGCTAAAGCAGCTAAAGCTACTAAATCTGTGCCTGTTAAGACCCCCTCTCACAGGCCTAGCTCCAGTTCCCAAATGCTTAGTTTAGCAGAGGATCTCATTTCTTTAATCCAGGGATCCCAACCTCTCCCAGACAGGGCCTCTCACCCACCTCCAGAGAAGAGGCCTAGAGCAGAGCCCCCTGAGCCAGTTTCCACAGATGATTCCTCTGATGCTTCAGATAATACAGACCCTCCAGAGGCTCCTTTTTCCCCTTATGAAGACTCTGATGCTGAAGAGTCCATCCCTTCTGCCTCTCCACCTGAGGAATTTTCCTTTGGGGAAACCTTGCATGCTCTGAGGGAACAATTTCAGTGGCAGGGCCAAGATTTTTCAGACTCAGAAAAGGCTTAGAACCTTTTTGCATTTACCACAACATAGGCCTTTAGCTATACCTCCAGTTCTGTCTGTTGTAGATGATGCATTTAATGATGCTTGTACTGCTCCTGATTCATTACCTCCGGCCCCTGCTAAGCCCGATAGGTTCTACAGGGTCCCGGACACTCATCACCATTTATACAAGGCTCCTTTTGCAGATCCCGAGACTATCTCCCAGGGGCCCAAGGCTGTAGCATCTACCTCTGCCAAAAATCCCCTCCCCTCTGAAAGGGAATCCAGGTCCTTAGAGAGATGGGGTAAAAAGTTTACACTTTTGCTACTCTGTCAGCTAGGGCCTTGAACTGTCAATTTCATATGATCCAGTATCAAGAATTTATGCTAGACCAGTTAACGAAAAAACTGTCCTCTGGTGAACCTTTAGACAAGAAATATGTTCAGGAAATGGTACATAACATTCAGCAAGTTAGTAACCATTCTTTAAAATGCGGCTATGATGCACTGGAGGCTTCCTTTAGATCAGCCATGACTGGCACAGTTATCAGAAGGCATGCATGGTTAAAAGAGCAGGCCTTACCGGACCATGTCAAATCAAAACTATTAGATACTCCCATGGATAAGATCAATTTGTTTGGCTCTCCTGCACAACAGGTGCTGAAGAAGATGGAAGAGAAGGCAAAATCTGTCCAAACAGTGAAAGATTTCTTACAGGTCCAACCGCCAAGGTTTAGCAGGAATTGGCCCTCCAAGAATTGGTCCTTTCCAGACTCCTCCAAAGCACAGAGAGGCAGGAATAGGCGTTCAAGAGGCAGAAGCCAGTCCAGAGGTGCCTACAGGGGACGCCAGTGGCAGGGTAACAACCAGCGAGGCACAGACACAGCCACCACCACTAATACAGGACAATCACAGTGACTTGGCTCTGGCACCGCCTACCAGGGAACAACTAGAAGCATCCTTAGGCGGAAAGCTAGCTTTATTTACAAAGAACTGGCATTACATCACAAGAGACAAGTGGATTTTGCAGACAATAGACCAAGGTTACAGGTTTCACTTCCATACTCTACCAGGAAAGAGAGGAATGCCAAACCTACCTCCAAATCAAAAGGCAGAAGCTCTACAACAAGTAAATCAATTATTAAAGATGAGAGCTGTGGAAAAGGTACCACATATGGAGCAAGGAAAGGGCTTTTACTCCAGACTCTTCCTAGTACCAAGGAAAGAAGGCAAATGGAGACCTATTCTCGATCTGTCCGCTTTAAACACATTCCTCATTGTTCCAAAATTCAAAATGCTGACCCTACAGCAGCTTCTTCCCATGCTGGGCAAGGAGTCTTGGCTGGTAACTCTAGATCTCAAGGAGGCATACCTGCACGTCCCCATACGACCAAATTGCAGAAGATACCTCAGATTTCTTGCAGGATCAGAGCATTATCAATTCTCAGCATTGCCCTTTGGCTTATCTACTGCGCCCAGAGTGTTCACGAAATGCCTGGCATCAGTAATCGCTCATTGCAGGCTTCAGGGGATCCAAATCTACCCTTACCTGGACGACTGCCTAATACAAGCGGACAACAAAAACAAGCTAGCAGAAGACTTGAAAAGAGTCATTTACCTTCTACAAGCCCTGGGATACACAGTCAATATAAAAAAGTCAAGGCTGATACCATCCCAAAAGATAACCTTTTGGGTGGAGCTGGACACATCCAAACAAATGGCATTCCTAACAGTAGAAAAACAGGAGCAACTCCCTCTCTACTTCTTGGCATTAACAAAACAAAACCATCTAACAGCAAGAAAAGTCCTACAAGCATTGGGCTTCATGGCATCCTGCATAATATTGGTACCACATGCCAGACTGCATATGAGAAAACTACAGTGGTACCTAAGGAATTTATGGTCTCAGCACAAGCACAGCCTGGAAACTCAAATTCCAATAATTCCATGCCTGAAACAAGAATTCCAATGGTGGGCTCAGGCCTGTCAATCAAACGAAGGATTGCCCTTCCACAGCACTCAACCAAGCCAAACCATCACAATGGATGCCTCAGACCTCGGTTGGGGGGCCCACATGATGGACAAATGCATACAGGGTTTATGGACTCGAGCAGCTGCACCTACACATAAACCTAAATGAAATGCTGGCAGTAAAACTGGCAATTCAGACTTTCAAACCATTTCTTCGATAAGGCCAATTGATGATAAGGACAGACAACACCACAGTTATGTGGTACATCAACAAGCAGGGAGGCACACATTCGTACCCTCTATGCCGGATGGCCCTGGACCTCTGGAATGTGGCCCTGAGTTACAACATTCAGTTACAAGCAATCTTTGTACCAGGGAAAGAAAACACTCTAGCAGACATATTAAGCAGGACTACCACGGATGCCCACGAATGGATGCTGCATCCGGACATCTTCAAAACCATTACAAGAAAATGGGGTCTCCCAGAAATAGACTTATTTGCATCCCCACTCAATCACCAGTTAAAGAAATTCTGCACCAGGATGTACCACCCACTGGCATGGAAGGTGGACTCCCTATCCTTCAGTTGGAAAAATCTGTCAGCATATGCATTCCCACCACTTCCTTTGATGCACAAGGTGCTATTGAAGATCAAAGAGGACCGTCCAAGGATCATTCTGATAGCTCCAGATTGGCCAAAGCAACATTGGTACCCATTAGTGAGGAGCATGTCTCGGGAACAGATATGGCCCTTACCCCTAGTTCCCTTGTTGTTAACTCAGATCAATTACAACACCCTGCATCCAAACCTGAAAACTCTGCAGCTGACTGCCTGGAACATTGCATAAGACAAATTAACCCAAATTTATCCCAAAGGGTTAAGGACATTATCTTAGAAGCTCGCAGACCTTCAACAAGGAAAACCTATTCAGCAAAATGGAAAAGATATCTCCTTTGGAGTACTGCTAAAGGGGAAGATGTGTCACTGGTAAACATAGCCAACATCCTGGAATACTTGGCAGAGCTATTCCACAAAGGCCTGTCCTACTCTTCCATTAAGATTCATGCCTCAGCTATTTCAGCAGAATACGACTTGGATCCTCCAGTCTTCTCACATCCTCTGCTCAGGCAGTTTCTGAGAGGAATTAAAAATGTAAAACCTCCCAGGAAGCCACCATTACCTGCATGGGACTTGAACTTTGTGCTAGAAAAATTGACACTACCTCCTTTCGAACCAGCAGCAACAGCAGAATTGCAATACTTATCATGGAAAACTGCTTTCCTGCTGGAAATCACTTCAGCAAGAAGGGTTTCTGAACTACAGGCATTAATGGCAGTACAACCCTTTCTGATCTTCCATCAAGATAGAGTGTCCATGAGAACAAATCCTACTTTTATGCCTAAGGTGGTCCCCAGAGTATCTTTAAATCAGGCTATCCACCTACCTACATTCTTCCCCAATCCACAGAACAGGGGAGAAAGACTGGTGCATACCTTGGATGTACACAGACAATTACGCTACTACCTGGACAGGACCAAGAGCAATAGAAAAACTGACCAGCTACTGGCAGCATATGCAGCAGGAATGGAAGGGAAAGCAATTACAAAACAGACAATATCTAAGTGGATAGGAAATTGCATTAGATTTTGTTACTCCTACCATGGAAAGAAAACTCCAGAAAACATCAGGCCTCACTCTACAAGTGCTACAGCCACTACCACAGCTTTTCTACGAGGAGTGGCTACCAAAGACATTTTAGAGGCTGCTACTTGGAGCTCCGTGCATACATTTGCCAAGCATTATAATTTACCTTTATACTCTAGATCCCGAGCAGGTTTTGCCACTGCTGTTTTGCAAGGGATCTTAACTACACCATAATTCTATCTTTCCTCCTCCCCAGTTTGGCTATGGTATTCTACCCATTTGTAAGGACTGCAGATGCATCCTTGAAGGACATAGTACAGTTTTGTACCTACCATAAATGTAGATGTCCGATAGGATTGCATCTGCAGTCAGGATTACCCACCCTCCTTCCCCTCTGTGGTACTCCTAGGGTATTTGCCCCTCTTATAGCTAGCTGGGGGAATCTATTATGGTGTATTTGTTTGTATATATGTACATACATGCTTATTTTTTGTTTGCTTTCTAATATTTTGAACCATTGGCATTTATCAAAATTTAGCCTTCCTAGAGGGCACCTGGCATCTGGGGCAAGAAACACTGAGGAAAATGGCGTCGACTGATGCCTTTATACCCGAGTAACTGCAGCAATGATGTCGGGTGAAGTGCGACACCAGCTGAAGCCAGACCCAGACTTTGGAATCCGGCCGACCGAAGGGCTGCCTGACGACAGGACAACCCATTTGTAAGGACTGCAGATGCATTCCTATCGGACATCTACATTTATGGTAGGTACAAAACTGTACTTTGTCAGTCTTCATTTATCCTTGATGTATGGGACTCTCTTCTAACTCTTGGAACCGGCTTGGCCATTATAACAACTCGCGAGAACCAAAAACTCTCATGCTAAGTCCCTACCCAGAAAGCCCCTCTCTAGATTACTTCAGATCTCATTTACCACTTTTCTGAGTAAGACACATCAGCCAATGCCTCTCTTGAGCCAAGTGTAATTTTCTTATTTTTCTTAGTAATTTAGTTAAAAATGTTTCAACCTACCCAGTTAACATTCTCCATCTGCTGACTTCTACTATCCCTCTCTTTTACAGTTTGGTGTTCTTCATACCATTGTTGGTAGTTCTTCTCTTGGCTATTTCTTTTCTTCCTTGTGGTTTAATAGTTTTTCCTTGTTGTAGTCAAATATTTCTGTTTTGTGAGTAAGTGTGCTATTTACCTCCTTACCTCGTGGTGTCTGTTCTACCATCATTAGTAGCTCTATCCCTTTCTCCCTACCTCTTGGTAGTTCTGGCCTACCATTGTTGTTAGCCTTTCCCTTTCTTTCTTTTTCTCTTTCCCTTGTTTGTGTGTAGCTGTGAGGGTGTTTTCTGCCAGTTGATTCTTGTTTTATTTTACTAGTCAGCAGGGCAGATAAAAGCAAAGGGACAACTGGGTTTAAACCCAGAAGAAAAATGCCCAATTCGGATGGGTATTCATCTTGTGTCTACTGCTTGGGTCCCGTGCACTTGCAAAAGGATTGCACTGTTTGTTAAGCCTTTAGTCACCGGGCCCTCGTAAAAAGGAAAAACTGATTCTTAAGGGATTGATTAAGACTTCTTCTGATGAGGCTTTGTCCTGTCAGCCTAGGGCATCTAAACTGGATGTGTCCCCTTCGTCTTCTTCTTCCTCTAAAGTTGAACTTGGTAAGAAGAGGAGTCTCTCACTGCAAGTGTCCCCTTTGGCTCCAGCACACAGGAGATTTAAATCTTCAGATGTTAAGTTGTCAATCTCGCCTTCATTCTTGCTGGATGGGTTCGGAGCCGATCCTTGGCTCCGACTCGGCACTTGCTTTAGCTCGAGAACTCCTTTTACCAGCTCGAGGCAACCCTATATCCCATGATGCAAGGCGGAACTACCTCAGATCTCGTTTGCCGCTTAGCGAAAGAGGTTTCCTTTGCCAGCTGAGGTAAGTTTTTCTTTGTGAAATAAAAAAAAGAGTAGTTAGGGGTTTATTTTTCCCTTTTAGTGTCAGTTTAGTCTGTAGTTAGTTACAGCCCACCCTATTCCCTTGTTTTTAAACTTTTTATAATCTTTAGTTTAAAGTTTCTTAGTCAGGCCTAGTTTCCCATTGGTTATTCCCTTCCTGTGTGTTTGTGTAAGGGATTAATTTGTGTGTTTGTTGGGATTGTTTGTGTTTCCATCCTCCTAGGATGTCAAAGGAAGGCAAGGTCTCAGGCTTCAAGAAGTGTGACCAGTGCTGTCAGAAAATGTCTCTGACAGACGGTCACACTTCTTGTGTTTATTGCCTGGGGCCTTTGCACCTGCAGGACTCCTGTGCTTTATGTCATGCTTTTAGCCAGAGAGTCCTGCAGGAAAGGAGGAATAAACTCATCCTCCGAGGCTTACTTAAGCCAGAAGGTTCTCCTCCTAAATTAGGGTCAGGAAAACCTCCTAAACCACCGAAGGCTCAGGCTACAGTGTCCAAGCCTCCTCCGGTGGCTCCGGCTGGAGCCGATACATCTTCTTTTCAAGTAGTGGGTTCGGCGCCGGCCGGCTCCGATACCCTGACTACTGTGGCCTTGTCGGCTCCGGCTAGAGCCGACACTTTATCCAGTATCGGAGCCGAGATATCCTCGGCTCCATCTGGGGTTCAAGGGACTTCGGCTCCGATGGCTTCGACCCGTAAGAGATCCCGGTCCCCTTCTATACTGAGTATCCACTCGGCTCCGGGGTCTCCTCTTTTGTCGGAGCGGAGCCATCGGAGCCGATCTTCAAGATCTTCCAGGCTGTCTGACCACGATTTAGAGAGGGTGGTAAGCAGGCTGTTGAAGTCTCAGGCACTGGCCCAAATGCTCCATAGCCCGTCTCAACAGACTTCGGCTATAGCCCCAATCCTTGAACTTCCTCCTCCGACTCCACACCGCAGTTCGGAGCCGGAGCTTCTCGGGACAGCGACTGTTTCGATGCCGGAGCCGATACATCCTTCGGCTCCATCATCCTCGGCTCCGATCTCCTCCTTGAGGCCTTCCTTGGAGGGATCCGGTCGTCGGGTTTCCACTGTCGGCTCCGAGGGGGCTAGTGGCATCGGACCCTTGTCCGACCCCGCTCTCCCTCTCGGGGCTTCAGCTTTGGTAAGCTCGGCGCTGACATCGGCCTCGGAGCCTTCTCTCTCTTTGGAGCCGGCCATTCCTGTTTCTTCGGAGCGGGTGTGTTCCGGCCTCCCGGGGAGAGGAGCCTTTGAGGTGATGAGGAGTGTCCTGGCCTCTGAGCCTGGTCAACGGTCCATCCCTCTAGCTCCTCCCTCTTCAGTGCCTGCAGATGCCTCTTGCCAACCTCTTGCTCACAGGCCCAGGGATCCATCGCCCCAGGTTTCCCCACTGGGAATTTCCTCCTCTTCCGAGGTTTCTCCTGATCCTGCAGGGGAACCCCTCGGAAGAGGACGTGTAAGAGGAAACACACAGACTCCCTGAGTCTACTACATCTGATACCGACTTAGATGAGTTGGAGGGTTCCCCACGGTCCCCTCTGAGGATGTCTCTTTTCAGACATCCTTGAGCTCCTCAAACAGAGGGGAATTGGCCCTCCATTGACCCCTCCGAGGATGAGTCGGTATACCTGGAGGCTTTTGGATCCCGACCCTCCACCTCCTGGGTGTCTCCGCCTTCGACCCACTGATGCAGGTAGTGGCTCGGAAGGCGTGGGCTCCAGATTCTGTGGAACCTGTCCCCAGGAGACCATCCAAATTCATCACGGCCCCTTCGGACAAACAGTTCCTTTCCAAGGGTGTCTCTGTGGATGCTATGGTGGTGGCGGCCACTAAGAAGGAACTGGCGGATCCTTCAGTACCTGTCCATCCTCCTAACAAGGATTCTAGGACCATGGACAGGTATGGAAAGCGGATGTTTTCTTCAGCGACCTTTGCTATGCGTTCGCTGAATTATCTTTGTCACTTCACCAGGCTTCAACGAGATGTTCTCATGGAACTGGGTGAAGTAGTCCAGGATCCTTCTGCTGCTGGGGCTCAGGAAAAGATTGCCTCGCAGCTTGCAATCCTGAATTCTATATCTAACTCCTCCATGCGGCTCATATCCTATGCGGCCGATGGAGCGAGCAGGGCCGCAGGCACAGGAGTTGCTCTTAGACGCCAAGCCTGGATGCGGCTTTGTAATTTTGTGGACCCCTTTAAGGCGTCCTTCACTAATACCCCCTTTGATGGTTCGGCTTTGTTCGGACCTCAGGTGAAGGATACCTTGACCAGGTGTGAGCAGGACGGTAAAACTTTTTCTGCCGTTGGAGTCCAGTTTTCCACTCCTTCTAGACCATACCCCAAGGGTCAGAAGGGGGGGAAAGATGTGGTTCCGTAAAGCCCAAGGAGCTACACCGGACACACGTGGTCAGTTTACCCCCAGAGGCAGAGGGGTAACAATAATGACGCCGCCCTAGAGGCAGGGGGTCCTCAGAACCAGGGCAACAGGGAGTCTCTTCCTGAGAAGCCTTTTCAGCATCCCTGAGGTGTTGCCCGACTGTCCACCCTTGGAGGCAGTCGGGGGAAGGATTTCGCTGTACCCAGTAGCCTGGCAATCCCTATCTCAAGAGATGTGGGTACAGTCGATTATATCCGAGGGTTACAAAATCCCCTTGAAGGTTTCCCGTACCTCTACAATCCCTTCCAGACATCTCACCCGGTCAAAGGGATTTGGCAGAACAGGAGGTTTCAAAGCTCCTAGAAAAAGAGCCGTCCAGACTGTGCCAGCAGACCAGGTAGGATCCGGCGTCTACTCAGATTCTTTTGGTCCCCAAAAGGACGGGAGATTGGAGACCAATATTAGACCTGAGCAATCTGAACAGATTTGTCAAGAAGGCAAGATTCGGATGGTCACGCTTCAGTCCATTCTGCCCTTTCTGGGCAAGGACAACTGGATGTGCTCTATAGACCTTCAGGATGCGTACTATCACATAAAGATTCACAGGCGCTCCAGAAGGTTTCTCCGCTTTCGGCTAGGGACCAGTCATTACCAATTCAGAGCCCTGCCCTTTGGCCTCACTTCAGCCCCCAGAGTGTTTACCAAATGCATGGCAGTGGTCACAGCTCATCTGAGACGTCGAGGATTCCAGGTGTTTCCCTATTTGGACGACTGGCTCCTCTCCGCCACCACCAAGTGTCAGCTTCTTCAGTCCAGAGACTACACTCTACAGCTTTGCAGGAGTTTGGGAATTTCAGTAAACTTGAAAAATCTTCTCTGCTGCCTTGCCAATCTATCACCTTTATAGGCAGAATTAAACACCGTCAAAATGTTAGCCAGACTAACAGATCAAAGAATTCTGGACATCCAAAAATTTGTTCGGCTTCTTTTGCAAAGCAACAAGATCAAAGCCAGATTTATACTGAAGGTTCTAGGTCTTATGGCTGCGGCCATTGTTCTTCTACCTCTGGCTCGCTTCCACATGCGTCTTCTGCAGTGGATGCTATTCACGCAGTGGTCGTACCACAGTCTCCCGATGAGGCACGAAATCTTGGTAACACAGTCGTGCCGAGCTCATCTGAACTGGTGGATAGCTTCCCCTCTTCTTCATCAGGGCCGACCCTTTATTCCCCCTCCTCCAGTTGCCACAGTCACTACGGATGCCTCTCTGATGGGGTGGGGGACATTATCAGGGCAGGATGGTCCACGGACGTGGCAACCCATAGAATACCATCTGCACATAAATGTCCTGGAGATGAGAGCAGTGCTTTTAACGTTGCAAGCCCTCAGCGACTTTCTTCCCACGGGACTATTGCAGTACAGACGGACAACATGTCCGTAGTCTGGTACATCAACAAGCAGGGCGGGACCAGGTCCTATCCGTTATGTCGAGAAGCTCTCAGACTTTGGCAGTGGGCGATCTCTTCTCAGCGGTTTCTGATAGCAACGCACATCCCCGGCAGGTCCAACCTATTAGCGGACAGGCTGAGCAGATCCATTCTGATGCCTCACGAGTGGTCTCTCAATCAATCTGTAGTGGATCAGATTTTTCTGAAGTGGGGCACTCCTTGTTGCGATCTTTTTGCTACTCCTCAAAACAACAAGTGCCCCGATTTCTTCACTCTCTTTCCCCTTCCAGGCCAACCTCTGAGAGACTCTCTAACCCAGGATTGGCCCCGGGGACTTCTGTACGCTTTTCCTCCTTTTCCCTTGATTCCACAAGTCATTCAGAAAGCCACCGTTTTGAGAGCCAAGTTGATCCTCATTGCCCCATATTGGCCTCGACAAATTTGGTTTCCGTCCCTGCATCGTCACCTTCTGGTGCAGCCTTGGCATCTGGACCCAGTTCCGGATCTCTTAATCCATCAATCGGGTCAGCAGCACCGGGCCATTCATTCTCTCAACCTCACTGCTTGGTTGCTCCACTTCCTACCCTAGCCAGGCTACCGATGATTTCGGACTCAGTCAGAGACATTTTAGTCTCTCCCTTGAAGTCGTCCACTAGGACTGTTTATGCTAGCAAGTGGCGACGTTTTTCTATTTGGGCGAATTCCAGAAATATTGACCCCTTTACTGCGCCTGTACATTCGGTTTTAGATTTCCTGGCGGAGGTTTTTCATTCAGGATCCTCGTCATCTACAGTCAAAGTACAACTGGCTGCTATTTCTAAGTATCATGTTGGCCTGCATGACAATAACATTATGTCTCATAGGTTATGCAAGGCCTTTCTAAGAGGAGTTTTCCTCCTAAAACCACCTATAAAGCATCCTCCTCCGCAATGGGATCTAAACTTAATGTTGGCATCCTTGATACTTCCTCCCTTCGAACCGTCTGCTTCATGTTCTTTGAAGTTATTGACCTGGAAAACTATATTTTTACTGGCTGTCACTTCTGCAAGAAGGGTTTCCGAAATTCAAGCTCTCTGCATTCGTTCCCCTTATTTGGTTTTTCATAAGGACAGGGTATCATTAAGAACTAACCCTTCCTTTCTCCCCAAAGTCGTATCTCAAACCAACATTAACCAATCTATAGACCTACCAGTCTTTTTCCCAAACTATTCCGACAGAGCTGAACAGAAACTGCATTTTCTGGATGTCCATCGTCAGCTCAGGTACTATTTGCATAGAACTAAACAATTCAGAAAATCGGACCAATTATTTGTCTCCTATGCAGAAAACAGAATAGGTCTTCCAGTATCTAAAGTGACCTTATCCAGATGGTTGACTTCCACTATTTCCTATGTGTACTCTCTCAGGGGCAAACAGTTATCTTCTAAGCCTAAAGCACACTCTACCAGGAGTCTATCCACTTCTGCAGCTTTTCAGGATAGACTACCCATTGATACCATTTACTTGGGCTACGCCCCATACCTTTGTCTCTCATTACAAGTTGGACTTGGCCTCCAGAGATAGGGCCAGTTTTGGTTCCACAGTTCTCAAGAGTCTGTTCCATTGAGCCACCCGGGATACAGGTGCTAGGGACGTGGTCCCATCCAGCAAGAATGAAGGCGAGATTGACACCTTAACATTTAGAAGTTATGTACCTACCATAACGTTCCATGTTAGTTGTCTTCTCTCGCCTTCTTTCTTGCGTCCCTCCCTCCTTCCCCCTGGCCTGGACAGATCTTGGAGAGTTCCTATTAGATTGTTTGCTCTGGTACGTTGTTAGGAGGATTTCTTTTAGGAACCATTGTTCCTAATTCTGTTAGGATAGTCTTTAGCAAGGTTAGTTAGCTGCCAAACGAGATCTGAGGTAGTTCCGCCTTGCATCATGCGATATAGGGTTGCCTCGAGCTGGTAAAAGGAGTTCTCGGGCTAAAGCAAGTGCCGAGTCGGAGCCGAGGATCGGCTCCGAACCCATCCAGCAAGAAAGAAGGCGAGAGAAGACAACTAACATGGAACGTTATGGTAGGTACATAACTTCTAATTCCCACACATTCTGCGAAACCGAAGTTAACTGCAAGAAAACTTACGGTATTGATCTCTTTGGCACCGATTTGTGGTGACCAGTTTGGCACCGCAGGTTTCCGTGCCAACCACCACGGCACCAACTATCCAGGTTACTTCATTTCCATCGGTGCCTGTCCCTTCTACGATGCCATCTGTAATTTTGGAACCTTTTCCTTCCATGGTGCTGTCAGTACCCTCAGAACCAGCATATATTTCACTTCCCAGGACTAGGTATAGATCCCTTTGTGGGACACCTTCCAAGCCCCTTTTTACAAGAGACCGGAAACCCCCCTCTGCATTCTCTGGCTGTTCCTCTAGGAGTCTGACAAAAGCTGACGTTGTGAGGTTGGTGGATCAGCTCCTCGTGGCTAGTGGTCTATCAGCCTTCTTCCCAGGTTTCTCTCCCTTCTGGAGATAGGACTTTCTCTCCAAGGACTCCGTCAGACTTTCTCCTCTAACCTCCACTGAGCTGTTAGAGACCATGACTCCGATTTCCCCCGGTTCTGGCTGTTCTGGTGTCAACAGCTTTTATGTCTTCAGCTCCAATGTCTGTCCTGAGTTTCTTTGGAACCAACAGATTCCAGGGGTGGTAGCTCCGCCGCCTAGTGCATTGGCTTTTTTCTGCTTTGACCTCGATGGCAGTCACCTTAGAGCGTGGTGCGACCATGGTTCCGAGGTTGTCTTTCTCTGTTCTGGGCTCCCATCCCTCTTTGGGGGGGGGGCTGCCTTCCAGATCAGGAGAGGGCCTTGGCCTTAGCAGGTTCTCAGCTGGGCCCTTCCCAGTCAGAGCTTTTTCCCAGGACTCCCTATTGTCCAGAGCTTCCACTAACCTCCATCCCCGGACAGCGAGCATCGAAGCTGCAGGATGTCCCTGCACAAGGCCTTACCTCTTCTGACTCTTCCACAAAATTTCCCACTGAGAAGGTGCCCCGGAAGAGGAAGTGTAAGTGGAACCACCTGTATTCCCCAGAGTAATCTGTCACTGAGGACACTGACTTTGATGACTGGGGAGGGTTTCCCCGGTTAACCCAGAAGACGTCTCCTTTGGAGACATTCTTGAAACATTAAAGTAGAGGCCTGGCTGGAAGCCCAAAGACCCTTCCTCAGAGGAGTCTGTGTACCTGCAAGCCCATGGTGCTCACCCATCTATCTCTTGGGTGACCCTGCTTACTGATATCTTTAAGTTGATCACCCAGTGGGCATGGAAGTCCTCTGGTTCCGTAGATCCAGTCCCCAGGAGACCAGACAAAATCCTTTCAGCGCCAGAGGACCATCAGTATTGGGCCAAAGGTTTAGCAGTAGATGCCATGGTTGCTGCGACAACCAGAAAGAAGGAACTTGCAGAGGAGAGGTCCACTGTTCATCCCCCTAACCACGTGTCCAGGGCGATGGACAGTTTTGGGAAGCAGGTGTACTCCTCTTCGACTTTTGCCTTATGATCATTGAATTTCATAGCACACTTCACTTGACCAACAAGTGAATAAAGGCAATTCAACGAAAAACAAGCTAATACAAAAAGGATTCTAACAGCTGCAGGCAGAACTCTTTAAATGTACGAAAGTTTATTTTGGTAACTTAACACATTTTCCGTCACTCTGTATAGAGTAACTTCATCAGAAATAAAAACTGAATACAAGGTAACAGTTTTAAAATTTTAAAATAGTCCACACTCATCATCACATGACTTTGTAAACCTGTCAGTACAACATTCTAATTAAAACCACAGGCAATGTTTAAAATGTGTATCACCTGAACAGTTATCTAATGTAGTCTGTTTAAACATTCCACCACACTAGTAACAGTAAAATAAAGACAGAAGCACGAGTATAAAAAACGAGTTACAGATGAACACCACTCCAAAAGGTCATCAAGCCAAGTTGGAAACACTCTTTTTCACCTATTTAAACTTTTTAACTTTAATAAATATGAAATATTCCAGTTTTCATTTAAGCCTGGATGTGAAAAAGCATCCAAGGCTAGTTGCCATTCTAATTCACATTCCTCAAGTAATAGACTAGCAGGACCATCTCTAATATCTGGCTTAATCTGGTCAATAGCTTGAAAATAAAATTTGTGACCATCACTTGAACAAGAATGTTTAGCTAATGCATTTTCTCTTTTGTTTTTATCTATAGCATAAATATGCTCATAAATTCTTTCACGAAACTTACAGTCCGTTTTACTGACGTAAAGCACCGGACAACTGCTGAACATTGCAATATATATTACTGCCTTGGACTCACAATTCAGTTTAAAATTAAGGGTATACTTACTGTTATTACCCACAACAAAAGTATTACCTAACCTAATGTACTTGCACATCCTACATTCTCCACAAGTAAACTCCTACTAGTCTCCCACTGGAGTTAATAGTCTTGCATTCAAGGAGGTTTTTCAAATTAGACCCCCCTTCTATAATACTATTTTTAGGCAGATTACCTAGTCTGTCTACTAGTGAATTGTCTTTGCTAATGAAAGTCCAGTTCTTATGTAAAATCTTCCTTACTTGTTCACTGTCATTATTATAAGTTGTAGTAAAACTCACTTTATAATTAACGTGTTGGTCACCCTGAACATTTCCATCTTGATCAAAACTCGTGTTCAGTAGGTGAACATTAGTTGTTATCTGGTGGACATTATTATTATTCAAGAAGTTATTGCTAGAGTTAGTTAATTCAGTGGACTCTTGATGGATAATCTGAACCTCATCTCTCCTGAATAAGAGAGGTTTGAAATTACCATTGTTACGTTTACGTTAAATTTCCTCCATTAAAGGGTGAATTAGTGTTGTTGGGTAGCCATGTTTTTGAAACATGCCACTCAAGTGACATTCATCAACAAAATCACTGTCTAAAGAAACCATTCTTGCAGCCCTAATAAGTTGGCTCTTCACTATTGATCTTTTTTGTGTGAATGGGTGGGCACTAGTGTAGTGTAAGAAAGAATTACAATATGTAGGTTTCCTAAATATTTTTGAGACCAGTCTCTTGTTTACTGAATCTTTAACCAACTTAATATCTAAGTAATCTAAAATTTCAGTACTAAAATTAAATGTAAACTTAACAAAACTTGTTGTGGTATTCAAGTAATTCACAAGTTGGTGGGCTTGATCCTCATCACCTCTAAAGACAATAAAGATATTGTCTAAAAATCGAGTATAGTAAATAAGATTAACATTAATTTCAGGTTTGTTAAATATAAACATTTTCTTCCAATAGGCCATGAACAAATTTGCCAAACTAACCCCGCAAGGTGAACCCATGGCAACACCTTGTCTTTGCAAATAGTATTCACCATCAAACATAAAAAAAATTATTTGTAAGAATGATGTCTATAAGTTCTACAACTAAATTCATTTCTGCTAACGGGGCATTTTTGTCTTTCAGTATAAGGCCAATCCATTCCACGTCCTCCAAATGGGGGATAGAGGTGTACAAATCAACTACATTAATGGTCAGAAAATTATTCTCTTGGTTAAATTCCAAGTCATTTAACTTTTGTAAAAAAGACCAAGAGTCTTTACACACTTGAGGTTCAGATTTCAAGTACTTTTGTGGGATGGAATCAACCAGTTTTGCACAAGGGTAAGTTAAAGAGGCTGTACCATCTATAAGTGGCCTCATAGGTGGATTAAACTTATCCTTGTGCACTTTAGGGATACCAAACATTACCAGTGTTTTAGGAAAAGACATACTGATATAGTTATATGTGTCAAGGTCAATTTTTGCCTCAATGAACAGGTTGTTGAAGTATCCCCTGATACATGAATGAGCTATGTTCATCTCATTAAGCGATGACTTGGAACAAGCATCGTTATTCAAGACTAACTTCATTTTGTTATTATAATCAATGGTGTCAAAAATTACCAGCCCGCCACCTTTGTGTGGCTTGACTACTCTAACCTGTAGAGAACTTAAAAGTTTTAAAGCTTGAACCTGTTCGTAACTGGTATTATTTCTCCTTTGTGTGCTAGAGTTGCTACATGCACGTCATTGTGTTGTATGTCTAATGTCTAACTCGCATACATTCTCAAATAAACTAAGCAAGGGATGGAGTGGAGGATTATAAATACTTGCTATTTTAAAAGGTCTGTGTGTGTCAAAAGAATTACCCAAAAGAAGGGTCAAATTTAATTTTCTTACATAGCACTTTAAATCAATTATTGTTTTAGCAATACTCATATTCCTGCTAGGGACAAAAGTATTGTCCCTAGCCAGCAGTTCAATCAGTGCTGGCTCGATGGTAATAGAGGAATAGTTGTAAATATTAAAATCGCCAGCAGTGTTCTTTAAAATATCAAGTCTGATAGTATTTATTACTCCCTCTTCTACTATCTCTTGCGCCGATTGTTCCGTGTTTTGTTCCTTTGATTTTGAAAGGTTTGCCTTCTTGAAGTCGTCCTGAGGTTCTTGTCCTTCTGAAAATTCTGTTCAGACTGGTTGTTATGGTTAAGCTGGTCATTGTTCTGGTCATTATTGATTGTGTTGTGTGACCAAATTCGTTCACTACGTCTTGCAGAATTAACATCATTGATACCCTCACTACTTCTTTCTATAGGAGAATCAGTGTTGTTAGTAATAGTAGCGCTGGAATTGACCGGTCCATTAACTTGCCAGACTTGTGCCAATTGAGGTCTTGGGTATGCTGAACCGTTATTATAAGCTAGACGGTCATGATTAATTTTAAAAATTTTATTCCCCTTGACTCTATCCAGCAGTTGTTCGATGCTGGAAAAGACTCTACTGTAGTCATACTTGTATCTAACAAAGTCTGAGTCTATGTTAATATCTTTGTCTAATTCAGCTACTTCTTTAGAGATGATGTCAATTTGTAATGAGTAATGTTTGACCATCAGTTCCATAAACTCAAATCCTTGTTTGTCAAACAAGGCAAAGAGTTATTTATGAAAAGGAGAGTCTGGAACCAGCCCAGTAGGGAATTGGTGGTATCGTAGACCCTTGGGCATTATCCGCTCATGCAGACATTGCTTGAAGTACACCACTTCAAGCTGTAATTTTTTTTTAATTTGAGAAGTTTGTAATCAAATCATTTCAGTTTTTCAAAAATAGGTTGTGTACTCACTTGCAATGTTGAGGTGTTCGCGACCGGTTGCTCCTGTAAATGGGTGAAGCCCAAAGTGAGCTTCGCTGTATAATTAACCCAGTCTAAAAAAGAAGGAGCTCCAATAAGCCCTGAAGCACTGTTGTGGCCAACATTGTTGTCGGTACCTGTTGATGTAGGATTTACACCCAACTGGACTTGCTGAGCTGGTGGAAGGGAAAATACGCTCGTTTGCGAGCCATTGTCCTGTGATGAATCACGACCAGAAGTGTTCTGGTTCGGAGTGCGTTGACATGGTTGATTAAAACCAGATGAATTGTTGTTAAAAAGTGAGACTTCACTTTGTCGTTTGTCCACAGCGTCTAGACGAGCGACAGTCTGGTCTATATGCTGAGAAAGTGTGTTCAACAACATAGGTACATCCGTAATGTCAGTTTGTTGTTGTAGAGAACCATACAAGTTCGGGCTGCCCGGGCTGTTAGAAGTACCTGACGCCATAGACGAAAAAGACCAACAAGTGAATAAAGGCAATTCAACGAAAAACAAGCTAATAAAAAGGATTCTAACAGCTGCAGGCAGAACTCTTTAAACGTACGAAAGTTTATTTTATAACTTAACACGTTTTTCGTCACTCTGTATAGAGTAACTTCATCAGAAATAAAAACTGAATACAAGTTAACAGTTTTAAAATAGTCCACACTCATCATCACATGACTTTGTAAACCTATCAGTACAACATACTAATTAAAACCACAGGCAATGTTTAAAATGTGTATCACCTGAACGGTTATCTAATGTAGTCTGTTTAAACATTCCACCACACTAATAACAGTAAAATAAAGGCAGAAGCACGAGTATAAAAACTACACTTCACTTGACTCCAGAGGAATCTGATCAAGGAGCTGCCAGATACTCTTGCAGGAGCTGTGTCTGAGGAAGTATAGGATAAAGTAGCCTCTCAGCTTGCTATCCTGGAATCTATTTCTAGCTCATCCATGAGACTTGTTGCGCATGCATCCAAAGGGAGGACTAGGGCAAGCGGGTTCCAGGGTAGCCATAAGAAGGCATGCCTGGATGCACTTGTGTGAATTTGTGGAGCCATTCAAGTTTTTGTTCGTCAATGCTCCATTTGATGGATCGTCCGTTTTTGGCCCCACAGTCAAAGATACCTTGACCAGGGTGAAAAGGATGGAAAGACCCTCTCTACAGTGGGCGTATGTTTCCCTGCTCCCCAACGTTCCTACTGCAGGAACCAACGGAGCAGAAAAATTTAGTTCAAGAAAACCCAAGGGCCTTTCCAGGACACACATGGCAGTGGCTCCCCTTGGGGCAGGGGTGGAGATGTAATGGAAGGCACTGACCTCGCTGCAGAAATGGCCTGCAAAATCAGGGTTCCAGAGATTCCTTCTCAGGGAAACCCTACCAATGCTGTTGAAGGGAGGCCCAATTACTTGCCTCTGGAAGCAGTCTGGGGAAGACTGTCCTTGCACTCACTAGCCTGATGACAAATAACCACAAATATTGGGTGCTAAGGATCATTGCCAGAAGATACTACATTCACTTCCTACTCCAAGAACAGGAAAAAGAATCCTTGATGTTCCACTCCAAGGACAGGAAGAAGAATCCCCGATGTTCCACCCAATTAGAGGGATCAGGCAGCTCTAGAAATTCAAAGGCTGCTAGAAAAAAAAGAGTCGTCCAAGAAATCCCACTAGACTGGATAGGATCCAAATTCTAGTCTAGGTTCTTTTTGGTGCCAAAAAAGACAGGGAACTAGAGACCACTTTTGGATCTCAGTCTGTTAAATTTGTTCAGCAGACAAAATTCCAGATGGTCATGGTTCAGTCTATTCTCCCCTTCTTAGGGAAAGATGACTGGATGTGCTCTGTAGACTTCCAGGATGCGTATTACCACAGAAAAATGGGTAAGTACTCCAGAAGGTTCCTCTACTTCCAGCTGGGAGACGGTCACTATTAGTTCAGAGCTCTGCCCTTTAGTCTCACCATAACCCCCTAGGTGTTCACCAAGTGTGTGGCAGCAGTAGCAGCTCACTTGAGACTGCATGGATTCCGAGTGTTTCCATGTTTAGATGACTGGCTTGTCACCGCTCCCACCAGGCATCTACCTGAACAGGCAAGAGATTTTATCCTACATACTTGTGCTCATCTAGATATCACACTAAATCATACGCAGTCCCAACTAAGTCCGACTCAACAATTGGAGTTTATAGGAGCCTGCCTAAATACAGCCTCGTGCATAGCATCCCTTCCTCTTCACAGATTGCAGAAGATAAGGTCTCAAGTGGAAGCTATTCTCTGCCACAACAATGTTTCTGCTCTATTAGTTCTACAAGCTCTAGGATCCATGGCAGTGGCCATCACCACTAGCAAGATTTCACATTTGAATTCTGCAGTGGCTTCTAGCCTCTCAGTGGTTCATTCTCACTCATCCCTTGACACATCTCATCCAAGTCTCCAACCGCTGCAAGAAGGACTATCCTGGTGGATGGAATCAGAGGAAATTCTTTTAGGCCGACCCTTTGTTTCACTCCAACCCACGGCTGTAGTGACCACGGACATTTCCCAGATGGGGTGGGGGTGGTAGGATTATCTGGACAAACAGTCTAAGGCACTTGGTCCCTGATAGAGGCCGATCTGCACATCAATGTCCTGGAACTGAGGGCAATGCTGTTAGTGTTGCAAGCCTTCCAAGCTGGCATCTCTCTAGGGACGATTACGATTCAGTCAGACAACATGTCAGTATGGTATATCAACAAACAGGGTGGAACCAAGTTTTACCCTCTTTGTGGAGAAGCTCTCGGAGTGTGGCAAAGGTGATTTCTTCTAACCACTTTCTGATAGCAGCACACATGCCGGGGGGCTCGAATGTGATAGTGGACAAGCTGAGCAGATGCATCCTCCTGCCTCACTAGTGGTCTTTCTGTCTCAGAGTGGCGAAGGAGGTTTTCTGTCGCTGGGGCCACCTTTGTTGCGACCTATTTGCATCACCCCTGAACAACAAGTGCAGCAGCCATTTTGCCCTAATCCCCCTCTGGGGGGGGGGTCCCCTCGTGAGACGCTCTCCTTCATGATTGGTCTTCGGGTCTGCTCTATGCCCCCCCCCCCCACTAATACCTTACTTTTTAAAGAAAGCCATAAGGTTAAAGAGCAAGGTGATTCTCATTGCTCGATTCTGGCCTTGACAAGTTTAGTTCCCATTTCTTTGGCCTCACTTAATTCACCATCCATGGACTATGGACCCAGATCCAGACCTTCTGTCCCATCCATCGCAACTAGTTCACCCCAACCTGAACAACATCAAGCTTATAGCTTGGTTCCTCCAATTCCATTGATTGCCAGGCAAAATAATGTATCCTCCCTGGTTTAAAAAATTTTGTTTGCTTCCCATAAGCCTTCCACCAGGAATCTTTACCTTAGTAAGTGGAAAAGATTTTCTATTTAGACACGTAGTAATGGAATTGATCCTTTTTTGGCACCAGTTGAAAAGGTTTTGGAATTCCTAGCTACGCACTTCGAATAAGGAGTTTCTTCTTCCACCATCAAAGTTCAACTAGCTGCTATTTCCAACTTCCATGATGGCTTTGAAGAGCATTCGGTAATTTCACATAGGTTGTGTAAAATTTTTATTAAAGCAGCCTTGAGGTTAAAACCACCTTGTAGAAGACCCTCTCATTTCCTGGGGTCTTAATATGGTTCTACAGTCCTTGGTCCATTCCCCCTTTGGAGCCAGCGGCTACTTGCGACTTAGTTTCTTTCTTGGAAGACTATTTTGTTGATAGCCATTACATCTGCCAGAAGAATTTCAGAGAGTCATGCCGTATCTTCAAAACCTCCATATTTGATTTTTCATAAGGACAGGGTGTCGCTAAGAACCAACCCATCCTTTCTTCCAAAAATAGTCTCAGAAACTAACATTAATCAGTTTATTGATTTGCCAGTCTTCTTCCCTAATTTCTCTAACAAGCGAGAATATTGTTTACACTTACTAGATATTCACAATTGCAATTTTATCTCAGCCGAACAAAGGAGTTTAGGAAGTAAGACCAGTTATTTGTCTCCTTTGCAGGTCCATCCATTGTTAAACCATTTTCAAAGCTCACTTTATCTAAGTGGTTAAGGGAATGTATAAGTTTCATCTACAATAAGAAAAACCTCCAGTTACCAGCCTCACTGAGAGCGCATTCTACAAGAGCAATAGCCATGTCTGCTGTTTTCCACTCAAAGACTTCTATGGATGAAGTGTGTGCAGCAGCAACCTGGGCTACTGCATATACCCTTATCACTCATTACGAGTTGGATCTGGTCTCCAGGGGAAGAGTGTCTTTTGGCTCTATGGTGGTCAGGAATATTCTTCCATAAGGTCTCTCAAGATACAAGCTAGCTGGGGACTCTGTCCCATTGGTCAAGGATAAATGAAGATTGACAACATCAGATAAAGAAGTTATGTACTTACCATAACATTCCATCTGTGTTGTTGATCTTCATTTATCTTTGACACCCCGCCCTCCTTCCTCCTCCTTCAGACTCATTGGTGGAACAGACACTAGTCCTGGTTATCTGTTATTTCATATATGACTATGGATATAGTCTTATAACAACTGAAGAGACTATCTTCCTGTATTTCTTTATGGCTGCAAACTTGATCTGAGGGAATCTAGAGAGGTGTGCTCTGGGTAGGATCTTAGCTCAAGGGTTTTTGGTTCTCGACAGCTGTTATAACGACCGAGATGGTTCCGAGAGTTGAAACAGAGTCCCGTATGTCAAGTATAAATGAAGATCGACAGGACAGATGGAACGTTATGGTAAGAACATAACTTCGTTTTTAGACTGTGCAAGGAAAAATAATTGAATTGAACAGCAAGTGTTAGCACTTGTCATATGAGTATTTAAACTTCAGAATCTGTAAGATGCATGCCAAGCTAAAAGTGTAAATATTGTGTTATAACTCAGCTCAACAAGTACACCAATCCGTATATTAAAAGAAAAAATACTGTAATATTCTTAAGTTCCTGTGTCTGCATTTAAACAGAAACTGCTTAACAGCATAATACATTGAGGTATGTGGTTTTGCTGAATAGAGGCCTCTCAAGCGCCAATGTTTTAAGTGCTTTTTAAGAACACTCGAAATTCAAATGGTCTTTCAAACTTGGGAGTGCTTTAGTGTTTAGCTTTGTCTGCCAGCTACGTTCTAATGTCAGGTTCTACAAAGTCTACCAGATTTATTTATTTTTTATTTATTTACCCTTGTAAAATCCCTGCAAAACAGGGAATAAGTGTTTTTGTTTTCCTTTCTATCTACACAAATGTTTAGAAATTTTGAGATGCAATTTTATTGTAGTATGCCCCACATAAAAAGTACACAAGCTTTATCCAGTGGTTTAAGCAAAGTTTTCAGACTGACAGCTGTTTTTAGGTGCACCATAATGCTTTTCTGCATTAATTCATAAAAAAAAGAAAATAGCAGTGTAATTGTACCCCATCTCTCCCCTTACATACCCAGATAACATAACCCCCCATATCTTCCAAGAACAAGTACTCAAACATTTTACAAGGCCAATAACACTGCTTCTGTTGTGCTGGATAGCATACCAGGCTACCCACTGACCAGCTTCAAATGGGGTATGTCTAACCCACTACAGTATTGGTCTCCAAACAGACTTTGTGCTGGACAAATGGAGGGTGGACAGCAGTAGTCACCAACCTGCCCAAATGTGGGGCATCAGTAGACCCAGGTAATTAATAGACACATAAGTATGACCTCATCTGAAAGATTATGGAGAGGATCGTGGGTCACCTACAAACTCTTGATCCAAGCCAGTTCATTTTAGTCAGGGGTATATCTTGCCTGCCTAACCTGGTCGACCTTCTTTGAGAAAGTTACTGAAGCAATGAATGAGTACATATGTAGACCTTTCAAAGGTGTTTGACACCATCACACACTCTGGTATCATTGACATACTATCCCAGCTAAATGTTAATACCTTTTTGTATATTCTTTTTCAGATCTCCTCACAAGTAAAATCCAAGAAATTTGGGTATGAGGCTCTACTGTCTCCAAAAGACCCATTACTAGCAGTGTACCCCTACTTCTCATAGGTGAAAGCTAGTGTAAGTGGTTTGTGGCTGACAAAGTTTGCAGATGACTATAAACTTGATGCCATCATAACTCTTCAGGGTAGACAGAGTTCCTCCAAGTGGGCCTTTCTCAAAAAAAAAAAAAAAATGGCTGGTGTCATAACCTTAGACAAAAAATAATTTCTCAAAAATTTCTAATAGTCTGATGTTCTTCGTGTTTCACTGTTGCAGTCATTACATTTCGGTTATCTGCTTGCAGGTAGCCCTCAGCCAGCCTGATTATCAAAGTCTTGGGTCCTGCATCAGTTGCTGTCTCTTCTTCCATGACGTCAGGTAGTCAGGGGTATAAAGCATGCAGCCGGCGCCATTACATTAGTCTTTCTTGCCATGCGCTGCCTGAACCCGAAGCAGTTCGCAAGTGTCGGTTGGACGACTCCTGAAATTTTCGATGTCCTTCAAGGATGCATCTGCAGTCCTAACAAATGGGTTGTCCTGGCCTCAGGCAGCCCTTCGGTTGGCCGGATTCCAAAGTCTGGGTCTGGCCTCGGCTGATGTCGCACTTCACCCGACGTCATAGCTGCAGTTCTTCGGGTATAAAGGCATCAGCCGACGCCATTTTCCTCAGTCTTTCTTGCTGCGTGGTGCCCGAAGCAGAAGCTGTTCGCAAGTGCCGGTCGGTCAGAACCAGAGATTGCTACTACCGAAGACTTCTAAAAAGCTAAGTACCCCGTTGGGGACTCTTTCTTGCCTCAGCCGATGTCAGAAAAAGTGAATAACTGTTTAACTTGTGGGAAACAAATACCTCATAAAGATTTCCACTCTTACTGCCTACCTTGTTTAGGCCCAGACCACGACGTAGCAGCTTGTCTAGCCTGTGCTTCCTTCAACCGACGGACACTTAGACGTCGGTCGGAGTTTGCAGAGGAGTTTTTCGGCTCCGCTTTTGCTTATATCATGCCGTCGGAGACTCCGACTTCACATTTAGCTAAAAAGCGTAAGGAAAAGGACCGACACTCACGGTCCGCGGTCTCTGCCGAAACCGCGGTTAAGCCAACTGCGAGTGTCTCGGTTTCGGCTGAAACAGAGTCTGCGGTTCTTCCTTCGGCCGAAAGCATGCCTCCTACTACCGAGGCCTCTTCCAGCATGGCTGAATCTGCTACTGAAATTCCACCTGCTCTTACAGTTTCTCAGGATTTATCAGATACCTATCCCCCTAGATGTATCTACTCCTGCACGTGGAGCTGCTAGGCCCCCTGCATCCATGTCAATTAAGGCTTTTGCCAGGGCTAAAGCAGCTAAATCTTCAAAGGCCGTGCCTACTAAAGCCCCCTCTCACAGGCCCAGCTCTAGTACTCAAATGCTTAGTCTAGCAGAGGATCTCATTTCTTTAATCAGGGGAACTCAGTCTCACCCTGACAGGGCCTCTCACCCCCCTCCAGAGAAGAGGCCTAGAGCAGAGCTCCCTGAGCCAGTTTCTACTGATTACTCCTCAGATGATTCAGAAAATACAAACCCTCCTGAGGGCCCTTATTCTCCATATGAGGACTCTGATGCAGAAGACTCCATTCCTTCTGCCTCTCCTCCTGAGGAATTTTCTTTTGGGGAAACCTTGCATGCTATGAGGGAACAATTTCAATGGCAGGGCTAGGATTTTTCAGATTCTAGGAAAAGGCTTAGGACCTTTTTGCATTTGCCACAGCATAGGCCTCTAGCCATTCCTCCAGTACTTACAGTTGTGGATGATGCATTTAATGATGCTTGTACTGCTCCTGATTCACTTCCTCCGGCCCCTGCTAAGCCCGACAGATGCTACAGGGTTCCGGACACACATTATCACTTGTATAAGGCTCCTTTTGCAGATCCTGAAACTATTTCACAGGGCCCCAAGGCTGTAGCAGCTACCTCTGCCAAAAACCCCCTCCCCTCTGAAAGGGAATCTAGGGCCTTAGAGAGATGGGGTAAAAAAGTTTATACTTCTGCTACTCTTACGGCTAGGGCCTTAAACTGTCAATTCCACATGATTCAGTATCAGGAATTTATGTTAGATCAGTTAACTAAAAAACTGTCCTCGCCTGAACCTTTGGATCGAAAGTCTCTTCAAGAAATGGTACATAACATTCAGCAGGTCAGTAATCATTCCTTAAAATGCGGCTATGATGCACTGGAGGCTTCCTTTAGATCAGCTATGACTGGTACAGTGATCAGAAGGCATGCATGGTTAAAGAGCAGTCCTTACCAGACCATGTAAAATCAAAGCTCCTAGATGCTCCCATGGATAAGCACAATTTGTTTGGCTCCCCTGCACAGCAAGTGCTGAAGAAGGTGGAAGAGAAAGCAAAATCTGTCCAGACAGTCAAGGATTTCTTACAGGTCCAGCCACCAAGGTTTAGTAGGAACTGGCCTTCCAAGAATTGGTCCTTTCCAGACACCTCCAGAGCACAGAGAGGCAGGAATAGGCACCCAAGAGGCAGAGGTCAATCCAGAGGTGCCTACAGGGGACGTCAGTGGCAGCCTAACAACCAGCGAAGTACTGCCACAGATCCAGCCACTACCACTTCCACAGGACAATCACAGTGACTTGGCTCTGAAACCGCCTACAAGGGAACAACTAGAAGCACCCTTAGGCGGAAAGCTAGCCTTATTTTCAGTAAACTGGCATTACATTACAGGAGACAAATGGATTTTACAGACAATAGACAAAGGTTACAGGTTTCACTTCCATACTCTACCAAGGAAGAGAGGAATGCCAAACCTACCTCCAAATCAAAGACAAACGCTCTACAACAAATAGACCACTTAATAAGGATGAGAGCTATAGAAAAGGTACCGTCTATGGAACAAGGGCAAGGATTTTACTCCAGACTTTTCCTGGTGCCAAGAAAAGAAAACCAATGGAGACCTATTCTCGACCTGTCCGCTCTGAACACATATCTCATTGTTCCAAAATTCAAGATGCTGACCCTACAGCAGCTTCTTCCCATGCTGGGAAGGAGTCTTGGCTGGTGACTCTGGATCTCAAGGAGGCATACCTGCACGTCCCCATACGACCAAATTGCAGAAGATACCTCAGATTTCTTGCAGGATCAGAGCATTATCAATTCTCAGCATTGCCTTTTGGCTTATCTACTGCGCCCAGAGTATTCACGAAATGCCTGGCATCAGTAATTGCTCATTGCAGGCTTCAGGGAATTCAAATTTATCCATACCTGGACGACTGCCTGTTACAAGCGGACAGCAAAGACAAATTAACAAAAGATTTGAAAAAGGTTATTCACCTGCTGCAAGCCCTGGGATACACAGTCAACACAAAAAAGTCAAGGCTGATACCATCCCAAAGGATAACATTCCTGGGTGCAGAACTGGACACATTAAACCAGATGGCATTCCTCACAGCAGAAAAACAGAAGCAGCTACACTCTATTTAATGGCATTAACAACGCAGAACCAGCTTACAGCAAGGAAAATCCTGCAAGCCTTGGGTTACATGGCATCCTGCATAATATTAATTCCACATGCCAGACCACATATGAGGAAATTACAATGGTACCTGAGGAATTTATGGTCTCAGCACAAGAACAGCCTAGAAACCCAAATTCCAATAATTCCATGCCTGAAACAAGAATTCCAGTGGTCCAGGCCTGTCAATTGAACAAAGGACTGCCCTTCCACAGGCCTCACCCAAGCCAGACTATCACCACGGACGCCTCAGACCTCGATTGGGGGGCACACATGGTGGACAAGTGCATACAAGGCTTATGGACTCAAGACCAGATAAACCTACACATAAACCAAAAAGAGATGCTGGCAGTAAAACAGGCAATTCAGACCTTCAGACCATTTCTTCAACAGGGTCATTTGCTGATAAGGACGGACAACACCACAGTTATGTGGTATATCAACAAACAGGGAGGCACACATTCATATCCTCTGTGCCGGATGGCAATGGACCTCTGGAATGTGGCCCTGAGCCTCAACATTCAGCTCCAAGCCATATTTGTGCCAGGAAAAGAAAATATACTGGCAGACATCTTAAGCAGAACCACCACAGATGCCCACGAATGGATGCTGCATCCAGACATCTTCAAAACCATCACAAGGAAATGGGGACAACCAGAAATAGACCTGTTCGCATCCCCACACAACTACCAATTGGAAAAATTCTGCACAAGGACATACCACCCACTTGCTTGGAAGGTGGACTCCCTATCCTTCAGTTGGGAAAACCTGACAGCATATGCATTCCCACCTCTTCCTTTGTTGCACAAAGTGCTACTGAAGATCAAAGAGGACCATCCGAGGATCATCTTGATTGCTCCAGATTGGCCGAGGCAACATTGGTACCCGCTTCTGAGGAGTATGTCCCGGGAACACGCATGGCCTCTACCTCTACTGCTAACTCAGAACAAATTCAAAATCCTGCATCCAAACTTGAAAACACTGCAGCTAACTGCTTGGAACATTACATAAGGAAAAATAACCCAGATTTATCTCAAAGGGTTAAAGACATTATCTTGGAGGCTCGCAGACCCTCAACAAGGAAAACTTATTCAGCAAAATGGAAAAGATATCTCATTTGGAGTGCAACAAAAGGAGTGGAGGCATCATTGCCAAACATAGCTAACATCATCCTGGAATACTTAGCAGAGCTTTTCCACAATGGTCTGTCATACTCCTCTATTAAGATTCATGCATCAGCAATTTCAGAAGAATACAACATGGATCCTCCAGTCTTTTCTCAACCTCTACTCAGGCAGTTTCTCAGAGGAATTAAAAATGTAAAGCCACCAAGGAAACCACCATTGCCTACTTGGGACTTGAACTTTGTGTTAGAAAAATTGACACTACCCCCTTTTGAACCAGCAGCAACAGCAGAATTACAGTACTTATCTTGGAAAACTGCATTCCTGCTTGCAATCACTTCAGCTAGAAGGGTTTCTGAATTACAGGCATTAATGGCAGTACAGCCCTTCCTTATCTTCCATCAGGATAGAGTGTCCATGAGAACTAATCCTACCTTTATGCCAAAGGTGGTCTCCAGGGTATCATTAAACCAAGCAATACACCTACCAACATTCTTCCCCAACCCGCAGAACAGGGGGGAAAGACTGTTGCACACCTTGGATGTACACAGACAATTGCGCTACTACCTGGACAGAACCAAGAACAATAGAAAAACTGACCAACGTCTGGTAGCATATGCAACAGGAATGGAAGGAAAAGCAATTTCAAAACAGACAATCTCAAAATGGATAGGAAATTGCATTAGATTCTGTTACTCTTTTCATGGTAAGACAACTCCAGAAAACATCAGACCTCACTCCACAAGGGCTACAGCCACTACTACAGCTTTCTTATGAGGAGTGGCTACCAAAGACATTTTAGAGGCTGCTACTTGGGGCTCCGTGCATACATTTGCCAAGCATTATAATCTGCCTTTATACTCCAGATCCCGAGCAGGTTTTGCCACTGCTGTTTTGCAAGGGATCTTAACTACACCATAAAACTCTTAGTGCCTCCTTAGTGCCTCCTCCCCCAGTTTGGCTATGGTATTCTACCCATTTGTTAGGACTGCAGATGCATCCTTGAAGGACATAGTACAGTTTTGTACCTCCCATAAATGTAGATGTCCGAGAGGTATGCATCTGCAGTCAGGATTACCCACCCTCCTTCCCCTCTGTGGTACTCCTAGGGTATTTGCCCATCTTGTAGCTAGCTGGGGGAATCTATTATGGTGTATTTGTTTGTATATATGTATATACATGTTTATTTCTATTTGCTCTCTATTGTTTGGAAACATTTGCATTTATCCAAATTTAGCCTTCCTAGAGGGCACCTGGCATCTGGGGCAAGAAACACTGAGGAAAATGGCGTCGGCTGATGCCTTTATACCCGAAGAACTGCAGCTATGACGTCGGGTGAAGTGCGACATCAGCCGAGGCCAGACCCAGACTTTGGAATCCGGCCAACCGAAGGGCTGCCTGAGGCCAGGACAACCCATTTGTTAGGACTGCAGATGCATACCTCTCGGACATCTACATTTATGGTAGGTACAGAACTGTACTTTTTCGAGTTTCAGAACCAAAGTCTTCAAAAAAGCTAAGTACCCCATTGGGGATCATTTTTCTTGCTGTAAACTGATGTCAGTAAAAGTTAACAATTGTATTTCTTGTGGAAAGCAAATACCTCATAAAGATTTTCATTCGTACTGCATTCCTTGCTTAGGCCAAGACCACGACGTACCTCGCTGTCAGTTTTGTGCTTGATTCAATCCTCTTACTATTTGTCGTCGGTCCATTTTCGCATCTAACTATTTTGTTACTTGGTTCAAGTATTCTGAAATGGCTTCGGTAAGACATCCGACTACTGACATTCTGAAAAAAGTAAAGATAAAGACAGAGACAGACCGCATAGGTCCAAAGCTGCCGACGACGCATCTGTTAAGCTAGTCGCCAGTTCTCCGGTACTCGGTGAGGTGCTTATGCAGCCCCTGATACCCACTACTTCACATTCGCAGGCCTCTACTGAGACCCAGTTGGAGTCCGGTATACTGCGAGATGCTTCTTCGACTATGAAACCTGCGGATGTCTCTACCTTGGATGGTTTCGGAGCCGCTGTGCAGGCACCGGCTTCTGAGGGTGTATTCAGGCCTACTGACTTGCATATCAAACTGACGCCATCTTCTTCAAGGCCTAAGACTTTATCCACGCCTAGAAAATTGATGTCTAAACTGCATGGTCAGGCCCATATGCCTAAAAAACAAATGATAAGAATGGCTATAGACCTTATTACTCTAATTAGGGGAACACACCCTTCTCCCTCTAAGAGACCTAGAACTGATTTTCCTTCTGATTCTTCTGATCAGGATTCTGAAATTTCTGTTTCTTCTGATGACCAGGATTTGCCCTTATGTACCTATGAGGATTTTGATACAGAGGACTCCATTCCCTCTGCTTCCCCTCCAGAAAATTTCTCCTTTGGTGAAACTTCGCACACTCTTAGGGAGCATTTCTGCTGGGAAAGCCAGGATTACTCTGACTCCAAAAAGAGCCTTAGGGAATTCTTACTCCTGCCTCAACACAGGCCTTTAGCTATCCCCCCCTGTACTGGACATTGTAGATGACGCCTTCTTGGAATCTAGCCTGGCCCCAGACACCTTATGTCCGGCTCCTAGGAAACCTGACAGGTGTTAGAGTACCTGATTCTCACAAGTTCCTCTTTAAGAATCCTACTGCGGACCCAGAGACTATTTCACAGGGACCCAAAGGCATTAAGGTTACTACTGCCAAAAAATCCTACCCCTCTGATAGAGATTCCAGGGCCCTGGACAGATGGGGTAAGAAGGTATACACTTCTACTACTTTGGCCATTAGGGCCTTAAACTGCCAGTTTCATATGTTAACGTACCAGCAGCATATTATTGGATTACTTAAACAGAAATTGATGTTGATTCCTGACTGTGCTGAAAATAAAGAATTACAGGATTTAATGCATTGTGCTGAACAAGTTGGTAAACATACTTTGCAGTGTGGTTTTGACTCCTTAGAGGCATCTTGTAGGGCTACTGTTACTGGGTCTGTTCTTAGAAGGCATGCCTGGCTTAAGGAGCAAACTCTGCCAGATCATGTTAAAGCCAAAGTACTGGATGCTCCCTTAAACCAGGATCGCCTGTTTGGCAACAAAGCAGAAGAAGTTCTTAAAAAGATGGAGGAAAAAGCTAAATCTATGCAAACTGTTAAAGATTTCCTGCAAGTACAGCATCCCAGATTTAGTAGGCATTGGCCTTCTAAGAATTGGTCCTTTACTGTCTCTTCCAGGCCTTCTCAGTTCAAATCCAGGAGCAGCAGTCCACCTAGGCCACAGTCTCAAGGTACTCACAGGCCTAAGCAGTGGGGGGCTCCCACTTCCAAAGCTGGAATTAGTAAGACATCCCCTATAGTAAACTGTTGCAATGACTTAACCTTAAACCTTCCAAGCCCTGCTCAACTGACCGCACCTTTAGGGGGAAAGATCGCCCTGCATGCAAAAAACTGGGAACTCATTACCCAAGATAAATGGGTTTTAAATGTAGTTTCCCAAAGATACAGATTCCACTTCCACACCTTACCAACCTCAAAAGGTTGGCCAGACCTACCCCCAAATCAGTGGACAGAGGCTCAACAGCAGGTCCCCTCTCTTCTAAGTATCAGGGCTATTCAGCCTGTCCCAGTAGAAGAATAGGGACAAGGTTTTTACTCCGGACTTTTCCTGGTACCCAGAAAAGACAACTCCTGGCATCCTATCCTGGACCTATCTGTCCTAAACACCTTTTTGGTAATTCCAAAATCCAAAATGCTAACTCTTCATCAGCTGCTTCCTATGCTGGACAAAAATGCCTGGTCCGCAACATTGGATTCAAAGGAAGCTTACCTGCACATCCCAATAAGGGATTCTTGCAGAAGATACTTAAGCTTCAGAGCAGGCTACATCCACTATCAGTTCTCTGCACTGCCCTTTGGCTTATCTACTGCACCCAGGGTATTCACAAAATGCCTAGCTCCAGTCATTGCATTTTGCAGGCAAAGAAATATTAAAATATACCCATACCTGGACAATACCTAATTCAGGCAGAAAGCCAGGACATACTATTAAATCATCTGGCATTTGTAAAGAAACTGCTAACCTCACTGGGGTACATCATAAACGAAAAGAAATCTCATCTAGTACCCTGCCAACAAATTGTATTCCTGGGAGCAAGCTTGAGCACAACTTCCCAGATGGCCTACCTCATGCCAGAGAAACAAGTTTATCTGACAGCCTACTTCAAATTACTGGCCACAAAAACCCAGTTAACTGCAGGGAAAATACTGCAAGCTCTGGGGTTCATGGCCTCTTGCATCCTACTAATTCCATATGCAAGACTGCATATGAGGAAACTACAGTGGTATCTAAAAAGCCTATGGTGTCAACATTCTCAGGACCTGGAATCAGTGATTCCTATCATCCCTTTTATAAAGACAGAATTCCTTTGGTGGGTAGAGGCCTGCTACCAGAACAAGGGACTGTCATTCACTCTTCCCCCTGCCGCCCAAACCCTAACAACTGATGCATCAGACTATGCATGGGGGGCTCACTTGACAGGGCAGTGCATTCAGGGCAAATGGAACCCGAGTCAAATGCACCTGCTTATCAGTTAAAAAGAAATGTTAGGTGTACAGAATGCTCTGACAGCCTTCAAAGACCACATCCTTCCAGGACGATTATTGGTAAAAACAGCCAACACCACTGTTATGTGGTACATAAACAAGCAGGGGAACCCACTCATGCCCCCTTCGCAGACTAGCCATGGCTCTGTGGAACACAGCCTTGAGCTACCAAGTGCTGCCAGGCAAGCTAAACTGACTGGCAGATGACCGAAGCAGAAATCTCATGGACCCACATGAGTGGAAACTGCAACCAAAGATATTCAACATGTTGAGAAACAAATGGGGGAGCCCAGAGATGGACCTGTTTGCCTCCTCTCAGAACTACCAGTTGGACAAATTCTGCACAAGGACTCCCCACAGACAAGCTTGGAAAGTGGATGCCCTTTCTTTCACCTGGGAAAACCTCTCAATTTATGCCTTTCCCCCTCTGCCTCTCCTCTCCTCTCCAAAGTTCTACTAAAGATCAAACAGGGCAAACCAAGGAAATACTCATTGCACCAGACTGGCCACGCCAACACTGGTACCCCCTCTTGCGCAGTGTGTCACTACTGGAACCATGGCACCTGCCTCAGACCCCTTCCCTGCTGTCCCAGCAGGAGGGCCAGATTCTACACCCCCAGCTTCAAACCCTGAACCTTGCAGTTTGGCTAATTACCTGAGCTCTCCATTACCATCCCTCAGTAAACAAGTGCTGGATGTCATTCTGGAGGCAAGGAGGCCTAGTACTAGAAAATCATATGCTGAAAAGATTCTGTCCCTGGAACCAAACTCAGGGGATGGGCACAACAGTGCCCAGTTTACCATATATTCTTCAATACTTAACAGAGATGCTTCACAAGGGCCTTTCCTTCTCTTCTATTAAAATTCATGCCTCTGCCATTTCAGCACATTATAATACTATGCCACCCCTCTTCTCTCACCCCCTGTTCAAGCAATTCCTTAGAGAGGCCAAAATTTTAAGACCACCCAGGAGAGCCTCAACTCCAGCCTGGGACCTTAACTTTGTATTGGAAAAGCTCACTCTATCTCCTTTTGAGCCAGCTGCAACTGCAGAGTTGAAATTCCTTTCTTGGAAAACAGCCTTCCTTTTAGCCATCACTTCAGCAAGAAGAGTGTCTGAATTACAGGCCCTCATGGCAGTGGAGCCCTTCATCGTCTTCCATGCAGACAGGGTGTCCCTCAGGACCAATCCTTCCTTTATGCCGAAGGTGGTATCCAGTGTGGCCCTTGATCAGTCCATTCATTTGCCAACCTTCTTTTCTAATCCACAGAACAAAGGAGAGCAAATACTGCACTCTTTGGACGTGCACAGACAACTTAGATTTTATTTGGACAGGACTAAGCCTCTCAGAAAAACTGAACAGCTGCTAGTTGCCTTTGCTGCAGGGGCAGAGGGGAAGGTAATTTAAAAGCAAACCATTTCTAAATGGATAGGCCATTGCATTCATTTTTGCTATAAGCACCATGGAAAACCTACCTCACAGGGGATAAGATCACATTCCACCAGGGCTGCATCTACTTCAACAGCCTTTCTCAGAGGTGTTCATACCAGGGACATCCTAGAAGCTGCTACCTGGAGTTCTGTTCATACCTTCACCAAGCATTACCACTTGCCTATTTTCTCTAAATCCAGAGCTGGTTTTGCCACTGCAGTCTTGCAGGGCCTAATAGCTGGTCCTAATGCTCTCTAATTGCCTCCTCTCTTCCTTAGCTTTGGGAATATACCCAAATATAATGATTGCAACAGTGAAACATGAAGAACATAGTACAGTTGTGTACACTTACCATAAATGTAGATGTTCGCGTGTATTCACTGTTGCAGTCCTGGTTACCTTTCCTCCAGCCCCCTGACTTCTATTTGCTATACCTCTCTTTGTGTTTACTGTATTTAAGCTTTCTGGTGTATTTGCTTATAATTGGAGGTGTAACCTTGTATAAAATTGCTTCCCATTATGGGGGCACCTGACATCTGGGGCAAGAAAAACTGATGTAATGGCGTTGGCTGCATGCTTTATATCCCTGACTACCCGATGTCATGGAAGAAGATACAGCAACCGACGCAGGACCCAAGACTTCGATAATCAGGCCGGCTGAGGGCTACCTGCCAGCAGATAACCCAAATGTAATGACTGCAACAGTGAATACACTCGAAGATCTACATTTATGGTAAGTGTACACAACTGTACATTTTGGCAAGCATGACACCCCCTGTATGTATCACATCAACAGTACACCCCTGGAAATTCATTCAGTTAGGGACCTGGGAACCTCTGTAAGCAACAAACTGTCTTTCAGTCGTCATTGTCAACTTTTGTAAAAGACCATCTGATGTTGTAAATCTTTATTCATTCCTTACTGTTAGGACTTTGGTTCAGTCCTCAGAACCGACATGGCCATTTCCAAGCTCGCGCCAGCCAAAAACTCTCAGCTAAGACCTACCCATAATGCCCCTCTCATAGTCTTTCCAGATCTCGTTTGCCACGTTCCTGGTCAGACGTGCCTAGCCATCTCTCTCAAAGCTAAGTGGAAACCTGTGATATTTTTTGTGTAGTTTCTTTTAAAACTTTGTCATTTTGTAGTCAGTTTAGCCTTTTCTTACTATCGCCTATAACCTACTTCTATTTCCTACCCTTTACCTTTGGTAATTAAATGTCTACCATCGTTGGTACTGTCCCTCTCTCCTGCCTTTGGTAGGCCTTCCTTTACCACTTGTGGTATTTTTGAATACCATCGTTGGTATTTTCTCCTTTTCTTTGCCTTGTTGCTGTTGTTTCCTTTAGGGTAGCCCTTTGTTGCCTGTACTATGTCAGTCGAAGTTAAGTTGGGGTTTAAACTGTGTGACAAGTGTGGGCGTAAGATGCCCAACTTGGACAGCCACGCTCGGTGCGTTTACTGTTTGGGCGTGGACCATATAAATGCTGATTGTGATATTTTTTCTAGTTTTAGCAATCACACTCTAGCAGAGCGCAAAACCAAGCTAATTCTGAAAGGTTTAATCAGAACGCCTTTTTCAGAGGCCCTCTCTGGGTCAGAGGTCTCACTGCCTCCTAAGACCAAGAAACACAAGGAAAAATTGAGTCATTCGGTTCCTGCATCTCCATCAGTTACGGAACCGAGTCAGCTCCATGCTTCTCCAGCGCCTTTGGCACAGACCTATTTGGCACCAGGCCCTGTGTCTTCTCCCTTGGTGCTGTCTCTGATGTTGACTCCTGTTTTGATTCCAGCCTCGGCACCATTGGCTTCGGTGCCGTCCTTGGTTACGACATTGGCTTTCATGACCACACCTGCTTCGGCACCATCTCCGGCCATGGTGTCGATAGCTTATTCGGCTCCACAGGCTATGACCTCGGTTTCTAAAGTTGAACATCTCCCAAGAACCAGATACTCTCCAATGTACGACCCTTTTTGGGGCATTGGTTTAGCCCCTTTCTTGAAAGACCTGATTCTCCTTCAGCAACCTCCTGTAGATCCACCAGGAGTTTTTCTGAACTAGATGTAGTGCGAGTTGTGGACCAGCTTCTGGCAGCTAGGGGATTGCTCACTCCAGCTAGACCTTCCGTCCCCTTTGGCTCGGAATCCTTCACAGCATATTCTCCTGTTTATCCTCCTCTGGCCTCTACCCAGGCCCTGGAGATCTCGGTGCTGATGTCCACCCTGGTGCATACTGTCTCAGCCCTGACTGCGGAGTTTTCCCTGTTGGCACCGACCACCCTTGCTGCATCAACTCTGTTGGAGCCGGTGCACTCTCGGAGCAGTGTTTGCACTGTCAGCACCTTGGTACCTAGCCCAGTGCCTGTTTTTTCGCTGGCACTGGGGAGCCATCCCAGAAGAAACGGTGCAAGAGGAAGCACCTTGATTCCCACGAGGAATCTATCACTGAGGACACCGATTGCGATGAGGGAGAAGGATCCCCAAGGTCTCCCCCAGACGACGTCTCATTTGGAGACTTTTTTGAAATCCTCAAGCAGCGGGGAGATTGGACGCCCTCTAATCCTTCTTCTGAGGAATCAGTGTTCTTACAGGCCTTCTGTGCCCGGCCATCTACTTCTTGGGTGGCCCCACCTGCGGATGAGCTTATTAAGCTGATCGTGCAGCGTGCCTGGAAGGCCCCGGACAATGTAGAACATGTCCCCTGGAGGCCAGACAAAATTCTATACACCCCTGAAGACCACCACAACTGGTCCAAGCAGTTGACGGTCGATTCCATGGTCATGGCAGTGGCCACCAAGTGGGAACTGGCAGAAGATAGTTCCACTGTCCATCTCTGAACAGGGCATCTCAGACCATGGACAAATTAGGGAAGCAGACCTATGCTTCAGCGACCTTTGCATTCGGTCGCTGAACTATCTGGTACACTTCACTCGCCTCCAAAGAGACCTAATCTCTGAAATGTCTTCCTCTTTGGCGGGGGTACTGCCTGATGAGGTGCGTGACACTGTCACCTTGCAGCTAGCTACCCTTGAATCTATTTCGAACTCTTCGATGCGTTTGATATCTCACACCACTGATGGGGAAGCTCGAGCTGCCGCTTCAGGCATTGTCATGAGACGTCATGCTTGGATGCGTTTGTGTGATTTTGTAGACCCCTTTAAATCTTCCTTCGTCAACGCACCTGTTGACAAATCTGCACTTTCTGTTCCCAAAGTACGAGACACACTAGCACGAAGTGAGAAAGACTGAAAGACCTTGTCTGCTGTGGGCATACATTTTTCCATTCCCCCAGAGGTCCTACTCCAGGAATCAGAGGGGAGGAAAATTGTGGTTCAAGAAATCCCAAGGATCTTTTCATGACACTCCTGGTGAGCAATCCCCCTGGTGCAGAGGGAGCAACTCATCTGGAAGACACCCCTTTCGGGGTAGAGGGGGTCCGCATAACCAGGGCGCTAGAGATTCCTTCTCCTGCCGACCCTACCAGCGCTCCTGAGCAGTGGCCCGATTGCTTTCCTCTGGAAGCAGTTGGGGATCATTTTTCTCTGCACCTACCAGCCTGGCAACTTATTACTACTGATGTTTGGGTGCAGAGAATAATATCCAGAGGCTACCAGATTCCATTAGATTTAACTGCCAGACCCGTCAAACGAATCCCCGATGTGCCACCTAGTCAGAGGGAGATAGCAGCCTTAGAAATAGAAAAGCTGCTAAGAAAACGAGTCATCCAATCAGTCCCACCAGACCGGAGAGGATCCAGGTTTTACTCGAGGATGTTCTTCATGTTTCACTGTTGCAGTCATGACATTTGGGTTATCTGCCTGCAGGTAGCCCTCAGTTGGCCCGAATACCAGTATCTTGGAATTTCTGTGTTGGATGCTGTCGCCTCTTCCATGACGTCAGGTCGTCAGGGGTGTAAAACATACAGCCGATGCTATTACATCAGTCTTTCTTGCCGAGAAGGAGCCTGAAGCAGAAGCAGTTCGCAAGTGCTGGTCGGCAGCTACCTGAAATTTTCGTTTTTTCGTGTTTCACACCTGAAGTCTTCTAAAGCTAAGTACCCTTTTGGGGATCCTTTTTTCTTGCTCTAACCGATGTCAGAAAAAAATTGTCTTGCTGTGGAAAACAAATACCTCACAGAGATTTTCATTTTTACTGAGTCACCTGTTTAGGCTCAGACCATGACGTCCTTAGCTGTTGGTTTTGTGCCTAACGCCCGAACCATTCGTCATCGGGCTATTTTTGTAGCTAAATTTTTTCGCTCTCGTTCTCCATATTCCGAAATGTCTTCGGTAAGCCATCCGACTAGTGATCTTCTGAAAAAGCACAAAGATAGAGACAGACCGCATAGGTCAAAAACTGCCAATGACACTTCCGTTAAGCTTGTTGCCAGTCCACCGGTACTCAGTGAGGCGCCTTTGCAGCCCCTGATGCCCGCTTCTACAGATTTGCAGGCCTCTACTGAGACCCATTCGGAGTCTGGTATACCACAAGATGCTTCTTCGACTATGGAACCTGTGGATGTCTCTATCTTGGATGGGTCCAGAGCTGCTGTGCAGGCACCGGCTTCTGAGGATGTATTCTGACCTACCGATATTCATATTAAACCGACAACTTCATTTCCTATTAAAACTACTGAGTTTCTCAGGCCCGGAGTTTGCACTACGCATAGAAAACAGATGTCCAAAGTGCATGCTCATCCTCCCATGCCACAAAAACAAATGCTTAGAATGGCTGAAGACATTACTCTAATTAGGAGAAGCCAGCCTTCCCCTGCCAAAAGACAAAGAATTGAATTTCCTTCTGATTCTATAGACCAAGAGTCTGATGACTCTGACCCTTCTGATTACCAGGACATACCCTTGTCTACCTATGAGGATTCAGATGCAGAGGAATCCATTCCCTCTGCCTTCCCTCCAGAGGATTTCTCTTTTGGTGAAACCTTGCATACCTTAAGAGAGCATTTCCGCTGGGAATGCCAGGACTATCCTCAGTCCAAAAAGAGACTCAGGGAATTTTTAGATTTGTCTCAGCACAGGCCTCTAGCTATACCCCCTGTCCTGGATATTGTAGACGATGTCTTCTTGGAGTCCAGTCTTACTCATGACACCTTACCACCAGCTCCTAGAAAACCTGACAGGTACTGCAGAGTACCTGATTCTCACAACTTTCTCTTTAAGAATCCTACTGTGGATCCAGAGACCATTTCCCAGGGACCTAAAGGCATTAAGGCTACTACAGCCAAAAACCCTACCCCTTCAGACCGGGATTCTAGAGCTTTAGACAGGTGGGGTAAGAAGGTATATACCTCTGCAACTCTTGCCATCAGGGCTTTGAATTGCCAGTTTCACATGTTGAAGTACCAGCAACATATTATGGAACTAATTAAACAAAAAATGGTGTTGCTTCCAGATTGTGCAGAAAATAAAGATTTACAAGAGTTAATGCATTCTGCAAACCAAGTTAGTAAACATACTTTGCAATGTGGATTTGATGCCTTAGAAGCATTTCCAGGGCTGCTGTCACTGGGTCTGTACTAAGAAGGCATGCTTGGCTAAAAGAACAAGTCTTGCCTGACCATGTCAAAGCAAAATTACTAGATGTGCCATTAAATCAGGAGCGTTTGTTTGGCACAAAAGCAGAAGTTGTTCTTAAAAAGATGGAAGAAAAAGCTAAATCTATGCAAGCAGTCAAAGATTTCTTACAGGTGCAGCCACCTAGATTCAGTAGGTATTGGGCTTCAAAAAACTGGTCCTTTCCAGTCCCGCTCAGGCCTTCTTAGTCCAAACCCAGGGGAAACAGACCACCAAGTCTACAGTCTCAGGGTATGCAGACATCTAAACAATGGAATGATGTTCTTCATTTTTCACTGTTGCAGTCATCATACTTTGTTTATCTGCATGCAGGTAGCTCTCATTCAGCCCGAATACCAGAGTCTTGGGATTTTTCCGTCGGATGCTGTCGCTTCTTCCTTGACATCAAGTCGTCAGGGGTATAAACATGCAGCCAACACCATTACATCAGCTTTTCTTGCCGAGAGGAGCTTGAAGCAGAAACAGTTCACAAGTGCCGGTTGGCCACCTCCTGAAATTTTCATTTTTCGAGTTTCAGACCTGAAGCCTTTTAAAAGATACGTACCCCGTTGGGGATCCTTTTTTCTTGCTCTAACCGATGTCAGAAAAAATTAATAATTGTCTTGCCTGTGGAAAGCAAATACCTCATAGAGATTTTCATTCTTACTGCGTCACCTGTTTAGGCCCAGACCACGACGTTCCTCGCTGTCGATTTTGTGCCCTGTTCAACGCCCGAACTATTCCTCGTTGGGCTATTTTTGTCACTACATTCTTTCGCTCTCATTCTCCGTATTCCGAAATGGCTTCGATAAGCCATCCGACTACCGATCTTCCGAAAAAACATAAGGATAAAGACAGGGACAAACCGCATAGGTCCAGAACTGCCCACAACGCTTCCGTTAAGCTATTTGCCAGTACTCAGTGAGGTGCTCTCACACTCTCTGATACCCGCTTCTACAGATTCACAGGCCTCTATACTGAGACTTATTCGGAATCCGGTATGCCGCGAGATGCTTCTTCAACTATGGAACCTGCGGATGTCTCTACCTTGGATGGGTCTGGAGCCGCTGTGCAGGTACCGGCTTCTGAGGGTATATTCAGGCCTTCCGATGTTCATATTAAACCGACTACCTGTTTCAAACCAAAAATACTGAATTTCTCAGGCCCAGAGTTCGCACTACGCCTAGGAAACCGACAACCAAAGCGCATTCTCAGGGCTCCATGCCACAGAAACAAATGCTTCGAATGGCTGAAGACCTTATTACCTTAATTAGAGGAAGCCGGCCTTCCCTCTCTAAATGACCAAGAACTGATTTTCCTTCTGATTCTTCAGATCATGAGTCCAATGACTCTGACCCTTCTGATTACCAGGACATACCTTTATCTACTTATGAGGATTTTGATGCAGAGGATTCCAATCCCCCTGCTTTCCACCAGAGGATTTTTCTTTCGCTGAAACCTTGCATACCCTCAGAGAGCATTTCCACTGGGAGTGCCAGGACTACCCACAGTCCAAAAAGAGACTCGGGGAATTTTTAAACTTGCCTCAGCACAGGCCACTAGCTATCCCTCCTGTTCTGGAAATTGTAGATGATGTCTTCATGGAATCCAGTCTTACCTCTGATACTTTGCCACCAGCTCCCAGGAAACCTGACAGGTACTACAGAGTACTTGACTCTCACAAATTCCTATTTAAAAATCCTACTGCGGATCCAGAGACCATTTTCCAGGGAGCTAAAGGCATTAAGGCTACTACAGCCAAAGACCCTACCCCTTCGGACAGGGATTCTAGGGCTTTGGACAGATGGGGTAAGAAGCTGTATTTAAATTGCCAGTTTCACATGTTAAAGTATCAGCAACATATTATGGAACTAATTAAACAAAACATGATGTTGATTCCTGATTGTGCAGAAGATAAAGGTTTACAAGAGTTAATGCATTCTGCTAACCAAGTTGGAAAACAGACTTTGCAATGTGGTTTTAATGTCTTAAAAGCATCTTGCAGGGCTGCTGTCACTGGGTTAGAAGGCACGTTTGGCTTAAGGAACAAATCTTGCCAGACTATATCAAAGCAAAATTACTAGATGCTCCATTAAACCAAGAATGTATGTTTGGCACTAAAGCAGAAGTCCTCAAAAAGATGGAGGAAAAAGCTAAATCTATGCAAAGATTTACTACAGGTACAGCCACGTAGATTCGGTTGACATTGGCCTTCTAAAAACTGGTCTTTCCCAGTCCCTCCCAGACCTTCTCAGTCCAAACCCAGGGGCAGTAGACCACTAAGACTACAGTCTCAGGATATGCACAGATCTAAACAATGGAGTGCTCTCTACTCAAAATCAGGGAGTAGTAAGCCACCATCCTATGGAAAAAGTTCACAGTTACTTGTCCTTCACCCTTCCAAGCCTTGCCCAAGTACTTGCACCCTTAGGAGGAAAACTAGCCCTGCAAGCAAAAAACTTGGAGTACATTGCCCAGGACTGGTGGGTCTTGAACATTGTATCCCAGGGATACAGATTCTACTTCCATTCACTGCCAACGCCAAGTGGCTGGCCAGACCTCCCCCCAAAACCAGTGGGCAGAGGCCCAAAAGCAAGTACTTTCTCTTCTCAGTTTCAAGGCTATTCAGCCATCCCAGCAGAGCAAAGGTGACAAGGTTTTTACTCCAGACTGTTTCTGGTACCCAGAAAAGAAAACTCTTGGCGCCCTATCCTGGATCTGTCTATTCTCAACACCTTCCTGGTGGTTCCAAGAATCAAATTGTTTACGCTCCAGCAGCTGCTTCTTATGCTAGCCAAGGACTCCTGGCTAGCCACCCTAGACTTAAAAGAAGCTTATCTGCACATCCCCATAAGGGAATCTTGTAGGAAATATCTACTTTTCAAAGCAGGGTTTATGCACTACCAGTTCTCTGCACTTCCCTTTGCCTTATCTACTGCGCCCAGGGTATTTACAAAATGCCTAGCTTCAGCCATTGTATATTGCAGGCAGAGAAAAAAATCAAATTTATCCATACTTGGACGATTGCCTGATTCAGGCAGACAGTCTGGAATTGCTACTTCAGCACCTGACATTTATAAAGAGACTTCTAACTTCACTAGGGTATACCATCAACGAAAATAAATCACATCTGGTACCCAGCCAAAAGATTGTATTCCTGGGAGCAAGCTTGAACACAACTTCCCAGATGGCATTCCTCACTCCAGAAAAACAGATTTGTTTGACAAACTACTTCAATGTACTGGCCACCCAAACCCAGCTATCTGCAAGAAAAATACTGCAAGCCCTAGGGTTCATGGCCTTTTGCATTCTACTAATTCCATATGCAAGACTGCATATGAGGAAACTTCACTGGTACTTAAAAAGTCTCCGGTGTCAACATTCTCAGGACCTGGAAACAATGATTCCTATCATTCCTTGCCTAAGGACAGAGTTTCTTTGGTGGGCAGTGGCCTGCTACCACAAGGGACTCCCTTTCACTCAACCCACCGCCGCCCAAACCCTAACAACAGATGCATAAATCTATGCATGAGGGGCTCACATGGCAGGAAAATGCATTCAAGGCAAATGGAGCCCCAAAAAAAATGCACCTGCATATCAAGCAGAAAGAAGTGTTAGCTGTACAGAATGCACTTCCAGGGCAACTATTGATAAAGACAGACAACACCACAGTTATGTGGTACATAAACAAGCGGGGGCTTGAACCCATTCCTACCCACTCTGCAGGTTAGCCATGGCTCTTGAACACAGCCTTGAGCAATCAAGTGCACCTGCAAGCTCAATTTCTGCCAGGCAAACTAAATTCACTGGCAAACGACTTAATCAGAAATGTAAAGGACCCACACGAGTGGAAAGTGGAACCCAAATCATACAAGCTTTTGATCCACAGGTGGGAGGCACCAGAGGTGGACCTCTTTACTTCCCCGCAGAACTGTCAAATGAGCAAATATTGCACCAGAACTCCCCACAGCCAAGCATGGAAAGTGGATGCCCTGTCCTTTTCATGGGAAAACCTCTCAATCTATGCCTTTCCCCCTCTGCCCCTCCTCTCAAAGGTTCTACTAAAGATCAAACAGGACAAACTAAGAACAATTTTGATTGCACCGACTGGCCACACCAGCACTGGTACCCACTTTTGCACAGTCTGACAGTAGTGCCACCATGGCACCTACCTCAGATCCCTTCCCTGCTATCCCAGCAGAAGGGCCAGATTTTGCCTCCTCAGCTACAAACCCTGAACCTAGCAGCCTGGCTCATCCCCTGAACACATCACCAGCAACCCTCAGTAAACAGGTGCTGGATGTCATCCTTGAGGCAAGGAGAGCTAGTACTAGGAAATCCTATGCTGAAAAGTGGAAAATATATTGTTATTGGAGTCGGTCTCAAGGAAGGGACACAACTGTGCCCAGCTTACCTCAAATCCTTGATTACCTAGCAGTGCTGCTCCACAGAGGCCTATCCTTCTCATCCATTAAGATTCATGCCTCTGCCATCTCAGCTCATTATAATACTGAGCCTCCTCTCTTTTCTCACCCTCTCATCAAGCAGTTCCTGAGAGGAGCTAACAATTTAAGGCCCCCTAGGAGAGCTCCCACCTCAGCCTGGGACCATAACTTTGTACTGGAAAAACTCACACTGCCCCCTTTTGAACCTGCTGCTTCGGCAGAGTTAAACTTCCTCTCTTGGAAAACAGCCTTACTTCTGGCTATTACTTCAGCAAGAAGAGTGTCTGAGTTACAGGTACTAATGGTGGTGGAGCCCCTCATTATTTTCCATGCTGACAGGGTTTCCCTCAAGACTAACCCTACCTTTATGCCCACGGTGGTATCCAGTGTGGCTTTAAACCAATCCATCCGTTTGCCAACCTTTTTCCGTAATCCTCAGAATAGGATCCTGCACTCCTTGGACGTGAACAGACAGCTCAGGTTCTACCTTGACAGGACTAAGCCTTTCAGAAAATCTGACCAGCCACTAGTCAGCTTTGCTACAGGGGCAGAGGGCAAGGCCATTTTGAAGCAAACCATTTCCAAATGGATAGCACACTGCATCCATTTCTGCCGCAAGCACCATGGAAAACCTACCCCTCTGGGGATCAGAACTCATTCTTACTAGAGCTACTTCAACCTCTACAGAATTTCTCAGGGGGGTCCCCACCAGAAACATTCTGGAAGCTGCAACCTGGAGTTATGTACACACCTTCACCAAGCGTTACCACTTACCTATTTTTTCTAAATCCTGAGCTGGATTTGCTACAGCAGTCTTAGAAGGCCTGCTAGCCAGCCCCAACACTTCTTGACTGCCTCCACCCTTCCTCAGCTTTGGGAATCAACCCAAGTGTGATGACTGCAACAGTGAAACACGAAGAACATAGTACAGTTGTGTACACTTACCATAAATGTAGATGTTCGAGTGTATTCACTGTTGCAGTCCTGGATGTTCTTCATGTTTCACTGTTGCAGTCATCACCTTTGGGTTATCTGCTTGCGGTAGCCCTTAGTCGGCCTGATTATCAAAGTCTTGGGTCCTGCATTGGTTCAAACAAGTTTCTTCATTTTAGCAGCTCCCATCCAGCATATCAAAAAAGATCAGTTGTAAAGGGACAACTGGTCAGAGCAGCCCAGATAGTTTCCAGGGAGGATGACTTTGCGTTTGAATGTAGTAAATTAGAATCCATGTTTTTAAACTGGGGGTATCCCCTGTCATTGTTACGCCCTTTGAGGTGGTAAAGACTAAAAAAAATCATGTTTTTACAAAACTATTTTAACAATAAGAACCTCTCTTATTGATAGAGGAGATGAAAATGGAAACATAGAACAAGTATCACATAGAACATTAGATAAAGATACTCGCTTAGCATTAATCACACCATTCAATATTGACAGTAATAGTATTAAAAACATCCTGTTTAAAAAATTGGGAATTTATTGTCAGTGACCCCACCATTAAAGATATTCTTAGTGATACACCAAATTTAATTTTTAAACGGGGAAGGAACTTAACATTTTGGAACAAAAAAACATTGATTTATTCATGAGAGGGGTAAAGGCATGTATAAATGTTGTATGTGCAGATATTGCACACATATGTTAACAAGATCTACATTTGTAGTCTGAGAACATTCATATACAACTACCAAAAGATTTAACTGCCAATCAAAAGGTGTGATATATTTAGTCCAGTGTCAAAAATGCCCTTCCTTCTACATTGGTAAGACGGACAGGAAATTAAGAGAGTGAGTGTATGAACACCTATATTATATTAGGAGTCAAAAATTAGAAAGTGCACTCGCCAGGCATATTAAAGACTATCCAGATCGTTTATTTAAATTTAGGGCTATTGATAGTAGTAGAAGTGATGGTAGAGGAGGTTCTGAATCACTGTTACTCGAAAAACTTGAACTAAATTGGCAACTACATACAAGAGCTTGTCTGGTGCTGGGTTTGAATGAATTGTATTCGATCACTTGTATTCTTAAATTGAAGAATCTAGAGAGATAAATCTTAAATATGTGATGAATATTAAATGTTTATTTTAAACAATATATATATATATATATATATATATATATGTATATATATATATATATATATATGTATATATATATATATATGTATATATATATATGTATATATATATATATATATATATATATATTAGCATGTCATGTATTTATAATGGGTAGGCTGTGTTTTAGACATTTAACTATTTAATTTATCCAGGTTTGATTATTTATCGATTTTTTTTTTTTTTTTTTATGAATTTTAAATATTTAGTAGATATTTATTATGTGCAGGTTTGTAGGTAGCAATGACATGGTTTAAAGAAAACATGGTTTTAGTGTATGCTTAGTTGTAGTTTTAGGAGTTATAGTTTTGTATAAACATTCCTATAAGCATTTATATAATTGTGTAGATCAAAAATTTTTAATTTGAATGAAAGGTTGATGCATGGCTTTAAAGTATTTTAACAGCAATGAAATTATATATTTTTGATTGATTTCATTTTAACAAGTAGGTGGTGACTTGTATTAATTGGGGGGAGTATCAGAGTATTTAAAGAGTTTGGAATTGTCTGTGTTCTTACCTGAAGAAGTCTCTGTATTGTATGAGACAAAAAGCGCTTTGTGCTATCTGTTTTTGGATTTATTAAAACTTCTTTTCAGTGAAACCTCTGTCCATCCGTGTTATTCTTTTTTAGCGTTGCAAGCGTTCCATACATCCCTCCCTTCTGGGACCGTTGCAATTCATTTGGACAACATGTCAGTTGTCTGGTATATTAACAAGCAAGGCAGAACCAGGTCTTACCCCCTGTGTCGGGAAGCCATGAGGATTTTGCACTGGGTGATGGCTTCCAACCGCTTTCTTATAGCAACGTATATTCCTGGGAGTTCCAACCTTATTGCGGACAATCTGAGCAGGAACATCCTGATGCCTCGATAGCGGATTGGGTTTTCCGCCGCTGGGGCAAGCCTTGCTACAGTCTGTTTGCTTTCCCCTTAAACAACAAATTCAGAAGTTACTTTGCCCTGATCCCCCCCTCATGGGGAACCCCCGAGGGGTGCTCTAATGCATGATTGGCCCCCGGGTCTATTGTATGCCTTTCCCCCATTTCCTCTCATTCAGAAATTCGTCCAGAAAGCTCAAAGGTTGAGAAGCAAAGTGATCCTAATTGCCCCTTATTGGCCCCATCAAGTCTGGTTCTTGTTCCTATGGCCTCATTTGATTCACAGCCCGTGGATCCTGGATCATTCCCAAGGTCTGCTATCTCACCCTTAGGGACTGATTCACCCCATTCTCCACAGCCTCAAGCTCACAGCTTGGTTCCTCCACTTCCAATGATTGCCAGGCTGCCTGATATCTCATCTCCCGTTTGTGAAATTCTTCTGGCTTCACACAAACCTTCCACCAGGAAAATTTATTCTAGCAAATGGACTAGGTTCTCTGTTTGGGCCAAAGATCAGAACTTAGATCCTTTCTCTATGCCTCTTCAAAAGATCCTACAATACCTGACAACGTTTCTACATGCAGGAGCCTCAGCATCGACAATCACTGTACATTTAGCAGCTTTCACAAATTTTCATAATGGATTTGATAATTCTTCTGTTATGTCACACTGCCTGTGCAAAACCTTTTTGAAAGGAGTATTACACGTTAAACCTCATGTCAAGCCCCCCCCCCCCCATAGAACCCTGGGACTTGACCTTGGTACTTCAATCATTAACAGGCCCTCCTTTCGAGCCTTTTGATACTTGTGATGTAAAATTGTTATCATGGAAGACACTACTTCTAGTAGCACTTACCTCAGCGAGAAGAATATCTGAGTTGCAATGGGAGTGTCAAGAGACCTTACTTGAACTTCGACAGGGATAGAATATCCCTTCTTTCTTGCCCAAGGTAATTTCTGTTTTTTCCATTAACCAATCTAACCAATAACCAATCTGTTGACCTGCCGGTTTTCTTCCCTCAGCATTCAAACAGAGGGGAGTGTCTGTTGTACACCCTTGATGTTCCTAGGCAGCTTCGTTGTTATTTGGACAAGACTAAATCTTTCAGGAAAATGGATCAATTGTTTGTGGCCTTTGCAGGACCCAGATTGGGTAAAACTGTCTCCAAAGTGACTCTATCCTCCTGGCTTAGAAACGTCATTACCTTTATTTACTATCAGAATAAGCCGTCCTTACCTTCCAGAATAAAGGCTCATTCTACTAGCTTGATGCCTACTTCTGTGACTTTCCATTCCAGAGCCTCTATGGATGATATCTGCGCAGCAGCCACTTGGGCAAGACCACATACCTTTATCACTCATTACAAATTGGAATTGGCCTCTAGGGGACGTGCATCTTTTGGTTCTATGGTGCTCAGGAATATCCTTCCTTAGGGCCACCCAGGTCTCAAGTAGCTGGGGTCTCGGTCCTAATAGTAAGGAATGAATAAAGATTTACAACATCAGATAAAGAAGTTACGTCTTACTGTAACGTTCCGTTTGTGTTGTAGATCTTTATTCATTCATTACTTCCCACTCTCCTATCCCCTGCCTGGACTCCTGGTGGACTTTAGGAATTCCTGGTTAGAGTATTTGCTCAGACAGAGCATTCTTCTGTTTTTCTCTTACTATCTCTATAATATAGGGGTGGGCAAACTAGGTCTGGAGAGACTGTGAGAGGGGCATTATGGGTAGGTCTTCGCTGAGAGTTTTTGGCTGGCGCGAGCTTGGAAACGGCCGTGTCTGTTCCGAGGACGGAACCGAAGTCCTAACAGTAATGAATGAATAAAGATCTACAACACAGATGGAACATTATGGTAAGACATAACTTCTTTTTTTTTTATTGTGCAACTTGTGTATGGTATCTAGGTCCAGAGATGCAGTCAATGTTCATCTTGATCACTGCTGTAGTAGCCTTAGCTCTAGGTGTTATATACTCCATATGATATAACAGTTGGGCAGATGTTCTTCATTTTTCACTGTTGCAGTCATCACCTGTGGGTTATCCCTGCTGTGGTAGCCCTCATCCAGCCCGAATACCAGAGTCATTGTTTTTCTGAATCGGCTGCCGTCACTTGCTGTCTGACGTCAGCTCATCAGTGCTATAAAGGAAGGCAGCTGATGCCATTACATTAGTCTTTCTTGCCGTGGAGCCTGTAACAGAAGCATTTGGCAAGTGTGCTGGTTGGTCGCAGCCAGAGTTTGAATTATAGCTGAAAACATCTAAAACTAAGTACCCCTTTGGGGATCCTTTTTTCTTGCACTAACCGATGTCCGAAAAAGTTAACAAGTGTCTCGCCTGTGGAAAACAAATACCACACTGAGACTTTCATTCATACTGGATCACTTGTTTAGGCCCAGACCATGACGTCCCCTGTTGCTGGTTTTCTGCCCTCTTTAATGCGAGAACCATTTGTCATAGAGCTCTTATTGTAGCTGAAATGGCATCCGTCACCCAACAATCCATAGACATTCCGAAAAAAATGCAAGTATAAAGGTAGAGACAGTTCACACAAGGCTAAGCTTTCAGACAACTCTACCGCTAAGCAGGTAGTCAGTTCTCCGTAATTCAGTGAGGCGCTTTCATAGCCCCTGATGCCCGATTCAATACCTTTGCAGCCCTCTACTGAGACCCTTTCGGAGTCTGGTATGCCACAGAAATCTTCTTTGTCTTCCGCGCCTTTGGTTATCTCTGCCTTGGTTGGGTTTGGAGCCGCAACGCAGGCACTGGCTTCCGAGGAGGTCTTTTGCACTACCGAATCTAGACAAAAACTGACGTCTCCTCCTCCGACTACTGTTTCTGTTAGACCAATGGATACTCTTAGCCCTAGAGTCAAGGCCACTCTTAAGAAAACTACCCTTAGCCACCATCTTACTCCTGCTCCACCACCCCAAGCTCAGATGCTTAAAGTGGCAGAGGATCTTATCACCCTTGTCAGGGGTAGTCAGGCCGCAACTTCTAAAAGAAAAAGAGACCTTTCTCCTGAAATACTGACAGAACAGGATTATGAGGAGTCTGATTATTCAGATTTTGAAGAGAAACTACCTCTGACTCCTTATGAGGATTCAGATGCAGATGAATCCATTCATTCTATCTCCCCACCAGAAGATCCTTCCTTTGGGGAAACCCTTCACACCCTCGGGGAACATTTCCACTAGGAATCCCAGGACTTCCCTCAGTCTAAGAAAAGACTAAGAGAGTTTCTAGAGCTGCCTCAGCACAGACCCTTGGCCATCCCTCCAATCGTAGAGGTGGATGATGATGTTTTCCATGAATCCAGTTCAACACCTGATGCCCTCCCACCTGCTTCCAGTTAACCTGACCAGATTCTCACAAATACCTGTACAGAAATCCTGCTGCAGACCCGGAGGTCATTACACAGGGACCTAAAGGAGCAAGGGCTAGTTCTGCAAAGAATCCTATTCCTTCTGACAAGGACTCCATAGCTCTGGACAGATGGGGTAAAAAAGTATACCCCTCTGCAACCTTAGCTATCAGAGCACTCAGCTGTCAGTTCCACGTGTTAAAATATCATCAACACACTTTAGAACTATTACAACAAAATATTTCAACCTTTCCTGACTGTGCCATTTCGAAAGAGTTAGCAGATTTACTGCACACTACTTGTCAAGTGGCTAAGTATTCTTTACACTGTGGATATGACACCCTAGAAGCCTCAAGCAGGGCAGTAGTGTCAGGATCTGTCATTAGGAGATTGCATGGTTGAAGGAACAAACTCTCCCTAATCATGTCAGATCTAAATTACTTGATGCACCCTTGGATGAGGACCGCTTGTTTGGAGTAAAAGCAGAAGAGGTGCTTAACTCATTAACCCCGACTACCGTCTCATAGCGCCTCTGTGCTTACATCCAAGCACGCTATGAGACGATAGCAATTACAATCTTTTACCCCCGAGTGCCTTCCAGAATTGAGAGAAACTTCAGTGCAGATTTGTAGCACAGCTTAATGTAAAACATGCTGAAATCATAGCTGAACTTGTAATTTACCTTATACAGTTACAATTCAGTATGTTTTACATTAAGGTCTCATTAAACTTTTAGTGGAAAATCCTATTTTAAAGTGGTTGATAAAGCAAGTGGTGGCAGCCAATCGGATTCTTGCAATCCAAGCCACCAGTTGCCTAACACCTCCACCCCCAACTTTATTTTCTTTTGTTTTTTACCAATAAATGGAGGTTCCAGCAGCAGGTATTTCCTTCTTGTTCCTAATATTTGGAGATTTTACCTGCTGCTGGATCCTTCTATTTGTGCACTCACCAACTGCATAGAGATTGTTAAGAGAGCCACACCGGTTTGGCGGTTGGAGTTCCCGTTTGAATTTTCCTCTGCTTGATATGACTGCATCCAGGAGCAATTTGGCCCAAGAACTGCTTCTTTTTTCTGCTGGTAAGTTATCCCATATGACAAACAGAATAGCTCTACCTTTAGAATAGTTTTTTTTTTTTAAATTATTATAGTCATGAGCGATGGTACAGCATAAACCTGCGGCGATCAGCTGTACACTGCATTGTTTGTGTGTAATGTTGCCATGACAATGTTTGCGGGTCAAACCCCAGCAGCAAGAACTCATGCTATTCAATTCCAGACAAAGCAAATATTACTTGGGCAAGAAAAACTCTAAAATCACGGACCTTTAAAATAATAATCTAACTCCCTTAAATTGTTACTAAAACAGCAGGCTTTGCATCAACTTGCACTGAGCAACGAAATGTTTGAAACTGTAACTTGTAGCATAATTGCCAGCTTTATCCATGTCACCTCCTCCAATGGAATAAACTCTCTTAAAGAGAGAGAGTGTCATAGATGCAGCATTCTGATATTTTTTTTTAGAACAGCAATCTGCAGTTTAACCTGTAAAACTAATCTAAGTCATTTGATTTCTGTGATTTTTTTATCTGTTTTAGTTGATGATATTCTGGCTGTCTGGCACTCACCATCATCCATCTCCTCATACCCTGACAGGTCTTTTCGTAGCTCTTGTTCCTTCTGCTTGACCTGCTTTTCTCCCCATGTTAGTTATTCCATTTTTTATTTTTACTGTTAGTAATGCCAAACATTGTAGTTTTATACTGCTGAAAAAATATGTTGATGCAAAGCATATTTATTCTGTTGAATGTATAAGGTGATTGGATGTCGAGGCAAGAATTGGAGTTACATTCAACAAGATAAACAGCTTTAATTAGCTGCCATTAACGCAATAACGTTAACTAAGTTCTTTCTTGGACCAGACGGCCCATTCCTAGTATCGATTAATAACTAATGCTTATTTTAGTGTTTTTCCTCCTTTACAATTTAAAATAAAGCAAAGCATGATCGGCACAAGGCAAGTGCACTGTTGTGAAATTAAAATAAACTAAGATCATTGCTGGGCAAAATAAAAATCTGGTGCTAGGAATCCTGCCAAGTTACTTAGTGCTATTTATTCATTGTATTATTTTCCTTTAACTCCGGATCCAGAAGTGAATTGAGGTACTACAAATGCTACTGGTACCCCACTGATCTACACCTTTCTATTACCAAATTAGCTCTGAAGAGAATGGCTGCATGATGGTAATACATATAAAGAAGGCAGAAACATCTGTTGCAGAGGGCTCCATACCTCTCAACTGTCCAGACTTTTGGAGAATGTTACTGCTCACCTTAATTGACATCTTCCCCAGTTCATTTTCCCTCATCACTCATTAGGTCACATATAAGTTACCTATTAATATCTAAATATCTATCTGTGCCTCACCAACAAGTATTTAATCTTTACATATTGCCTTGAACTGTTGTGCTGGCTGATCTTAGAGCACCTTATAAATATTTCTACAAGACTACTTTTAACACACTATTACCTTAATTGTCTATAAATAAGTTTACTTAATTGCATGCGTCTCTGAAATGCACGATTCTGATACTTTTATGATGTTCTTCGTGTTTCACTGTTGCAGTCATTACATTTGGATTATCCTGCTGGCAGGTTGCCCTCAGGCGGCCTGAATTCCAAAGTCTTGGGTCCTGCGTCGGCCCTTCCCTGACGTCAGGTCATCAGGGGTATAAAAGAAGTAGCCAACGCCATTTTCTTCTGTCTTTCTTGCCGCGCGTGGTGCCCGAAGCAGAAGCAGTTCGCAAGTGCCGGTCGGCCGACTCCTGAGATTTTCGTGTTCGAGTTTCAGATCCGAAGTCTTCAATAAAGCTAAGTATCCCATTGGGGAAACTTTTTTCTTGCTCCAGACCGATGTCCGAAAAAGTTAATAATTGTATTTCTTGTGGAAAGCAAATACCTCATAAGGACTTTCATTCTTACTGTATTCCTTGCCTAGGCCCTGATTACAACTTTACTGGTTGTCGGTTTTGTGCTAGATTTAACCAACGCACTATTAGGCGTCGGTATGATTTTGCTTTAAACTTTTTTGGACGCCGGTTTAATTATCCAGAAATGTCGTCAGATAGCCATCCGACTACCGGAGTTCACAAAAAACGCAAATAAAAGGAGAGAGATAAACAACCGAGGCCCAAAACCGACGACGAAGCTTCTCCTAAGCCAGTCGCCGGTTCGGCGGTTCTCAGTGAGGCACTTTTGCAGCCCCTGACGCCCACTACTTTAGAGTTGCAGGCCGCTACCGACTCTCATGTGGAGTCGGCTATGCCACTGGAAACTCAAGGTATTGGAGCCTCGGATGCTAATCCCTCGGATTGGTCCGGAGCCGCTGAGCAGGCACCGACTTCTGAGGGTGTATTCAGACCTAAACATCTTTACATCAAAACGACTTCAGCTGCAAAGGCAAAAACTAAAGCACCTTCTAAAGCAAGGAAACACACCAGAGCCACGTGTACAGGCCTCTATGCCCAAAAATAAATGCTCAAAATGGCCGAAGACTTGATTACCTTGATCAGGGGTTCCCACCCCCCTCCTGATAAGAGGCCTAGGCAAGAGACTGACTATGAATCTTCAGATCAGGTTTCTATTTCTTCTGATTCCTCTTCTGATCAGGAATATTCTCTTCCCCCCTTTGAGGATTCTGATGCTGAAGAATCTATTCTTTCAGCCTCTCCTCCAGAGGACTATTCTTTTGGGGAAACATTGCATACCATGAGGGAGCATTTCCACTGGGAGAGTCAAGATTTTTCAGAATCTAAAAAGAGGCTCAAGGATTTCCTTTTACTACCTCAACACAGGCCTCTAGCCATTCCACCTGTGGTAGACATTGTTGATGTGTTTTCGGAGTCTAGTCTGACCCCTGACTCCTTACCCCCAGCCCCTGTTAAGCCTGACGGATATTACAGGGTTCCTGACACTCACAAATTTCTTTTTAAAAACCCTGCTGCTGACCCAGAAACTATTTCACAGGGTCCAAAAGGTGTTAAGGCTTCCACTGCAAAAAACCCTACCCCCTCTGACAGAGATTCAAGGGCACTGGATAGATGTGGGGAAAAAGGTTTACACATCTGCAGCCTTGGCTATAAGGGCCGTAAACTGTCAATTTCATATGCTAAAATATCAGCAACATGTTATGGCTTTGCTTAAACAGAAAATGTTGTTAAACTCTGAATGTGCAGAAAACAAGGAAATGCAGGATGTATTGCATGCAGCTGAACAAGTTGGAAAGCATACTTTGCAATGTGGTTTTGATTCTTTGGAGGCCTCCTGCAGGGCCGCAGTTACGGGTTCTGTAATTAGGAGGCATGCTTGGTTAAAGGAACAAAATCTCCCTGATCATGTTAAAGTTAAATTATTAGATGCACCTTTACAGCATGATACTTTGTTTGGTGTTAAAGTAAATGGAGGACAAAGCTAAATCTATGCAAACTGTCAAATATGTTTTACAAGTACAGCCACCTAGGTTCAGTAGACACTGGCCTACAAAAAATTGGTCCTTTCCTGTGTCAGACAGACCTCAAAGGGGCAGATCCAGATGCCCTAGGGGGCAGATCCCAGGCGCAAGGTTCATACAGGTCAAAGCAGTGGGGTGCTTCTACCTCCAAAGTTGGAGAAGACAAATCACAACCATACAGGAAACAGTCCCAATGACTTCCCCCTGCCTGCACCAAGCACTTATCTACTGGCAGCACCCTTAGGGGGGAAATTAGCACTTTTTTTCTCAAAATTGGCACATTATAACCCAGGACAACTGGGTTCTAAATATAGTGTCACAAGGCTACAAGTTCCACTTTCATACTCTGCGAAAGACAAACGGCTGGCCAGATCTGCCAAAAAATCAATGGGCAGAGGCACAAAAACAAGTCACATCCCTCATGGACATGGGGGCCATTCAACAAGCAGGGACAAGGATTTTACACAAGACTATTCCTGGTACCCAGAAAGGACAAGGCCTGGAGGCCGATACTGGGACCTGTCTATTCTGAACACATTCCTGGGTATACCAAAATTCAAAATGCTGACTTTGCAGCAGCTTCTGCCCATGCTGGGCAAGAATGCGTGGCTTGTGACTCTAGAACTAAAAGAGGCATACCTGCATGTTCCAATCAGACAATCATGCAGAAGATACCTCAGATTCAAGGCTGGTTCAATGCATTACCAATTCTCTGCACTGCCCTTTGGCTTATCTACTGCGCCCATGGTCTTTACAAAGTGCCTGGCACCAGTAATTGCATTCTGCAGACAAAGAGGAATACAAATATATCCTTACTTGGACGGCTGTCTCATTCAAGCAGAGAACAAGGACATTCTACTTCAGCATCTGGCGTTTGTGAAAAGACTTTTAACATGCTTAGGGTACACAGTCAACGAAAAGAAATCAAAACTAGTACCCTCTCAAGAGATAATATTCCTGGGTGCAAGCTTAAATACAACTGCCCAGATGGCTTATCTCACTCCAGACAAACAAAGACAACTGACTTACCTATTTCAAAATGTTGGCAACAAAGGCCCATTTATCTGCAAGAAAAATTCTGCAGGCTTTGGGCTTCATGGCATCCTGCATCCTACTAATTCCATATGCAAGACTGCATATGAGGAAGCTTCAATGGTACCTAAAAAGTGTTTGGACTCAACATTGCCACAGCCCCGAGACAATCATTACTCTTATCCCCTGCCTGTAACAGGAGTTTCGATGGTGGGCAAAGGCTTGTCACCAGAACAAGGAACAGCCATTCACATTACCCCCAGCCAGGCAGACACTGACAACAGATGCATCAGATTATGCCTGGGTGGGCCCACATGGCAGGAAGATGCATTCAGGGAACATGGTCTTCAAATCAAATGCATCTACATATCAATCAAAAAGAGATGCTAGCTGTTCAAAATGCACTGACAGCCTTCAAGGACCTATTTCATCCAGGACAACTACTGATAGACAGACAACACCACGGTCATGTGGTATATAAACAAGCAGGGAGGCACACATTCATACCCCCTTTGCAGACTAGCCATGACCTTGTGGGGCACAGCTTTGATTTACTAAATACATCTGCAGGCACAATTCCTGCCAGAAAAGGAAAACACTCTGGCAGACGAACTAAGCAGAAACCTCATGGATCCCCACGAATGGAAGCTTTATTCGCAAATCTTCAGAATGATAACAAGGAAATGGGGATACCCGGACATAGATCTTTTTGCCTTCCCTCACAATTGCCAACTAAAAAGATTCTGCACAAGGACTTATCAAAGACAAGCGTGGAAAGTAGACGCCCTATCTTTCAACTGGGAAAACCTATCAGTATATGCCTTTCCCCCACTGCCTCTCCTCCCCAAAGTCCTCCTAAAGGTCAGACAGGAGAAGCCAAAGATGATACTGATTGCCCCAGACTGGCCACACCAGTACTGGTTCCCAATCCTAAGGAACTTGTCATTATATCCACCTTGGACTTTACCTCAAATGCCTCATCTACTGACCCAGCAAAACAATCAGATCCTGCACAACCAACTAAGGACATTAAACTTGGCAGCATGGCGGATAATGTAGTCACACAAAAATCACCCCTCAATAAAGCTGTGATGGATGTCATTCTGGAAGCCCGAAGGCCTAGTACTAGAAAGTCTTATGCTGGAAAATGGAAGAGATTCTGTGCTTGGAACCAGGCACAAGGAACGGATACAACTGTCCTAAACATTCCTCAGATTTTGCAATACTTAACTGAGATGCTGGACAAAGGCCTATCGTTTTCATCAATTAAAATTCATGCCTCTGCCATTTCGGCTCATTACAGTACAGAGCCACCACTTTTTTCACATCCTTTACTAAAGCAGTACCTCAGAGGGGCCAAAAATCTAAGGCCTCCAAAGAGATTACCAATACCTGCATGGGACCTCAACTACGTTTTGGAAAAACTCACCCTGCCTCCTTTTGAGCCAGCTGCTACTGCTGATATAAAGTTTTTATCTTGGAAAACAGCTCTGCTCCTAACAATTACTTCAGCAAGATGAGTTTCAGAGCTACAGGCACTCATAGCTGCGGAACCTTTTATCATTTTTCATCCAGACAGGGTCTCCCTGAGGACAAATCCAACATTTATACCTGAAGTGGTGTCCAGTGTGCCTCTAAACCAAACTATTCATCTGCCAACTTTTTACCCAGAACAAGGGGGAGAGAATTCTGCATTCTTTGGATGTACACAGACAGCTTAGATTCTACTTGGACAGAACCAAAGTTTTCAGGAAGACAGAGCAATTACTAGTGGCATATGCTGCAGGATCACAAGGAAAGGCTATCTCAAAGCAGACTATTTCTAAGTGGCTAAGCCACTGCATTCGTTTCTGCTACTTACACCATGGCAAGCCAGTGCCTAAGGGCATTAGGCCACATTCCACCAGAGCGGCAGCCACTTCAACAGCCTTTCTCAGGGGAGTTCCAACCAGGGACATTTTAGAGGCAGCTACTTGGAGTTCAGTGCACACCTTCACAAAGCATTATCATCTGCCACTCTACTCTAAATCACGGGCAGGCTTTGCCACTGCAGTTCTGCAGGGCCTCATAGCTGCTCCTACTGCTGTCTAGCTCCAGCCTCCCAGCCATAGCTTTGGGACTCAACCCAAATGTAATGACTGCAACAGTGAAACACAAAGAACATAGTACAGTTGTGTACACTTACCATAAATGTAGATGTTCAATTGTATTCACTGTTGCAGTCCAGGTTACCCTCCTGCCATCCCCCTTTTTCACCATGGATCTTATCTTTCCTTCTCTGAATTATGCAACCTATGTGGTGTATTTACTTATAGATGAAGGTAAAATTTATATTGCTGCATTTACTGATTTTATATATATATATATATATATATATATATATATATATATATATATATATATATATATATATATATATATATAAAATTTGGCTACTCTTTTAGGGGGCACCTGACATCTGGGGCAAGAAAAACTGAAGAAAATGGCGTTGGCTGCTTCTTTTATACCCCTGACGACCTGACGTCAGGGAAGGGGTGACAGCAGCCAACGTAGAACCAAAGACTTTGGAATTCAGGCCGGCTGAGGGCAACCTGCCAGCTGGATAACCCAAATGTAATGACTGCAACAGTGAATACACTCGAACATCTACATTTATGGTACGTGTACACAGCTGTACATTTCTTGTATAATAACTGTTAGTACATGAGATTCTAATAGCTGAATATACAATTATACTATTTTTGTAGAGCTTTTGAGCTTTTCTCCCTGGGCGTTCACTGAAAATGGGGTCTTTGTGCTAGTGGACAAATGTCAATAAATAAATAAATAAATTAATGCCCAGACTTTTTGCCCCATATTTTTGGTCCGTTTCTCATATAATTTGTGGTTTTCTTAGTCAAATCAGTGAAGACTGAATTCCATAAATAATCTAAGGCATTTGAGTTTCAGCATATCCTTCACAAAATGCATGACAACACAAGACCTTTTATTCTAGCAACTCTCTAAGTTTATAAGAACAGTATTTAAAGTTTGCCTCTGTTATTTTTGAGGTTTGTCCCTCCATTATTTTTGTCTTTGTCCAGATTTTTGTGCTAAGAAGTTGAGAGCTATGGTCCAGACTGTTGTTACAAATATGAACTTAATTATATTAACTGTCTGGCAGTTGGCTTAGAAGATTAAGGAGCTGTTAACACACTGTTTCCTGTGGTGCAAGGCTTAATTCCCCTCAACTTCAATTGCCTAACTGTGGGACTCTGAGCAAGTCACTTAACCAGACACACCACCGTGGCCACCCTATACCTGTTCTGAGCTGTCCCAGATTTTTGCCTCCTAGTTTTGCCCTGTCCTTCCTAAAAGTTTTAGTTTTATTAGTAAATTCCTGATGAACAGTTAATGTCAGACATTTTTCTTCAGAGAATACATTCTGAAGTAAAATGCATTGCTCTGATAACTTTGAGTGAACTATAATATAACCTTGAGTGAATATTATGCAATAAATTTTGTCTGTTTGTTGGCCAACTGTTCCTCATAACATTTGGTTATGTCCTTGATTCTTGAACAGAGAAACTGAAAGCTACTTTTGCAAAAGTTGTTATAGGGTATTATCATGGGCTAGGCTGTAGTATGAGGAAGGGGGACGATACTATTTTAAAATGTTTAGATGTACTTCTAAACTATCCCCGGTTTTTGCCCTTCTCTTACAAAAGTTTTTATTTTTCTGCTACATCACTAGTGATTATAGTTAATATCAGATATTGATGATATCATACTATTGGCAATATAAGTGAATTAAAATAATGTGTTCAAAATGCACCACTGTCCCCCATTATGCTTGATCTTGTCCCAGGATGTTCATCACGTTTCACTGCTGCAGTCATTACACTTGGGTTATCCTGCCTCAGGCGGGCCCGCAGTCGGCCTGAGTTCCAAAGTCTTGGTCCGGCGTTGGTTGCTGTCGCCTCTTCCCTGATGTCAGTGCGCCAGGGGTATATAAGAAGCAGCTGACGCCATTTTCTTCAGTCTTTCTTGCCGCGCAGTGCCCGAAGCAAAAGCAGTTCGCAAGTGCCGGTCGGCCGACTCCTGAGATTTCAAATTCGATTTCAGAACCGAAGTCTTCAATAAAGCTAAGTACTCCGTTGGAGAAAATTTTTTCTTGCCTCAGACCGATGTCAGAAAAAGTTAATAATTATATTTCTTGTGGGAAGCAAATACCTCATAAGGATTTTCATTCTTACTGTATTCCATGCCTAGGCCCAGACCATGACGTCACTAGTTGTCGGTTTTGTGCTAGATTTAACAAATGCACTATTAAACGTTGGTTTGATTTTGCTCACCATTATTTTGGGCGAAGGTTCAATTACACAATGCCGTTGGAACAACCAACGACTGGAATGCATAAAAAGCGCAAAGATAAAGATAAGGAAAGGCTTCCGAGGTCCAAAACTGACGACGAAGCCTCTTCTAGGCCAGTCTACTTTTGCAAAAGTTGTTTGCCGGTTTTCAGTGAGGCGATTTCGCAGCCCCTGACACCCGCTACCTCAGAACCACAGACCACGTCCGACTCCCACGTGGAGATGCCTAGGCCTCTGGAGCCTCAAGGTGTTGGGCCAACGGAGATTAACCCTTCAGTTGGGTCTGGAGCCGCTGAGCAGGCATCGGCTTCTGAGGGTGTTTTCAGGCCTACTCAACTTACCATTACAACTACAGCCAAGACTAAGCCTACACTAAAGACAAAGTAGCAAGTGCAGCATTCACCTGGACAGGCCTCCATTTACTAAAAAACAGATGCTCAGGATGGCCGAAGACTTGATAACTTTGATCAGGGGTTCCCATCCCCCTCCTGATAAAAGCCCTAGGCAGGATACAGACTATGATTCCTCTGACCAGGTTTCAATATATTCTGATTCCTCTTCAGACCAGAGATATTTTTTATCCCCCCTATGAGGATTCCAGTGCTGAAGAATCCATTCCTTCAGCCTCTCCTCCTGAGGATTACTCTTTTGGGGAAACTTTACATACCATGAGGGAGCATTTCCATTCGGAGGGCCAGGATTACTCAGAATCCAAGAAAAGGCTCAGAGACTTTCTTTTGCTGCCTCAGCACAGGCCCCTTGCTATTCTGCCAGTGTTGGACATTGTGGATGATGTATCCTCTGAATCTAGTTTAAACCCTGATTCTTTACCCCCAGCTCCAGTCAAGCCAGACAGATACTACAGAGTCCCTGACTCTCACAAATTTCTTTATTAAAAACCCTGTTGCAGACCCAGAAACTGTTTCCCAGGGTCCCAAAGGGGTTAAGGCTTCCATGGCTAAGAATCCAGTTCCCTCGGATAGGGACTCTAGAACATTAGACAGATGGGGAAAGAAAGTTTACACCTCTGCAACTTTAGCAGTGAGAGCTCTGAATTACCAGTTTCACATGCTTAAGTATCAACAATGTTTACTGTCTCAATTAAAACAGAAAATTAGTATAAATGCAGAACAACCTGACTATAAGGAAATGCAGGATTTATTGCATGCAGCTGAACAAGTGGGAAAGCATACTTTGCAATGTGGTTTTGATTCATTAGAAGCTTCTTGCAGAGCAGCAGTTACAGGATCTGTGATTCGAAGGCATGCTTGGTTAAAAGAACAAAGTTTACCAGATCATGTTAAGGCAAAATTACTGGATACTCCTTTGCAGCAAGATAATTTATTTGGTATTAAGGCAGAAGAGGTATTAAAGAAAATGGAGGATAAGGCAAAATCTATGCAAACAGTAAAGGATTTCTTACAGGTACAGCCACCACGATTTAGCAGAAATTGGCCTACTAAGAATTGGTCCTTTCCAGTGTCAGACAGGCCACAAAGAGGCAGATACAGATGCCTAAGAGGCAGATCTCAGCCACAAGGTTCTTACAGACCACGCCAGTGGGGTGCTTCAAACCCAAAACAAGGTGAGGATAAGTCACAACCTTACAGGAAACAGTCCCAATGACTTCCCCCTTCCAATGCCAAACTCTTTCCTTTTGGCATCTCCCTTAGGGGGGAAACTAGCACTTTTTTTCTCAAAACTGGCAAGCAATCACCCAAGACAAATGGGTGCTGAATATTGTGTCTCAAGGTTACAGGTTCCACTTTCGCACTTTTCCAAGGCTAAAAGGAATGCCAGGCCTGCCACAAAATCAATGGGCAGAGGCAGAAAAACAAATTACAACTCTCGTGGACATGAGAGCTATTCAAAAAGTACCACAGCAGGAAAAAGGACAAGGATTTTACTCAAGACTCTTCCTGTGACCCAGAAAGGACAAAGCCTGGAGACCCATTCTGACCTTTCCACTTTAAATACTTACCTGGATGTTCCGAAATTCAAAATGCTGACACTACAACAGCTCCTTCCCATGTTGGGCAAGAAAGCTTGGCTTGTTACTTTGGACCTCAAAGAGGCATACCTGCATGTCCCTATCAGACAAAATTGCAGAAGATACCTCAGATTCATAGCTGGTTCAATACACTACCAATTCTCTGAACTGCCCTTTGGCTTATCTACTGTGCCCAGGGTCTTTACCAAGTGCCTGCTACCAGTAATTGCATTTTGCAGACAAAAAGGAATTCAAATATATCCATATCTGGATGGCTGCCTGATTCAAGCAGAGAGCAAGGACATTCTTCTACAGCATTTGGCATCCATAAAAAGATTGTCGGCCACATTCCAAGCTCTGCGTCTAAGAGAAGCTCGAGGCACAGTCCCTATCCCATGATCCTCTCCTGCTAACCCTCAGATCTAGTTTGCCGCTGCAACAGGTCTCATCGTCGAGTGAGAGCTCGGGCCAGTATCCTTTTTTCTATATAAAAATGTTATATATATTTCTAAAAATTTAAAAATTATAAGTTTTTTTTCTTAATATTAGCATTACTGTGTGTGCGTGTCAGGTTAAATTAGTGTTTAATGTTTAGATTAGTGTTAAGAATTTGTGGGAGCAGCTGCTCCTAGGCCTTAGGCCACTAACTTTCTGTCAGGGCTCTGTCAGATTTTCTCTGTTTAAATTACATTTTCTCTTAGTATTTAACCTTGTTGATAAATATTTACCTATTTAGTAAGGTTAGTTTTGTATATATATATATATATATATATATATATATATATATATATATATATATATATAGTGTTTTACATATTAATATTGCAGACTATAATTTCTAGTCAGGAATGTCAGAAAAAGCCAAATCTGGATTTAAGCGTTTTCACTGTGGACAGAAAATGTCCATAACTGACAACCACGTTTCCTACGTCTACTGTATAGGCCCTCTCCATCTTCAGGAGGACTGCTCCATCTGCCACTCGTTTAGTGGCAGAGTGATGATGGAAAGACGTAGGAAACTTATTGAGAGGGGTCTCCTGAAGCCGGAGTTTCAAGAGGCATTGGAAAAGGCAGACCAGTCATCGAAGTCGTCGAAGGGGTCAAAGTCTTCGAAGGTGTCGGAGCCCAGGACATCGGCTCCGAGTCCCTCTGTTAAGATTCGGTCGCCGGCTCCACAGACCTTGGAGCCAAGCATCGAACTGCTGCCTCGGGGCAAGGTCCAAGTTTTGGAGCCGGTGTCAGAGGTACTCCCTTCATCGATCCTTCGCTCGGTGACCTCTTCGGCCCCTTCGACCCGTTTTTCCAGACCACTGTCAGACACCGATGTGGATCAAGTAGTGCAGAAGCTGATGGAGAACACGGCCTTATCCAAACTAATTGCAGTTTCGTCCCAATTGGTTTCGAAGCTTGAAACCCTTCCTGTTCCATCCATAGATCCTCCTTCGAGACCCATCGAGTCATCGGCGCCAGGAGTCGAGGATCTGATGATTGTTGATCCCCCGGAGCCGAAGCCTTCGTTAGTGCTTTCGGCTCCACTGACCTCGACAACCCTTGGTACCCATCGAGGGGTCTCAGAGCCAACAGTCTCTCCTCGGTTCCGGGGGGGGGGTCGAACAGAAGTTTCGGTTCCGACTCTTCCCCTCGGTGCCTCGGCGCAGATTAGTTCGGCTCCGTCCTCTGGATCGGAGCCCATGGTTCCGGGCCCGAGGAGGATACCGGGTTCTTCAGAACCGGTGGAATCCTCGGCCCTGGGCTCCGGTGCCTTTGAGGCCATGAGGAAGGTTTTGTCTGTTAAGACATTCACATCTTCAGATTCCTCTTCTCCCTCCCCGAAAGGTCCGCTTTTTGTTTCTGCACCACCGGTCACCACTAAGTGTAGAGACCCAAAGCCTCAGTCAGCCCCAGAGGGTGAACCCTGCTTCTCGGAAGCTTCACCAGATGCCCCCACTGATGAAGTCCAGAGGAAGAGATTGTGCAAGAGAGGAGGCACCTTGATTCCCCACAGGAATCGCTGACATCGGACACCAACTTGGATGAGTCAGATTGGGTCCCCACGGTCCTCCTCCGAGGATGTCTCGTTTGCCGACATCCTGGAAATTCTCAAACAGAGGGGTGGCTGGCAGTCACTTGCCCCCACTGAGGACGAATCGGTGTTGCTGAAGGCTTTTGGGGCTCAACCTTCCACCTCCTGGGTAACTCCGCCCTTCGACGAGTTAATGGATTTAATAGCTCGAAGGGAGTGGGAGTCCCCTGACACCTTGGAACCAGTCCCTCGGAGGCCTAATAAGTACATCACTGCCCCCCAGGATAAAGTGTGTCTCACAAGGGAGTCCCAGTTGATGCTATGGTGGTGGCGGCGGCCACCAAGAAAGAAATGTCTGAAGCATCTTCCTCTGTTCATCCGCCTAACAAAGACTCTAGAACGATGGACAGGTACGGGAAGTGCATTTTTAGTTCAGCGACTTTTTCCATGCGATCGCTGAACTACCTCACCCATTTTACCTGTCTTCAGAGAGATCTCCTCAAAGAATTGGGAGATACTCTACAGGGTACCACAGATGCTGCTGTCTCAGACAAGGTGACAGCACAGCTCAATACCCTAAACTCTATCATTAACTCATCTATGCGGCTCATTTCATATGCAGCCGAAGGATCGAGTAGGGCTGCAGCTTCAGCGCTCGCTCTGAGGAGACAATCCTGGATGCGCCTATGCTCCTTTGCGGAAGCCTTTAAGGCTTCCTTTACTAATGCCCCTTTCGATGGCTCCTCCTTGTTTGGGCCCAAAGTGAAGGAGACGCTCACTAGGTGTGAGCAAGAAGAAAAGACCCTGTCTGCTGTAGGGGTCCGTTTTTCCGCCCCTTCTAGACCATACCCCAAAGGGCAAAGAGGTGGAAAAATGTAGTTCCGGAAGACTCCGGGAGCTTCCCAATCCACTCCTAGTGAAACCCCCTCCAGAGGCAGAGGAGGGGTAAGGAATGGAAGACGCCGCCCAGGCGGCAGAGGGGGTCCGCAGAACCAGGGAGACAGGGATAGCTTCCCTGGTAAGCCCTTCCAGCACTCCTGAATGGAGGCCCGGCTGTCCTGCTCTGGAGGCAGTCGGGGGTCGCTTGGCTTTATACCCAGAGGCTTGGCTAAATCTCACTTCAGATTCCTGGGTAAAAAGCATAATAACCAGAGGGTACAACATCCCTTTCTTAAACAATCCCCCCATCCAGAAAAGATTCCCAGATGTTCCACCCAATCTGAGGGATCAGGCAGCCATAGAAATACAAAGGCTGTTAAGAAAAAGAGTCATCCAGCCAGTCCCGGCGGACCAAATAGGATCCGGAACTTACTCAAGGTTCTTTTTAGTTCCAAAGAAAACAGGGAACTGGAGGCCAATACTGGACCTCAGCAAACTCAATACCTTCGTGAAGAAGGAAAAATTCCGGATGGTCACACTACAATCGATCCTTCCGTTTCTTCAAATGAACGATTGGATGTGCTCTATAGATCTCAAGGATGCGTACTACCACATATAAATGGCCAGGCCATCCAGAGATCACCTGCGCTTCCGGCTGGGAGCTAGTCACTTTCAGTTTCGAGCTCTGCCCTTTGGCCTCACCTCAGCCCCCAGGGTGTTCACCAAGTGCATGGCAGTAGTGGCGTCCCACCTGAGACAACTAGGATTCCAGGTGTTTCCATACTTAGACGACTGGCTCCTTACCACCACCACCAGGCATCACCTATTGCAAGCCAGGGACTATACAATCGATCTCTGTTCCCATTTAGGCATAACACTGAACTTTGAAAAATCTGCCTTGTCGCTCTCACAGCATATATCATTCATAGGAGCGGAATTGGACACTACTTTAACTCTGATCAGGCTTCCCCAAACAAGAGTTTTAGCCTTAAGGGAACAGATTTCTGCTCTTCTACAAAACAAAAGAGTCCCCGCTGCACAGGTCCTGAAAGTATTAGGCATGATGGCAGCTACCCTTATCGCAGTCCCCCTAGGGAGAATGCACATGAGGATCCACCAGTGGCTACTCTTCGCACAGTGGTCTTACCAACGGCTACTGTTGTCGCACAACATCCTGCTCACGGAGTCTTGCAAGCGGGATCTTCAATGGTGGATGAACAGCCACGAGCTTATGATAGGCCGCCCGTTCGTGCCCCCCATAGCCACAGTGACCACGGACGCTTCCCTGATAGGGTGGGGGGACTTTTTCAGGGGAGAACAGTTCAAGGCGAGTGGTCGAAAATAGAGTACAACCTGCACATCAATGTCCTGGAGTTGAGAGCAGTGTTCCTGGCGTTGCAACGCTTTCACGACTACTTACCTCCGGGAACAGTTGCAATTCAGACAGACAACATGTCAGTGGTCTGGTACATAAACCAACAAGGAGGAACCAGGTCTTACCCCTTATGCAGAGAGGCCCTGAGAATCTGGCAATGGGCTGTGTCCACCGGACGCTTTCTCATAGCAACGCACATCCCGGGGACATCCAACATAATAGCGGACAGGTTGAGCAGAGCCATCCTGTTACCTCACGAGTGGTCCCTCAAAAATCAAGTAGCGGAAAGGATTTTCCGCAGATGGGGCCAGCCTTGCTGTGACCTTTTTGCATCCCCCCTGAATGCCAAATGCAGGAGCTATTTCGCCCTACTTCCCCCTCTGGGAGCCACCCCCAGGGATGCACTTGTGCACGATTAGCCCCCGGGTCTCCTATATGCTTTTCCTCCTGTTCCACTAATCTCGAAATTTCTGCAGAAAGCCAAAGGTCTGGAAAGGACAATCATCTTGATAGCACCATTCTGGCCTCGACAAATCTGGTTCCCCTTTCTTCAAGCTTACCAAATAGAGGAACCTTGGACTCTGGATCCAGTGACAGACCTTCTGACCCACTCGTCAGGAGTTCTTCACCCCTCTCTTTCGTCCTTCAAATTGACAGCATGGCTGCTCCACTTCCCAGCTTAGCCAGGTCAGATCTCTTGTCTCCAGCAGTACAACATATTTTGATCTCTTCCCACAAAGCCTCCACTAGAAAATTATACAAGAGCAAATGGAAATGTTTCGTGTGTTGGGCTTCCAAACAAGGTATTGATCCCTTGGTTGCTCCTATTATGAGGTTCTAGATTTTCTATCTACTCTTTTTCATCAACGGGCTTCAACATCCACCATAAGGGTACAGCTGGCTGCCATATCTAATTTTCATGTGGGTGAAGGGGGCTCTACAATTATGTCTCATAGACTTTGTAGAGCTTTCATGTAGGGAACTTATCTCCAACCACTCATTTGAAGTCCATTTTTTTCCTTGGAACTTAAATCTAATGCTATCTCAGCTCATGTGATCACCCTTTGAACCAGCCTCGTCGTGCCCACTTAAATATCTTTCCTGGAAAACCCTGTTTCTTGTTGCAATCACTTCAGCTCTCAGAGTCTCAGAGCTGCAAGCACCGTCAATTAAACCCCCCTATCTAATCTTTCACTCAGACAGGGTCTCCTTACGTATTAATCAGTCCTTTCTACCAAAAGTCTGCTCAGAATCTAATCTTAATCAGTCCATAGAACTTCCTACCTTTTTCAGGCACCATACCAATAAATTGGAATAAATGTTACACAAATTGGACGTGCACAGACAGCTGAGATTTTACCTGGACAGAACAAAAGAATTCTGGAAATCGGATCAACTTTTTGTTTCGCATGTAGATAGTAAGAAAGGACTAGCAGTATCAAAAATCACATTATCCAAATGGCTTTCGGACTGCATAAACTTTGTTTATTCATCTTCCAATCAGTCTATTCCGCTCAAAGCTAAAGCTCATTCTACTAGAACTGTTTCTACTTCCCTAGCCCATGCTGCTCATTTACCGATAGATACCATTTGTGCAGCGGCTACCTGGGCTAAACCTCATACCTTTATCACTCATTACAAAGTGGACAGGGCTTCCTTTGGTTCCACTGTTCTCAGGAATGTTCTCCCGTGAGCCACCCGGGGTTTAGGGTACTAGGGACGCTACCCGTGTGTAAGAACAAACGGCGAGATCGAACAACTTCACATAAAGAAGTTATGTTCTTACCATAACGTTCCATGTGAGTTGTTCATCTCGCCTTTGTTCTTACATTCCCGCCTTCCTTCCCCCTCCGTGTTCTGGAAGAACAGGTACGACTGGTGGCTGGTTGTCTTTCTCATGGTCCCCTTAGACTGACTGTCTCTAGGTAATATATGTGTATATGTGTATGAATACGTTTGCATGTGTAAGAGAATATGTCTTCTGTTGTCTGGTTTTCATAGCAAACTAGATCTGAGGGTTAGCAGGAGAGGATCATGGGATAGGGACTGTGCCTCGAGCTTCTCTTAGACGCAGAGCTTGGAATGTGGCCGACTCGGAGCCAAGGGATCGGCTCCGAACCCATGTGTAAGAACAAAGGCGAGATGAACAACTCACATGGAACGTTATGGTAAGAACATAACGTCTTTTTTTCTCAGGCCTAAAGTTCTCACTACGCCTAGGAAACTGATGACCAAAGCGCATTCTCAGGCCCACAGGCCTCAAAAACAAAGGATTAGAAGGGCTGAAGACCTTATTACCTTAATTAGGGGAAGCCAGCCTTCCCCCTCAAAGAGACCTAGAACTGATTTTCCTTCTGATTCTTCTGATCAGGAATCTGATATCTCTATTCCTTCTGACTACCAGGACATACCCTTATCTACCTTTGAGGATTCTGATGCAGAGGATTCCATTCCCTCTGCTTCCCCTCCACAAGATTTTTCTTTTGGTAAAACTCTGCATACCCTTAGGGAGCATTTCCACTGGGAAAGCCAGGACTACTCTCAGTCCAAAAAGAGACTCAGGGAATTTTTAAACCTGCCTCAGCACAGGCCTCTCTGGCTATCCCTCCAGTTCTGGAGATTGTAGATGATGTTTTCTCGGAATCCAGCCTTACCCCGGATACTTTGCCTCCAGCTTCCAGGAAACCTGACAGGTACTATAGAGTACCTGACTCTCACAAATTCCTTTTCAAGTATCCTACTGCAGATCCAGAGACCATTTCCCAAGGACCAAAAGGCATTAAGGCGATTATTGGCAGGAGTGCCTTCTGTGTGGAGTCTGCATGTCCTCCCCGCGGTTGGGTGGGCATTCAAAAGACATGCGTAAATGAGCTTGCCTTCATTGAAGGTTGGATGTCGAGCTGGCACCTCGGCGTTCGTGAAAATTTACTGCCAGTCATTAGCGGACTGGAGTACTGCTGTGGCGACCCCTAACCGGGAAAAGCCGAAAGGCAACAACAACAACTGCCAAAAATCCTACCCCTTCTGACAGGGATTCTAGGGCTTTAGACAGATGGGGTAAGAAGGTATACACCTCTGCTACTCTGGCCATTAGGGCTTTAAATTGCCAGTTTCATATGTTAAAGTATCAGCAGCATATTATGGGGCTAATTAAACAGTAAATGATGTTGATTCCTGACTGTGCAGAACACAAAGATTTAGAAGAGTTGATGCGTTCTGCTGACCAACTTGGTAAACATACTTTGCAGTGTGGTTTTGATGCTTTAGAAGCATCTTGTAGGGCTGCTGTCACTGGGTCTGTTCTTAGAAGGCATGCTTGGCTTAAGGAACAAAACTTTCCAGATCATGTTGTGTCTTTCGGCTTATCCCGGTTAGGGGTCGCCACAGTGGATCCGCTAATGTTTGGTAGGGGATTTTTACGTGCCGAGTTACCAGCCCTGATGCACAACCTTCAACGAAGGCACGCCCATTCATGCATGCCTCCACACAGAAGACGATCTAGCTGAGAATCGAACGCGCCAACGTCTTGCTGTGAGGCGACAACGCTACCACAGCACCACTACCGCGGATAACTTGCCAGATCATGTCAAAGCAAAATTACTGGATGCACCCTTAAACCAAGAGTGCCTACTTGGCAATAAAGCAGAAGAAGTTCTCAAAAGGATGGAGGAGAAAGCTAAATCTATGCAAACTGTTAAAGATTTCTTCCAAGTACAGCCACCTAGATTCAGTAGGCATTGGCCTTCAAAGAACTGGTCCTTTCCAGTCCCTTCCAGGCCTTCTCAGTCCAAACCCAGGGGCAACAGGCTCCCCAAGACTTCAGTCTCAGGTTATGTACAGATCTAAGCAGTGGGGTGCTCCCACTTCCAAAACAGGGAGTAGTAAGCCACCCTTCTATGGTAAACTTGCACAATGACTTATCCTTAACTCCCCCAAGCCTTGCTCAAGTACTTGCATCTTCAGGAAGAAAACTCGCCCTGCATGCAAAAGACTGGGAATACATTACCTAAGACAAATGGGTTTTAAACATTGTTTCCCTGGGATACAGATTCCGCTTCCACTCACTCCCAACCTTAAGTGGATGGCCAGACCTCCCCCCAAACCAGTGGGTGGAGGACCAAAAGCAAGCACTTTCTCTCCTTAGCATCAAGGCTATTCAACCTATCCCAGCAGAACAAAGGGGACAAGGCTTTTATTCAAGACTGTTCCTGGTTCCCAGAAAAGAAAACTTCTGGTGTCCTATCTGGAGTTATCTATTCTCAACACCTTTCTGGTGGTTCCAAAATTCAAATCGCTAACTCTCCAACAGTTGCTTCCTATGCTAGCCACGGATGCTTAGCTGGCAACGCTAGACTTATAAGAAGCTTACCTGCACATCCTCATAAGGGAATCTTGCAGGAAGTACCTTTGCTTCAGTGCAGGCTCTATGCACTATCAGATGTTCATCGTGTTTCACTGTGGCAGTCATTACACTTGGGTTATCCTGCTGGCAGGCTACCCGCAGTCAGCCTGAATTCCGAAGTCCTGGTCCGGCATCAGTTGCTGTCGCCTCTTCCCTGGCATCAGTGCGCCAGAGGTATATAAGATGCAGCTGACGCCGTTTTCTTCAGTCTTCCTTGCCGCACGGTGCCCGAAGCAAAAGTAGTTCGCAAGTGCCGGTTGGCCGACTCCTGAGATTTTCGAAATTGAATTTCAGAACCGAAGTCTTCAATAAAGCTAAGTACCCCACTGGGGAAACTTTTTCTTCCTCCAGACCGATGTCAGTAAAAGTTAACAATTGTATTTCTTGTGGGAAGCAAATACCTCATAAGGATTTGCACTCTTACTGTATTCTTTGCCTAGGCCCTGACCACGACATTGCTAGTTATCGGTTTAGTGCCAGATTCAACCAACGCACTGTTAAGCATCGGTTTGACTTTGCTTTACATTACTTTGGCCGAAGGTTTAACTACATAATGCCGTCGGAACAACCGACGACTGGAATTCATAAAAATAACGCAAAGACAAAGAAAAGGACAGGCATCCGAGGTCCAAAACCGACGACAAAGCCTCTTCTAGGCCAGTCGCCACCTCAGAGCCACAGGCCGCTTCCGACTCCCACGTGTAGACAACTAGGCCTCTGAAAACTCAAGGTATTGGGCCTACGGAAACTATTCCCTCAGATGGGTCCGGAGCCGTTGAGCAGGCATCGGCTTCTGAGAGTGTTTTCAGACCTACACAACTTACTATCAAGTCCACTTCAGCAGCAAAGGCAAAGTCTAAAACACCATTAAAGACAAAAAAACAAGTACAGCATTCTCCAGGACAGTCATCCATGCCAAAGAAACAGATGCTTAAAATGGCCGAGGACCTAACTACTTTGATCAGGGATTCCCATCCCCCTCCTGATAAAAGGCCTAGGCAAGGCACTGACTATGACTCCTCTGACCAGGTTTCTATTTCCTCTGATTACTCTTCAGAGCAGGGATACTCTCTTCAGAGCAGGGATACTCTCTTCCTCCCTATGAGAACTCTGATGCTGAAGAATCTATCCCTTCAGCCTCTCCTCTTGAGGATTACTCTTTTGGGGAAATCTTGCACACCATGAGGGAGCATTTCCATTGGGAGAGCCAGGATTATTCAAAATCCAAGAAAAGGCTCAGAGACTTTCTTTTACTCTCTCAGCACAGGCCCCTTGCTATCCCCCCCAGTACTAGATATTGTTGATGATGTTTTTTCTGAATCCGGTTTGTCTCCTGATTCTTTACCCCCTGCACCAGTCAAGCCAGATAGGTACTACAGGGTCCCAGACTCTCATACATTTCTTTATAAAAACCCTGATGTTGACCCAGAAACAATTTCTTAGGGTCCCAAAGGGGTCAAGGCTTCCACTGCAAAAAACTCTGTTCCCTCTGATAGGGATTCTAGAGCACTGGATAGATGAGGAGAAAAAAGTTTACACTTCTGCTGCTTTAGCTGTAAGGGCTTTAAACTGCCAGTTTCACATGCTTAAATATCAACAATACCTAATGTCTTTGCTAAAACAGAAAATGCTTACAAGCTCAGAATGTCCTGACAATAAGGAAATGCAGGATCTATTGCATGCAGCTGAACAAGTGGGAAAGCATACTCTACAATGTGGTTTTGATTCATTAGAGGCTTCTTGCAGAGCCACAGATGTCCTTCAAGGATGCATCTGCAGTCCTTACAAATGGGTTGTCCTGTCGTCAGGCAGCCCTTCGGTCGGCCAGATTCCAAAGTCTGGGTCTGGCCTCGGCTGGTGTCGCACTTCTCCCGATGTCATAGCTGCAGTTCTTCGGGTATAAAGGCATCAGCCGACGCCATTTTCCTCAGTCTTTCTTGCCGCGTGGCGCCCGAAGCAGAAGCTGTTCGCAAGTGCCGGTCGGTCAGAACCAGAGATTACTACTACCGAATACTACTTCGAAGACTTCTAAAAAGCTAAGTACCCCGTTGGGGACTCTTTCTTGCCTCAGCCGATGTCAGAAAAAGTGAATAATTGTTTAACTTGTGGGAAACAAATACCTCATAAAGATTTCCACTCTTACTGCTTACCTTGTTTAGGCCCAGACCACGACGTCGCAGCTTGTCTAGCCTGTGGTTCTTTTAACCGACGGACGCTTAGACGTCGGTCTGAATTTGCTGAGCAGTTTTTTGGCTCTGATTTTGCTTATATTATGCCGTTGGATCCTCCGACTTCACAAATATCCAAAAAACGCAAGGAAAAGGACCGACACTTGCGGTCCGCGGTTTCGGCCGAAACCACGGTTAAGCCAACCGCGAGTGTCTCGGTTTCAGCTGAAACCGAGCAAGCAGTTCTTCCTTCAGCCGAAAACATGCCTTCTACCGAGGCCTCTTCAAACCTGGTGGAATCGGCTTCTGAAATCCAACCTGCGGTTGCGGTTTCTCAGGAATTATCTGACACTATTCCCTTGGATATCTCAACTCCTGCACGTGGAGCTGCTAGGCCTCCTGCAGCCATGTCCATTAAGGCCTTTGCCAGGGCTAAAGCAGCTAAAGCTACAAAATCTGTGCCTGTTAAGACCCCTTCTCACAGGCCCAGCTCCAGTTCCCAAATGCTTTCCTTGGCAGAGGATCTTATTTCTTTAATCCGGGGATCCCAACCTCATCCAGACAGGGACTCTCATCCACCTCCAGAGAAGAGGCCTAGAGCAGAGCCCCCTGAGCCAGTGTCCACAGATGATTCCTCTGATGATTCAGAAAATACAGACCCTCCAGAGGCTCCTTCTTCCCCTTACGAAGACTCTGATGCTGAAGAGTCCATCCCTTCTGCCTCTCCACCTGAGGAATTTTCCTTTGGGGAAACCTTACATGCTATGAGGGAACAATTTCAGTGGCAGGGCCAAGATTTTTCAGACTCCAGAAAAAGGCTTAGAACCTTTTTGCATTTACCACAACATAGGCCTTTAGCTATACCTCCAGTTCTTTCTGTTGTAGATGATGCATTTAATGATGCTTATACTGCTCCAGATTCATTACCTCCGGCCCCTGCTAAGCCCGATAGGTACTACAGGATCCCGGACACGCATCACCATTTATACAAGGCTCCTTTTGCAGATCCCGAGACTATCTCCCAGGGGCCTAAGGCTGTAGCAACTACCTCTGCTAAAAATCCCCTCCCCTCTGAAAGGGAATCCAGGTCCTTAGAGAGATGGGGTAAAAAAGTTTACACTTCTGCTACTCTGTCAGCTAGGGCCTTGAACTGTCAATTTCATATGATCCAATATCAAGAATTTATGCTTGACCAGTTAACTAAAAAACTGTCCTCTGATGAACCTTTTGATAAGAAGTATGTTCAGGAAATGGTACATAACATTCAGCAAGTTAGTAACCATTCTTTAAAATGCGGCTATGATGCACTGGAGGCTTCCTTTAGATCAGCCATGACTGGCACAGTTATCAGAAGGCATGCATGGTTGAAAGAACAGGCCTTACCGGACCATGTCAAATCAAAACTGTTAGATGCTCCCATGGACAAGGCCAATTTATTTGGTTCTCCTGCACAACAGGTACTGAAGAAGATGGAGGAGAAGGCAAAATCTGTACAAACAGTGAAAGATTTCTTACAGGTCCAACCTCCCAAGGTTTAGCAGGAATTGGCCCTCCAAAACTTGGTCCTTTCCAGACTCCTCTAAAGCACAGAGAGGCAGGAATAGGCGATCAAGAGGCAGAAACCAATCCAGGGGTGCCTACAGGGGACGCCAGTGGCAGGGTAACAACCAGCGAGGCACAGACACAGCCACCACCACTGCAACAGGACAATCACAGTGACTTGGCTCTGGCACCGCCTACCAGGGAACAACTAGCAGCACCCTTAGGCGGAAAGCTAGCCTTATTCTCAATAAACTGGCATTACATCACAAGAGACAAGTGGATTTTACAGACAATAGACCAAGGCTACAGGTTCCACTTCCATACTCTACCAGGGAAGAGAGGAATGCCAAACCTACCGCCAAATCAAGACAGAAGCTCTAAAACAAATATCTCAATTATTAAAGATGAGAGCTGTGGAAAAGGTACCATCTATGGAGCAAGGAAAGGGATTTTACTCCAGACTCTTCCTGGTACCAAGAAAAGAGAACAAATGGAGGCCTATTCTCGACCTGTCCGCTTTAAACACATTCCTCATTGTTCCAAAATTCAAAATGCTGACTCTACAGCAACTTCTTCCCATGCTGGGCAAGGAGTCTTGGCTGGTAACTCTAGATCTCAAGGAGGCATACCTGCACGTCCCCATACGACCAAATTGCAGAAGATACCTCAGATTTCTTGCAGGATCAGAGCATTATCAATTCTCAGCATTGCCCTTTGGCTTATCTACTGCGCCCAGAGTGTTCACGAAATGCCTGGCATCAGTAATTGCTCATTGCAGGCTTCAAGGAATCCAAATTTACCCCTACCTGGACGACTGCCTGATACAAGCGGACAACAAAAACAAGCTAACAGAAGACTTACAAAGAGTCATTTGCCTGCTACAAGCCCTGGGATATACAGTCAATTTAAAAAAGTCAAGGCTGATACCATCCCAAAGAATAACCTTCTTGGGTGCAGAGCTGGACACATCAAAGCAAATGGCATTCCTAACTGCAGAAAAGCAAGAGCAACTACCTCTCTACTTCTTGGCATTAACCAAGCAGAACCATCTAACAGCAAGAAAAGTACTGCAAGCCCTGGGCTTCATGGCATCCTGCATAATATTGGTCCCTCATGCCAGACTGCATATGAGAAAGCTACAGTGGTACCTAAAGAATTTATGGTCTCAACACAAGCACAGCCTAGAAACCAAAATTCCAATAATCCCATGCCTGAAGCAAGAGTTCCTATGGTGGGCGCAGGCCTGTCAATCAAACACAGGATTGCCCTTCTACAGCATTCAACCAAACCAAACCATCACGACGGACGCCTCAGACCTCGGTTGGGGGGCCCACATGCTGGACAAGTGCATACAAGGCTTATGGACTCAAGACCAGCTGCACCTACACATAAATCTAAAAGAAATGCTGGCAGTAAAATTGGCAATCCAGACATTCAGACCATTTCTCCGAGAAGGTCAGTTGATGATAAGGACAGACAACACCACAGTTATGTGGTACATCAACAAACAGGGAGGCACACATTCATACCCTCTATGCCGGATGGCACTGGACCTATGGAATGTGGCTCTGAGCTACAACATTCAGTTACAAGCAATTTTTGTACCAGGAAAAGAAAACATTCTAGCAGACATATTAAGCAGGACTACCACGGATGCCCACGAATGGATGCTGCATCCGGACATCTTCAAAGCCATTACAAGAAAATGGGGACTCCCAGAAATAGACTTGTTTGCATCCCCACGCAATCACCAGCTAAAGAAATTCTGCACAAGGACGTACCACCCACTTGCTTGGAAGGTGGACTCCCTATCTTTCAGTTGGAAAAACCTAACAGCATATGCATTCCCACCACTTCCTTTGATGCACAAGGTGCTATTGAAGATCAAAGAGGACCGTCCAAGGATCATTCTGATAGCTCCAGACTGGCCAAGGCAACATTGGTACCCACTACTAAGGAGCATGTCTCGGGAACAAATATGGACACTACCCCTGGTTCCATTGCTGTTAACACAGAACAACTACAACATCCTGCATCCAAGCCTGAAAACTCTGCAGCTGACTGCCTGGAACATTTCATAAGATCAATTAACCCAAATTTATCACAACAGGTTAAAGACATTATCCTAGAGGCTCGCAGGCCCTCAACAAGGAAAAATTATGCAGCAAAATGGAAAAGATATCTCATTTGGAGTACTGCAAAGGGAGAAGATGTGTCACTGGGAAACATAGCCAACATCCTGGAATACTTGGCAGAGCTCTTCCACACAGGCCTGTCCTATTCTTCCATCAAGATACATGCATCAGCAATTTCAGCAGAATACAACTTGGATCCTCCTGTCTTCTCGCATCCTCTGCTCAGGCAGTTTCTGAGAGGAATTAAAAATGTAAAACCTCCTAGGAAACCACTATTGCCAGCATGGGACTTGAACTTTGTGCTAGAAAAATTGACACTTCCTCCTTTCGAACCAGCAGCAACAGCAGAATTACAATACTTATCATGGAAGACTGCTTTCCTGCTGGCAATCACTTCAGCAAGAAGGGTATCTGAACTTCAGGCATTAATGGCAGTACAACCCTTCCTGATCTTCCATCAAGATAGAGTGTCCATGAGAACAAATCCTACTTTTATGCCTAAGGTGGTATCCAGAGTATCTTTAAATCAGGCTATCCACCTACCTACATTCTTTTCCAACCCACAGAACAGGGGAGAAAGACTGTTGCATACCTTGGATGTACATAGACAGTTACGCTACTACCTGGACAGGACCAAGGGCAATAGAAAAACTGACCAGCTACTGGTAGCATATGCAACAGGAAGGGAAGGAAAAGCAGTTTCAAAACAGACAATCTCCAAGTGGATAGGAAATTGCATTAGATTTTGTTATTCCTACCATGGAAAGAAAACTCCAGAGAACATCAGGTCTCACTCTACAAGGGCTACAGCCACTACCACAGCTTTCTTACGAGGAGTGGCTACCAAGGACATTATAGAGGCTGCTACTTGGACCTCCGTGCATACATTTGCCAAGCATTATAACTTACTCTTATACTCCAGATCCCGAGCAGGTTTTGCCACTGCTGTTTTGCAAGGGATCCTAACTACACCATAATCTCTTCTTTCCTCCTCCCCTAGTTTGGCTATGGTATTCTACCCATTTGTAAGGACTGCAGATGCATCCTTGAAGGACATAGTACAGTTTTGTACCTACCATAAATGTAGATGTCAGATAGGAATGCATCTGCAGTCAGGATTACCCACCCACCTTCCCCTCTGTGGTACTCTTAGGGTATTTGCCCATCTTATAGCTAGCTGGGGGGGATCTATTATGGTGTATTTGTTTGTATATATGTACATACATGCTTATTTTTTGTGTTTGCTCTCTACTATTTGGAAACATTGGCATTTATCCAAATTTAGCCTTCCAAGAGGGCACCTGGCATCTGGGGCAAGAAACACTGAGGAAAATGGCGTCGGCTGATGCCTTTATACCCGAAGAACTGCAGCTATGATGTCGGGTGAAGTGCGACACCAGCCGAGGCCAGACCCAGACTTTGGAATCCGGCCGACCGAAGGGCTGCCTGACGACAGGACAACCCATTTGTAAGGACTGCAGATGCATTCCTATCGGACATCTACATTTATGGTAGGTACAAAACTGTACTTTACAGGTTCTGTCATTCGAAGGCATGCTTGGTTAAAAGAACAAAGTTTACCTGATCATGTTAAAGCAAAATTATTGGATGCTCCATTACAGCATGATACTTTGTTTGGTGTTAAGGCAGAAGAGGTGTTAAAGAAAATGGAGGATAAAGCAAAATCAATGCAGACAGTAAAGGATTTCTTACAGGTTCAGCTACCAAGATTTAGCAGGAACTGGCCTTCAAAAAAACTGGTCCTTTCCAGTGGCAGACAGGCCACAAATATGCAGATACAGATGCCCAAGAGGCAGATCTCAGCCCCAAGCCTCATATAGACCTAAACAATGGGGTGCTTCAGCCCCCAAAGGCGGAGAAGACAAATCACAACCTTATAGGAAACAGTCCCAATGACTTCCTTCTACAAATGCCAAGCACTTACCTTTTGGCAGCACCCTTAGGGGGAAAACTAGCACCTTTCTCACAAAATTGGCACATGTTCACGCAGGACAAATGGGTACTGAATATTGTTTCTCAGGGTTACAGGTTCCACTTTCACACCCTACCAAGGTCAAAAGGTATGCCAGACCTGCCACAAAATCAATGGGCAGAGGCACAAAAACAAATTTCTGCTCTCATGGACATGAGAGCTATTCAAAAAGTACCATAGCAAGAACAGGGACAAGGATTTTACTCAAGACTTTTCTTGGTACCCAGAAAGGACAAAGCCTGGAGACCAGTACTGGGCCTGTCAATGTTAAATACTTTCCTGGATGTTCCAAAATTCAAATGTTGACACTGCAGCAACTCCTATCCATGCTGGGCAAGAAGGCTTGGCTAGTTACTTTGGACCTAAAAGAGGCATACCTGCATGTCCCAATCAGACAATCTTGCAGAAGATACCTCAGATTCATACCTGGCTCAATGCATTACCAATTCTCTGCACTGCCCTTTGGCTTATCTACTGCGCCCAAAGTCTTCACAAAATGCCTGGCACCAGTAATTGCATTTTGCAGACAAAAAGGAATTCAAATATATCCCTACTTGGACGACTGCCTTATTCAAGCAGAGAGCAAGGACAGTCTACTAAAGCATCTGGCATTTGTAAAAAGATTACTAATTTGCCTAGGGTACACAGTAAATGAAAAGAAATCAAAATTAGTGCCCTCTCAAGAGATAATATTCCTGGGTGCAAGCTTAAATACAACTGCCCATATGGCTTATCTCACGCCAGACAAGCAAAGGTAACTGACTCATTACTTTCAAATGATGGCAACAAAGACCCAGCTACCTGCAAGGAAAATCCTGCAGGCTTTGGGCTTCATGGCTTCCTGCTAATTCCATATGCAAAACTGCATATGAGGAAGCTACAATGGTATCTAAAAAGTGTTTGGACTCAACATTGCCACAGCCTGGAAACAATAATAACTCTTATTCCCTGCCTGCAACAGGAGTTTCGATGGTGGGCACTGGCCTGTCACCACAACAAGGACAGCCTTTCACTTTACTCACAACCAGGCAGACACTAACAGACGCATCGGATTATGCCTGGGGGGCACACATGGCAGGAAAATGTATTCAGGGCACGTGGGCAGCGGACCAAATGCATCTTCACATCAATCAAAAAGAGATGCTAGCTGTACAGAATGCCCTGACAGCCTTCAAGGATCTACTGCATCCAGGACAACTATTACCAAAGACAGACAATACTACAGTTATGTGGTACATAAACAAGCAAGGGGGCACACATTCCTACCCCCTCTGCAGGCAAGCCATGACTTTGTGGAACACAGCACTGACCTATCAAGTACATCTGCAGGCACAATTTCTGCCAGGAAAGAAAAATACTCTGGCAGATGAAATAAGCAGAAACCACATGGACCCTCATGAGTGGAAACTAAATCCACAGGTCTTCAGCATGATAACAAGGAAATGGGGATGCCCAGACATAGATCTTTTTGCCTCCCCTCACAACTGTCAACTACAGAGATTCTGCACAAGGACTTATCACTCACAAGCATGGAAAGTGGATGCTTTATCATTCAGCTGGAAAACCCTAACAGTTTCTGCCTTTCCACCACTGCCTCTCCTTCCCAAGGTGCTCCTAAAAGTCAGACAAAAGAAGCCAAAAATGCCACGCCAGCACTGGTACCCAATCCTAAAGAGCTTGTCTCAAGGCCCAGCCTGGACTTTACCTCAAATTCCTCATCTTCTAACTCAACAGAACAATCAGATCCTGCACAGCCAACTCAGAACCTTAGATCTGGCTGCATGCCAGATAATATAGCCATTCAGAACACACCTCTCTCTAAAGCTGTTGATGTCATTTTGGAAGCCAGGAGGCCCAGCACCAGGAAATCTTATGCAGAAAAATGGAAGAGATTCTGTGCTCGGAACCAGGCACAAGGACATGAACTACTTGTCCCAAATATTCCTCAGATTTTACAATACCTAACTGAGATGCTGGACAAAGGCATATCCTTCTTATCAATTAAGATCCATGCCTCTGCCATTTCAGCTCATTACAATACGGAACCTCCTATTTTCTCTTATCCACTGCTAAGACAGTACCTCAGAGGGGCAAAAAACATAAGACCCCCAAGGAGAGCACCGATACCTACATGGGACCTCAACTTTGTCTTAGAAAAGTTCACACTGCCTCCTTTTGAGCCAGCCAATACAGATGATTTAAAATTCTTATCATGGAAAGCTACTTTGCTCCTAGCAGTAACTTCAGCAAGAAGAGTCTCAGAGTTACAGGCATTAATGGCAGTGGAACCTTTTATAATTTTTCATCCGGACAGGGTTTCTCTAAAGACAAACACAACATTTATTCCAAAGGTAGTATCCAGTGTGCCTCTTAACCAAACCATTCATTTGCCAACATTTTATCAAAATCCCCAGAATAAAGGGGAGAGACTTCTGCACTGTTTGGACATACACAGGCAGCTATGCTTCTACTTGGACAAAACAAAAGTTTTCAGAAAATCTGAGCAACTGTTTGTAGCATATGCTGCAGGACCACAAGGAAAGGCTATCTCAAAGCAGACAATTTCAAAATGGATAGGACACTGTATTTGTTTCTGCTATGCACAGCATGGCAAGTCAGTGCCTAAGAATATTAGGCCACATTCTACCAGGGCAGCAGCCACTTCAGTAGCCTTTCTCAGAGGAGTACCAACCAAGGAAATTTTGGAGGCTGCAACTTGGAGTTCAGTGCACACTTTTACCAAGCATTATCACTTGCCTCTTTACTCTAAATCCAGAGCAGGCTTTGCCACTGCAGTTCTGCAGGGCCTCATAGCCTCTCCTAATCATATTTAGACCCAGCCGCCCTACCTCAGCTTTGGGATTCAACCCAAGTGTAATGACTGCAACAGTGAAACACGATAAACATAGTACAGTTGTGTACCTACCATAAATGTAGATGTTCGAGTGTATTCACTGTTGCAGTCCAGGTTACCCACCCTCCATCCCCCTTTCTTTGCTGGGACTTATCTATACTTCTCTATCCTGTACAACCTATGTGGTGTATTTGCTTGTAGAGGAAGGTATTGTTTTTATTTTACTGTATGTTTTTATTAGCAGTATATGTATTGCTTACCTTCTTGGGGGCACCTGACATCTGGGGCAAGAAAAACTGAAGAAAATGGCGTCGGTTGCATCTTTTATACCCCTGGCGCACTGACGTCAGGGAAGAGGCAACAGCAACCGACGCCGGACCAGGACTTTTTAATTCGGGCCGACTGCGGGTAGTCTGCCAGCAGAATAACCCAAGTGTAATGACGGCAACAGTGAATACACTCAAACATCTACATTTATGGTAGGTACACAACTGTACTTTCTCTGTACTTCCCTTTGGCTTATCTACTGCCCCCAGGGTATTCACAAAGTGCCTAGCTGCAGCCATTGCTTTTTGCAGGCCGAGAAGTATTCAGATTTACCCATACTTGGACGATTGCCTGATTCAGGTGGACAGTCAGGAATTGCTAATACAGCACGTGGCATTTGTAAAGAGACTTCTAACTTCACTGGGGTACACCATCAACAAAAAGAAATCACACCTAGTATCCTGCCAACAGATTGTATTCCTTGGAGCAAGCTTGAACACAGCTTCTCAGATGGCATTCCTTACTCCAGCGAAACTAATTTATTTGACAACTTCAACCTACTGGCCACCAAAACCCAGCTATCCGCAAGGAAAATACTGCAAGCTGTGGGGTTCATGGCCTCTTGCATTCTGTTAATTCCATATGCAAGACTGCATATGAGGAAACTTCAATGGTATCTAAAAAGTATATGGTGTCAACATTCTCAGGACCTGAAAACAATAATTCCTATCATTCCGTGTCTAAGGGCAGAGTTCCTTTGGTGGGCTGAGGCCTGCAACCACAACCAGGGACTCTCTTTCACTCTACCCACTGCCGCCCAAACCCTAACAACAGACTCATCAGACTATGCATAGGGGCTCCCATGGCAGGGCAGTGCATTCAGGGCAAATGGAACCCAAAGCAGATGCACCTGCATATCAATCAAAAAGAAATGTTAGCTGTACAGAATGCCTTCAACCTTCAAAGGCCTTATTCTTCCAGGACAACTATTGGTAAAGACAGACAACACCACAGTTATGTGGTACATAAACAAGCAGGGGGGACACATTCCTACCCACTCTGCAGACCAGCCATGGCTCTGTGGAACACAACCTTGAGCAGCCTAGTGCACCTACAAGCTCAATTCCTGCCAGGCAAAATAAAATCACTGGCAGATGACTTAAGCAGAAATCTCATGGACCCACATGAATGGAAACTGGAACCCAAAATATTCAAACTTATGGGGAACAGGTGGGGGACACCAGAGGTGGACCTGTTTGTTTCCCTTCAGAACTATCAGTTGAACAAATACTGCACCAGAACTCCCCACAGCCAAGCTTGGAAGGTGGATGCCCTGTCCTTTTCCTGGGAAAGCCTCTCAGTCTGTGCCTTTCCCCCTCTGCCTCTCCTCTCGAAGGTTGTACTAAAGATCAAACAGGACAAGCCAAGGACAATCCTGATTGCACCAGGCTGGCCACACCAGCACTAGTATTCTCTTGTGCGCAGTCTGACAGTGCTACAACCATGGCACCTGCCTCAGACTCCTTCCCTGTGGTCCCAGCAGGGGGGCCAAATTCTGCACCCTCAGCTTCAGACCTTGAACCTTGCAGCCTGGCTAATCCCCTGAACTCATAAGTAATTCATAGACGGATTAGCCACATAAGGTTGAGATTTTGTCTAGGCTTATTGCATTTCTGATAATACTCAGTAATTGTCTGAGTGAGGTGAAGGAGATTACTTGCTGACTACTACCAGCATGGAGCTATGTTATATTTTGGGAATTTTTCTGGGCTTTGTCAGTAATGTGTGCAATTTAGGTGGGAGGAAGGGCTCAGTGTTAGACTATTTTACTGAATTACTCAGTTCTTCTCCTTACCGATGGTAATGAGTCTGTGTTACATTACAGCTGCACAAGGTAATGTAATGAATGCCTACTCAACAGGCTATGTGCAGGAATTATCACCTGTGTCTGAGCATGCATTACTTTGCAGTAATGAAAGGCAGGTCATTATCACATTTGCAGTAAGTCAGTTACAGTGTAGCACTGACTCATTATCACTTTTCAGGTAAAACTCTCAGCAGCTGTCACTGTTATTCACATAAGCAGAAGTCATTATCACATTGATGAATGCACAAGCCAGATTGTTTTTTTTTTTTCTCAGCTTGGAGTCATTGCAAGCCACCACCACCCCCTCATTCTTCATCAACTATCTACCCTCTGAAACCCCTGATTTTTTTTTTATTCCTGTACATCTCTCTCTCTCTCTCTATATATATATATATATATATATATATATATATATATATATATATACATATATAGGTTCACTATGTAATCTCAAAATTTTGAAATATCGAATTTCAAAATCTCAAGACTATGTAGCCGAAACCCCTAAATGCCGAAAGACCAGAAGTGCGAAATTCAAAATACCGAATTTACTACACACATACAGCACACGCACAAACATGCACACAACATCCCCCCCACAATCAAACATATCATCCTACACTACAGATAAACAGGGGGGGCTGCACCCCCACACCCCCCTACTTAAATATACTAACTCTGAGATCGCACAAACAGATGCACAAGGGAAACTCACATACACACATCACAGTCACAACACACACTGACACACACTAAAGCCCCTAACCAACACACTTACACATAGATACTTACCTGAACTTCCACCTATCTATCAACAAACCGCAACACCAGAAGCACTACTTCAGTATCTCCGAACATCGGGATTTTGAATTTCATGCTTCTGGTCTTTCGGTATTTAGGGGTTTCGGCTACATAGTCTCGAGATTTTGAAATTCGATATTTCAAAATTTTGGGATTATGTAGTGAACCTATATGGGTCCACTTTTAAATCCCAAAATACCAAAATCTCGTTTTTAGATAGAAACCGAAAACATCATGATTTTGGTATTTTGAAATTTAAAAGTGGGGAAAAAAATGAACACAGCTAAAATAAAGTGTTTGCAAGAGGGCAAGCCCCCTTGCACCCTCCCACTTAAATATACCAACTCTGAGATTGTGCTAAAGTGAAGACAACGGTAATGCTCCAGTTGCACTTACCGTTCTCTTCACTGTAGTGTGATCTCGGAGTTGGTATATTTAAGTGGGGGGTGCAGGGGGGCTTACCCTCCTGCAAACACTTTATTTTAGTTAATTTGTTTTGTTTTTTTCCCCCAACGTTTAAATTTCCAGATACCGACATCTCGATGTTTTGAGTTCGGTATCTCAAAACTCGAGATTTTGGTATTTCGGGATTTAAAAATGGATATAGTGTGCATATGGATATATATGTGGCGGTCCTTACCCTGCTTTTTTTCTTTACATGTGCCCTTTCTGTGCCTCCTTGTTGTATCCACCCATGCAGGATTTCAGGTAAGGTAAGACTGTATCTTCTGTTGTTCTGGGAATCACTGGAAAGGGAGCAGCCAAAACCCTAAGCTGTCCCATCGCAGAATCTTGTGTTGGTGGATGAATCATGGGGGGCATACCCAGCCACCATGGATCTTATGATCCACCTGGATTGTAGTTGGGAACTTGGAGACTCTTCAGCTCGGTCCCATAGTGCTGCTGTCCTAGGTAAGCATGGCGCCAGGGGTGCCACTGTGATGCATTTTTTTCCCTCTGGGAAAGGAAACATGCAAAAAGACAAAGCCTGGGTCAGTCTTGGTCTTTTCACATGTTGTCTTGGTGAAGCTCTCCACGCAGTCTCCCTCCCTTCAGGTGTAGTAAATGTATGTAGGTCAGGTCAAGAAGTTTTACATTAGCTCTCCCCTTTCAGTCCTTATGGCCATTGCCGAAAGTCCACATATAAATGGAAAAGGCAGAGGTAATGGCATTGTATGCAGTTGAGAGTCATTGCTGCTACCAGCAGTCTGAGTGGGTAGCCAGCTCCGGTATGGGACACTTGAGATGCCCACAAGCTGAAGCCCCATGCCTGTCCTCAGCGTATTAGTGGAGTGACGGTCCTTACCCTTCTTTTTCCATTTACATGTGCCCTTGTCTGTGCCCCCTTGTCAGTCATTGTGTGTAATTTGGTGTTTCCACGGGTGGTAGGTATGTGCCTCTGCAGCGTCATCACCACTTATGTACCTTATGAAAAGAGTAATGCCCCTGTGGATAGAAGTGAAGATTTGGATGGTCTAACCAGGTAATGCATTGTGATATACATATATATGTAGTCTTCCAATACATCTGTCCAAAACTTCAGTAGTAATCTCTTTGCATTTTCTTTCTTGTGCAGGTTCGTCCACCTTCTGACAAAGACATGGCTTCACGAGCAGAACGACAAGTGGGTATGTGGCCATTCCTACATTCACTGAGCTGCCAGCCAGGCCTCCGTAACTGAAGACCACTACAACTTGAGCTTCCCCACATCCAGTGTGAAGGTATACTTGATTGCAAGAAGAAGTATGCATTGGAGTGTAGCACTACAGTTGTTGGAAGAGAAGTGTTCCATCTACCCTGAGCCCGACATCCTTGTGCTGCACATTGGAAGGAATGATGTCATCAGTCAACCACTCGTAAGGCTACAGTTTCAAATAAGAGCAATTTTTGAACAGCTGCAGCCGCGGTGGCCACATTGTGATTTTGTGTGTTCTGACATAATTCCTTGCCAGATATGGAAAACAGCAAACAGTCAATGGGCAGTGCACAACATCAGACATTGAATGGGTTCATGCATGGCTTGATGCACAGGGTCAGTGGATCTACTATCTGCCATGACAGCATCACCGCAGATGTTCACCTGTTCAGAAGGGATGGCGTTTACCTTACTGAGGAGGGCATTGCGTTGTTCTTGACTGATCTCCACAATAGCATGAGGAGAGCTATGCAGGATTGGTAACACGCAACTTGTGAGAAGAATGGAAAACACCCATGATCAAATAGGACTAGTATGGTAAGTAAAACTCTATTATGAATTGTGTTGTGTAAAATGATAATTTTCTGAGCTTGGCAAATAACTGTGGGAAGGAGTTGGTGAAGATGCTGAGAAAAAACAACTGTTTCCGGAGAGTGCTACTATGTACAACCGAATATGTCAGTAACCATCCTGCAATACTTCATTTTTTTATTCTTCTTTTATCAGGCATGTGTAGAGTTTAGATGACAGGAAAGTCTTTGTGATACAGAACTTGATCCCTTGGGTCCATTGCTGAATGGACACATGTAAAGAGAAAAAGCATAGGTAAGGACGACAGCTGACACTGAAGGAGGTTGTGAGACTGTAGTGGTATCAGCTGTCTGAGTGGGTAGCTAGCACAGGTATCGGACAGATCAGTTGACCTTGCATGCCACTAAAGTCCCATGCCTGTCCTGGGTTCATTAGTGGAGTGGTGGTCCTTACCTTACTTTTTCTCTTTACATGTACCCATTCAGTAGTGTGTTGGCTACATCAAGAATGGGTATATTTACAATGATATATGTCTACGTGGTAAAACAACTGGGTTTGAATGCTGTACACATTTACAGATTTCCGTTTGTTTAGGACTTAGGTTATGGAAATCATGATTTTTGTCATATTTTGGTAAATAACTTTGCAAGGGAGCATCTGAATGTGGTAAGTAATACCTCATTTGAAGAAAGTATTTATAGTTCCAACATGGTAAAATTGTGCCTTTATGTTGTACACATGTACAGATATCAAAGTTTATTTCAGACTTATGGTTATGGACATTATGATTTTTTTTCATATTTTGGTAAATAACTTTGCAAGGCAGCATCTGAATGTGCTAAGTAATACCTCATTGTGAAGTCACAATTCATACTTCCAACATGGTAAAAGAATTATGCCTGTATGTTGTACACATATACAGATATCAAAGTTTGTTTCGAACTTATGGTTATGGAAATTATGATTGTTGTCATATTTTGATAAATAACTTTGCAAGGGAGCATCTGAATGTGCTAATACCTCACTTTGAAGTCACAATTCATACTTTCAACATGGTAAAATAATTATGCCTTTATGCTGTACACATGTACAGATATCAATGTTTGTTTCGGACTTATGGTTATGGAAATTATGATTTTTTTCATATTTTTGTAAATAACTTTGCAAGGGAGCATGTCAGTGTGCCAAGTAATACCTCATTTTGATGACGGTGTTACTCTTTACAACATGGTCAAAGAACTGTGTCTGTGCACTGTACACATGTACAGATATCACAGTTGTGTTTTGTCTTGTAGGATTATGAAAATTATACATTTCCAGTACTTCTCATTATTATGCCCATATCTTTGCAAGGGAGCATGGTGATGACACAAATGATGCATCATTTTGAAGCTGACATTGAGACGCAACTTCTACACTGATATGTAGGCTCTGTCTGTTACAGGTGATGAGATATTATACTTTGTTTATTTACCAGTTATGAGAAATATATGAATCATATTTCTGTGAATATCTACATAAAGGAGCATCACACAGTAATGGTTAAGGTATCATTTTAAAGCTGGCGTTCATACTAACAAATTAAATACAAATTGTATGGGTCTACATGGTACATTGACCAAGATATTGTGCTTTGCTTTTTCAAAAAGGTAAAAAAATATGCACAATATCCACATTCCTTGCCAAACATTTAATAATTACTTTGATATGCACTGTCAACATTTACACTGTTGGAAAGGTCAGTGTCTGCTGAACAACTTTCGCATTCACATTTTTAGTCTATCTCTTATAGTTAAAAGAGTTATGAACATTTGTTTTCTGTATGGTATTACAAATGCATTTTCTGAAAATGAGCTCAGGTTGCACTGTTGTTCGTATGGTGGAATTAAGCAAGCAGCTTTTTCTGAGCTGCTCTGGAGTGAATGAGTTAAAAATATGGAAGACAAAGCAAAATCTATGCAAACAGTAAATTATTTCCTTCAGGTACAACCTCCTAGGTTCAGCAGGAATTTCCCCTCAAAACACTGGTCCTTTCCTGCACCTAGCAGACAGGGGCAAGGTAAGCCCCACAGGGACAGACCACCCAGACTCAGATCCCAGGGAAAGCAAAGAACCAAACAGTGGACCACTCCCACTCCAAAGGTAGAGAGTTCTAAGCCAGCCCTGTAGGGAAAAAATTCTCAATGACTCCCTCTCCCCCCTCTACCCTTGTTTCACTCACCATATACTAGGACGAAGGCTCTCCCTCTGCTTAGAAAATTGGCTTTCTGCATCAAAGGACCAATAGGTCTTAAAGATAATTTTTTAGGGATGCAAAGTCTCCTTCTACTAACTCCCAATTCCAAGAGGTACCTTTACCTCAAAATCAGTGGACAGAGGCATTGAAACAAGTCCAAGTTCACTTATCCCTAGGGGCAGTAGAACCTGCCCCCTCAGATCAAACAGGCAGAGGCTTTTATTCCGGACTATTCCTTGTTCCCAGGATAGAGTGCACATAGTGCCCCACCCTGGATCTATCCATTCTGGATACCTTCCTGGTGGTCCTCAAATTAAAAATGCTGACATAAATTGCCTGGTTAGTTACCCTACATCTAAAAGATGCCTACCTCCACATCCCCATAAGGGAATCTTGCAGGAGTTTCCTTCGCTTCAGAACACTTTCAATTCCCTGCGCTACCCTTTGCTTTATCTACTGCTCTCGGGGTATTCGCCAAATCCTTAGCCCCAACCATAGCTTTTTACAGACAGAAAATTATACTACTCTACCCTTATCTGGACGACTGCCTCATTCAGGCAGATGGCAAAAAAAAGCTCCTCAAGGACCTTCTCTTTGTCAAAACCCTCCTAACTTCCTTAGGGTTCACCATCAACTAGAAGAAATCAAGGTAAACACCCTCCAGGAAGATCATTTTCTTGCGAGCTCTGCTGGATGCAGCATCCCAAATGGCTTTCCTATCCCCAGAAAAGGAGAGCTTCCTGCATCTCTATTTTACCCAGCTGGCATCAGAAGTCACCTCACTGCAAGAAAGTTCCTGCAAGCTTTGGGGTACTTGGCGTCTTGCATCCTTTTAATTCCTCTGGTCAGGCTTCACATGAGAAAACTTCAGTGGTACCTAAAGAACCTTTGGTGTCAGCACTCTCAACCTCTGATTCCCTGTAAAAGGGGAGAGTTTCTCTAGTGAGCAGGGGCCCGTGCCAAGAACAAGGGTCTTACCTCTGCCCAAAGGGACAGACCATTACCACCGATGCCTCAGACTTAGCTTGGGGTGCTCACCTAGAAGGCAGGTGCATCCATGGTCTTTGGGATGCCCAGCACCTTCCCTTATACATCAACCAGAAAGAAATAATGGCAATACAAAAGTCTCTGACACCCTTCAAACCCCGTCTCAAGCCAGGGGTTCTCCTTATCAAAACAGGCAACACCACAGTAAGATGGTACATCAGCAGACAGGGAGGGACCCAATCTTACCCTCCATGCAGGCTAGCCATGAACCTCTGGCTGACAACCTTTTCCATGGGACTACACCTGATAGCCCAACACCTACCAGGGATCAACAACACCCTGACAGACCACTTAAACAGAAACTTTCTGGACCCCCACGAATGGCAGCTCCAAAGAAAAATCTTTTTACAAATCACTCAGGCGTGGGGGACTCTGGAGGTGGATCTCTTTGCTTCGTATCTCCATCATCAGCTGAAAAAAATTCTGTACCAGGGAGTATCACCTCTTAGCGTGGAAGGTGGATGCCTTGACCTCCCCCTGGAACACCCTTTTTGTGTATGCTTTCCCTCATCAAATAAGGGAGGAGATACCAAGGCCATCCTCATTGCTCCAGATTGGCCCAGACAACATTTGTACCCCTTACTGCTCAGCCTGACCTTACAGCCTCCCAGACAGCTTCCCCTGATCTCAGACCTCTTAACTCAGGTGGGAGGGGGAAATGCTGCATCCAGACTTGCAGACTCTCAATCTAACAGCATGGCTAATATTCTAAAGGCAAACAAGGGGCCTCTGTTAAGCAAACAGGTTCTAGACATTATCACAGAGGCCAGAAGGCCCGGCACAGAAAGTCTTACGCAGGAAAATGGAAAAGATTCTGCTCCTGGAGCCAGTCCAGAGGGGGTCAGTACCTCGCAGCCTTCCATCCCTCTTATCCTGGACTACCTAGCGGAGCTACTTAATAGTGGCCTCTTCTCCTCTTCTATTAAAATCCACACCTTCAGCCATTCCAGCTAATTTTTGATACGTAGCAGCTCCTGTTCTCCAATCCTTAGATTAAACAATTTCTCAGAGGGACTCCTAATAGCAGGTCTCCCAGAAGGCTACCCACTCCAGCCTGGGGTCTGAATTATATTTTGGAAAAACTACCTTTACCACCCTTCGAACCTACTGCTTCAGCAGAACTAAGATTGCTCACCTGGAAGACTGCTTTTTTTCCTAGCTATCACTTCAGCCAGAAGGGTTTCAGAACTTCAGACACTGATGGCCATTGAGCCCTTCATCTTCTTCCATGCATAGAAGGGTCTCCCTGAGGGCTATTCCCTCCTTTATGATCAAGGTTGCATCTAGTGTAACTCTCAGCCAGGCCATACATCTACCCACCATCTTTCCTAAACCTCAAAACAAGGAGGAAAGAATTCTGCACTCACTAGTTGTGCACAGACAATTAAGATACTATCTGGACCGTACTAAATCCTTCAGGAAAGCAGACCAACTGTTTGTCAGCTTTGTCCCAGGGGCAGAGGGGAAGCCCTTTTCCAAACAAACCATTTCCAAATGGATATCACTCTGGATCCATTTCTGCCACAGATTGCATGGCGTTCCACTAGGGCAGCCTCCATTTCCACAGCATTCCTCTGAGGAGTTCCCACGAGGGACATCCTGAAAGCTGCCATCTGGACTTCTGTCCATACCTTTACCAAACATTACCTCTATTTTCTAAGGCTAGGTCAGGGTTTGCCTCTGCAGTTCTGCAGGACATGCTGGCCCATTCCTAGGTGTCTTACTAATCTTACCACCCCTCTCCTCAGCTTTGGGAATCCTCCCACAGGTGATGACTGCAATAGTGAAACACGAAGAACATAGTACAGTTGTGTACATTTACCATAAATGTATATGTTTGAGTGTATTCACTGTTGCAGTCCTTGTTTTCCACCCTCCTTCCCCCATTATATCTTCTTTCTTCAGGGAGACATAAGTTTCTGACTGTGGCTTTTAGCCACCAGGACCACTTTATGTTATTTACCTGGGCATCTGACTGGTTAGGGCAAAAAAAAACTGATGTAATGGTGTCGGCTGCCTTCCTTTATAGCACTTACAATCTGACGTCAGACAGTAAGCGACGGCAGCTGACGCAGAAAAACATTGACTCTGGTATTCAGGCCGGCCGAGGGCTACCACATCAGGGATAACCCAGAGGTGATGACTGCAACAGTGAATATACTTGAACATCTAAATTTATGGTAAGTGTACACAACTGTACTTTTCCAAAGCTTGGGGTACTTTCCATGTGCCCAAACAGTCAGGCAGTTCAAGCTGTACTGACTAAAAAGATAGGCTTGGTTGTCATGCACTTCAGAGCTTTCTTGCTGCTGAAGAATGCAGTCCTCTGAAAAAACTTCCATTAAAAAAAAAAGAAAAAAAAAGATACACTTTCCTTTTTCTCAGACTGTCAAGACACCGTATTGTACTTCTAAACAGTGTCACTCTTTTTTTTTTTCTTGTCAGTTTAAAAGTTGTTTAAAGTAATTGTAAACCATTTTTTAATCTAGCAAATGGTTTCTTTTACTTTTTGGGGCTGGCAGTGTTTTAAATTGTTTTACTGTGCTTTTATATGAAAAAAGTGACTTAAAAAGATTTATTGGCTTTTGCTGCTTTGTTTTTCTCTATTAAGAGACCCCATTTTCGGCTTGACCATGGAAAAGACTGTCCATATTTCAGTCATTCAGTCTTCTGGCCATGAAAAGAAAGTTAAGCAAATAGCCTTTGCCACCACAGAAAGCTAGCAGTTTGTGTCAGCTGCAGGTTGGTGACACTACTGTGACCATTAGTTGTACCTCAGACCACCTTGTGTGTATCACCTACAGTCACTATGAACTGGAGGTTAGCCGTGCCCTCTGTGGCTTTTGGGAGGTCCCCTCAGTGGGCAGGGGAGAGCTACCCTTGTCGGTTCTTGGAGAAGGAAGAAGAAAGGCTTTCCTTTTATTTTGACAGAATGTTGTGCCTGTCCCTAGGGAAGCTGCTGCAGCCATTAATAACACTTATGGTCCTATTTTTCCTGTCAAAAGAAATAGAAAACTAAATGTGCATCTAGTCATCCTCAAATTTCCTTAGACAGGAGTAGTTTACAGAGTGTGGCTCAAGGTTTAATTGAGGCTGTTGATCCTTCTTATAAAGGAGCTGCTGGTAAAAGAAAGAGGGATCCATCTTTTTCTGAAGAGATTTAAGATTCTCAGTCTGGACAGGAAGATAGAGTCGGATGCAGGGTTTGATTTAAACTCAGAAGAAAGCTCAGTTTCTGATTCCCCATGTGGGGAGTTCTCTTTCTCTGATACTTCTTCCAGAAAGTGCAGTGTTTTCATTGGGAGTTCACTGAGTCTTCACAGTCCCTCAGAAAATACCATGAACTGTTAGAGAAGGAATTTCCAGAACCTTCAGCCATTCCTCCAGCTCTTTCAGCTTTGGATGTTGTCTGTTACTGCCTACAATTTGATAGCCATCTGCCCTTAAAAAGGCAGATAGGATGTATAAAGTTTCTCAGTTTGTTTTTGTACACTCTTTCCAAACCAGAGCCAGCAGCTATAGCTTTAGTGAACTGTTTAGCAGCGGTAGAATTAATTCACATCCTTATCAGAAAGAGTAGGTTATCCTATGTACATTTGAGTCTAAACATATTATTGTAACACTGTGCGCAACACTGACATCCTATATAGCCCTCAACTGGCTTGACAGATCCAAAACTTCTTGGGCAGAGTTCAAATTTATAACTATCAAATATGCTGTAGCAAACAAACTAAGAACAGTAAGCCACAAGAAGTTAACCTATTTCCAGAAATACTGGAAAAAGACATAGAGGTTCTTATCTCGATTCTCACTAAGTCAGCTAGAGCACTTTATTTTTCTTTCCTATTCCCCACTAAATAGTAATTTTCCTACTTAATTTGATATAGAGGCTATAATCAGCATTTTCACAAGAAGATTGTGCTATATCCATTAGGTTTAGCAAAGTGTCCTCTAGTACTTAGGCATTTGTATTGATCACTATTGCATGTAAAAATATCAACTTGTGAACTTTTTTAGAACAACCTGCATGAGTGACAACCCAGTGTAAATAATGTAAATAGTTGCCTTGATAGGCCCAGGTATATGGTTAAATTCCATCTCCTGTGAAAATAACAATGTTTAAAGTTATGCTGTCAATATTAATGATCAGTTGCTAGATATCTTGTATGAATTCTAAGTCATACTCAACATTACAGGGCATATTTGCCCTTTATTAATGCCTATTACAATTAAATGAATGTCTGTTTTTTTTCTTTTCTGGTTGCTTTTTTAAAATATCAAGGTCAGTCATCACATATACCTTGTAATTTGTATGCATTATTTGTTTTCTCAATCTTATGTAACTCCATTGTTATTTATTAGTTTATTTATTTATTATTTTATTTTACATTTGTTGACCGGGCTAGTCTAACTGGATATATGTCCATTTTCAGTAGAGATGCGGGGAGAAAAGCTCCAAGATAAACTAAGTGAAAAAAAAAAAACTTAAAAATCATTTTAACATAGGACTAGAAGAAGAATAAAACATATTAAGATATACATTGCAAATTACAAAAAAAAAAAACGTGGAAGGATAAAAAGTAATAAGGTAACTATGTAGATGCATACATTATGTACTATGCTTCTAGCAGGTTATAATATGGAAATTATGTTATGTTTATTTTCATCTTGTACTATACTGTTCGTTGTAGTTAAAGAAAAATTGAAATAAAAATTATATTTGAAAAAAAGAAACTAGGTTGGAAGATAAATATAGGGGGAAGTGTATGCTTCTGCAACTTGGATTTTTTAAACACCTTTATTAAGTTGTCACTAAAGACCTAGGTGAACCTCAGTATAAAAGAAAAGGACCCATGTTAAAATGTTTCTAGTTACATACATTGTAATGCTGGAATGATAACATACGTGATATACATACTGCTTAATTCCTGCCTTCCCTCAAACCTCACTCCTCTTCCAGAACATTATTCTGCATTTATTATTCCTGCAATTTCCATTTATTTGTACAGAAGTTGCACTTTCTCTTTTCTACAGATACAATTTCCAGTTCTTTAATCCCTTACAAAATTCAACACTTTTTAACCAACTGTATTTGACTTGGATTTTTATTTTCTAGTAATTGCTATTTTTGGCAGCCACCAAATTTAAACTTAACAAGATGGTACTGTGTTTAGGCAATTCAAATCCTGTGTCCCTACTCAGAGTAATCATTTCCTTTGTTACACCCATTTGCAAACCAAGTATTTCTGACAGAGTACTCTGTAGGGAATTTCTAAAATCTACTGTCTCATTACAATCCCAAAACATATGATGTTCTGTAGTCCTATCTCATCTTCATTCTTACACATGGTTTCGGAGCCAATCCTCGGCTCCGACTCGACCTTTTTACAAGCTCAAAGTCTTCTAATTGGCTTGTGGCTAGGTAGGTATCCCATGGTGCAGCAGTACAATCCCCAGATCTCGTTTGCCGCATCGACGAGTTTGGATGTGCTTCTTCTTGGCCATGGCTAAGTCCAACACATTTTGTTAAATTTTTTGGATAAATTCTGTTGTTTTCATATTTAAATAGCTTTATATAGCTGTTGTTAGTGTCATTTTTGTAGTTAGTTAGCCTTTACTAGAGTGCTTCCTGTGTTAAGTTTCTCTGAGAACAGTTGGCCGTTGGCCTTAGCGTTCTCATTGGTATCCTGTCTGCCAGTTTGTTTCTTCACTGGGGTTGTTAATATATATATATATATATATATATATATATATATATATATATATATATATGGATTCACTTCAGAAGCTCGAAATACTGAAATCTCGAATTTCAGTATCTCGAGCCCAAGAAGTGGAATCCACAAAACAATGAAAACTAAAAACCGCGGAATTCAAAACCTCGAATACCGGAGGTTTTGAATTATGCGGTTTTAGTACACACACACATGCCATCCACCACACACCACACAAACACACACACTCACTCTACTACAGTCTACTCTACTGCGCCCCCCCCCCCACATCCCCCTTATTTAAATATTCTCACTCCGAGGTTGCACTACATACAAACACACACAAAACACCACCACACATGCTACTTTCTCTTTGCACACACACATCACAGCAACAAAACACACTGACACACACCACAGCCCCTACCCAAACCCCTTAACACACACTTACCTGAATACATGACCATGGCGGAACTTTAGAAGCGAAAAATTCAAAACCTCTGGTATTCGAGGTTTTGAATTTCAGGCCTCTAAACTTTCGCTATTATGTGGATTCGGCTTCTTGGGCTCGAAATACTGAAATTCGAGATTTCAATATTTCGAGCTTCTGAACCGAACCCCCACACACACACACGTACATATATATATATATATATGTGTATATATATATATATATATATATATATATATATATATATATATATATATATATATATATACACACACACACCTAGTTCTGATACTGTTGATATTAGTGGTCATAGGTTCCTTTGTCCGTAGTTTAGACTTTGTGCATTTTTTCAATATTTAGATGAGTTTCTTTCTTATATTAAAATAAATAGCTTTTGCCTGTGGAGTTTTCTGCTTATTAGTATTTGCATTTATATTTGTATTTGCAGTCAGAATGGTTTTTTTTTTATCTTTGTTCTCTTTATTTGAATTATTAGACATTGCATTTCTTCTCTAGTGTTTGTGTGAGATTCTTGAATTGTCTTCTGTACCTTTCCTTCTAGGTCCATTTTAGTTAGAAGACCTAGATTTTCTCCTTTTTCCTCTACTAAGGCTAGGCCTTTTAAGTTACTTAGTCCTCGTGGTTGTGTCTTTGTTGGTACTTTAAGGGCTAGGCCCGTTTTAGTTAGAGGACCTAGTCCTCCCACTTTCCCTTTCTTCTCTGTGTGTCTGATTGCAGTTTTCTGTGAGATGTCTAAGGAGGTCAAGGATCATAAGCCACCTGGCTTTAAAAAGTGTGTGAAATGCTCACAGAAGATGTCTTTAACGGATGGCCACAGTAACTGCGTATACTGTCTTGGGGCCATCCATTTACAGGAAACATGCCTATTTTGTCACTGATTTAGTGCCAGGGTATTGTAGGAGAGGAAAAATAAACTTGTATTAAAAGGTCTTCTTAAGCCCTCTTTTGAGGAAGATCTGGCTAGCTCTTCCTCCTCTGCTAAGTCTCATGGATCTAAAAAGGAGAAATCTAAATCTTCTAAGAGGTCTTCCCCAGTGCCGGCTGGTGCATCGGAGCCACCTCTCAAAATTTCCAAATGTGACAAACCTGCTGCCTCCTCGGCTCCACTGAGTTCAGAGCCGATCGAGGGTTCTACTACTACTACTGTTGCTACAGTGTCGGCACCAGTTAGTTTTGAGCCAACCACTGATAGTAGACATTGGAGCCGGTCTACGGATCCTTTACCGATCTCTCCTACATTAAGGTCACCCATATTGCAGAGATCCTGTTCTCCCACATTGTCTTCCAGATCTTCCAGGAGCTTATCAGAAGAAGATATGGAGAGAGTAGTGCTGAGACCCCTGAAGTCATCTGCCTTGCCTAAAATGTTGTTGGCTCCGACCCAGTCAGTTCCGGGGCTACTTGAGTCCGTTACCCCTTCTGCGATTCCTCCTCCGAGCCGTGCTGGTCTTTCAGAGCAGGAGTGTTCGCTACCGCTGGTGGAACCCTCGGTTCCAGCCCCCCCTGAGGTTGTTTCGGAGCCGAGTCCCACTCCGACGCACACGGTGCCATCCGTGGTGTCTAGGAGACGAAGCTCCCCAGTCGGCCCAGACAGGGACGCCTGGAACCGAACCTGTTCAGTTCCAAGCCACCTTCTCGGCACATCAGCTAGGGTGAGCTCGGACCTTACATCTATCTCGGTGCCCGTTAGTTGGAAGGTGTGGGATACTTTTGATGCCGTGGAGCCAGTTCCCAAGAGACCAAATAAATAATTTTTATCAGCTCCCAAGGAGAAGGAATTTTTGTCAAAGGGTGTTCCCATAGATGCCATGGTGGTGGCGGCGGCCACTAAGAAGGAGCTTGCGGAGACTTCTTCTTCTGTCCATCTGCCGAATAAAGAATCTCGAATGATGGACAGATACGGGAAGCGTATCTTTTCGTCCGCGGCATTTACTCTTGGATCACTGAACTACCCTACACACTTCACGAGGCTTCAGGGAGATCTCCTTAAGGAGTTAGGAGAGACTCTACAAGGTGCATACACTGAGAGAGTCCCTGATAAGGTGTCTCCCCAGTTTTCCACCTTGAACTCTATTGTCAACTCATCCATGAGGCTCATCTCTTATGCAGCCAATGGAATGAGCAGAGCAGTGGGTTCAGGAATTTACCTAAGGCTGGATTCCCTAATTCCTGGATGCGCTTGTGTAATTTTGCGAAACCGTTCAACTCTACCTTTACCAACGTCCCCTTTGACGGTTCTTCATTATTTGGACCAAAGATAAAGGACACACTCACCCAGTGCGAGCAAGAAGGGAAAACACTCTGTGCCGTGGGAGTATGTTTTACCGTCCCTTCTAGACCATACCCTAAAAGAGGTGGTAAAATGTGGTTCAAGAAGTCCCAGAGGTTTTTTCAGGATGCACAGGGTGGGCTCCTCCTTTAGAGGCAGAGGAGGAGGAAATGGTAGATGTCGCCCTAGAGGCAGGGGAGGACCGCAAAACCAGGGAGGCCGTGATTCATTTCGGAGCCGGCCCTACCAGCGCTTCTGATGTGGGGCCTGACTGTGCTTTTTTGGAGCCGGTCGGGGGTCGCATTTCTTTGTATCCGAAAGCCTAAGTATCACTCAAGACAGATGGGTACAAAGAATTATCACCAGAGGTTATTCCATACCCTTTTCTCTGCCACCTCATGTTCCCAAGAGGATCCCGGATGTTCCATCCAATAACAGGGATCAAGCAACTGTGGAGGTCAACAAGTTGCTGGCAAAAAGAGTCATCCAAACCATCCCCGCAGACCAAATAGGATTTGGATCTTACTCCAGATTCTTTTTAGTGCCAAAATGTACAGGGGACTCGAGGCCCATCTTGGACCTCAGCAAATTAAACAAATCCGTAAAGAAGGACACGTTCTTGATGGTGACACTGCAGTCTATACTCCCGTTAGTAGGGAAAGACACTTGGATGTGCTCAGTAGACCTCCAAGATGCTTACTACCACATAAAAATGGACAGGGCATCAAGGAGTCATCTACGCTTCCAGCTGGGAGCTAGTCACTACCAGTTTCATGCTCTGCCCTTTGGTCTCACCACAGCCCCCAAGGTGTTCACCAAGTGTATGGCAGTAGTGACAGCTCACCTGAGACTTTGAGGATTCCAGGTTTTCTGTATCTGGATGACTGGCTCCTGACCTCCCCCACCAGGCATCCACTTTTTCAGACCAGAGACATTACTATTTAACTTTGTGCCCAGTTGGGGATTACTATCAATTGGGAAAAATCTGCCTTATTGCCCTCTCAATTTGTGATTATAAAAGGCACAGAAATAGACACAGTAGCCATGTTGGCTCGTCTTCCAGTAGAAAGGGCACAGAATCTGGTTCTTTAAATTCACCGTCTTTTCCCCCTCCGAAAAGTCAAGGCCAAGACTGTTCTGAAGCTTCTAGAGACCATGGCTTCTACTAAACTACTAGTGCCTCTAGCCAGACTACACATGCCGACAAACTCAGCCGGGCAATTTTGATGCCTCATGAATGGTCTCTGAAGCAAGAAATAGCGGAGCAGATTTTCCGCAGGTGGGGACAGCCTTGCTGTGATCTCTTTGCCAGCTCAATCAATGCCAAATGCAGCAGCTATTTCTCCCCCATCCCCCCTCTGGGGGAGTCAACGAGAGACACACTTGTTCACGATTGGCCTCTGGGCCTCCTTTATGCTTTCCCTCCCTTTCCTCTCATATCCAAGGTGATTCAGAAAGTGAAACAGCTAGGAAGCAAACTGATCCTCATTACTCCTTACTGGCCTCGACAGGTTTGGTTCCCCTTTCTCGGGCCTCATCTCCGAGATGATCCATGGATTCTGGACCCAGTGCCAGATCTTTTGACGCGCATGCCACATTAGCTTCACCCCACCTTACACACCCTCAATTTGACAGCGTGACTGCTCCAGTTCCATCCCTAGTCATGCTTCATGACTTCTCACCTTCCGTGACCCATATCCTTACATCCTCTCATAAACCCTCTACTAGGAAATTATATTCCAGTAAACGGAGGAGGTTCTCTATCTGGGCTGAGAAAAAGAATGTTGATCCTTATACTGCTTCCATTCTGGTGGTTTTGGAATTTTTGTCTGAGCTTTTCCACCAAGGATCTGCGGCTGCCACAATCAGGGTTCAGTTGGCAGCGATTTCTAATTTTCATCTAGGCCTACAACATTCTAATCTGATGTCACATAGGTTGTGCAAAACCTTCCTCAAAGGTGCCACTTTAAGACCCCCATTTCAGGAACCGGTTGCTTCATGGGACTTGAATTTTGTGCTATCCAAATTAATTTCTCCACCCTTTGAGCCTCCTCATTCATCGCCTTTGAAATTTCTGTCTTGGGAAACTTTGTTTCTGGTGGCAATCACATCTGCTAGACGAGTGTCAGAGTTACAAGCACTGTCTGTCAAACCCCCTTATCTGATATTTCACAGAGTATCTCTTCGTACTAATCCATCCTTTGTCCCCAAGGTCTGTTCCCATAGCACTTTGAATCAATCCATAGAACTTCTGGTGTTCTTCCCTAATCATTCCAACGCAGCAGAATACAGGATGTTCTTCGTGTTTCACTGTTGCAGTCATTACATTTGGGTTATCAGCTCGCAGTAGCTCTCAGTCGTCCTGATTAACAAAGTATTGGGTCCTGCGTCAGTTGCTGTCCCTTCTTCCATGACGTCAGGTCGTCAGGGGTATAAAACATGCAGCTGACGCCATTACATCAGTTTTTCTTGCCATGGGTGCCCGAAGCAGAAGCAGCTCACAAGTGCCAGTTGGCCGACTCCTGAAATGTTCATTTTCGAGTTTCAGAACCAAAGTCTTCAACTAAAGCTAAGTACCCCGTTGGGGAAACTTTTTCGTGCTCCTTACCGATGTCAGTAAAAGTTAATAATTGCATTACTTGTGGAAAGCAAATACCTCATAAAGATTTTCATTCATACTGTATTCCTTGCCTAGGCCCTGATCACGACGTACCTTGCTGTCAGTTTTGTGCTTTATTTAATCAACGCACTATCCGTCGTCTGTATATTTTCACCTCTAAATATTTCGGTTCTCAGTTTAATTATCCAAAAATGTTGTCAGTTAGCCATCCGACTACCGGGATTCTGCAAAAATGCAAAGATAAAGACAGAGACAGGTCGCCAAGGTCCAAAACTGCCGACGATGCTTCTCCTAAGCATTCGCCAGTTTGCGGGTACTCAGTGAGACAGTTTTGCAGCCCCTGATACCCGCTACTTCCGATTTGCAGGCCTCTACTGAGATCCATTCGGTGTTCGGTATGCCGCGAGATGCTTCAGCTATGGAACCTGCGGATGTCTCTACCTTGGATGGGTCCGGAGCCGCTGTGCAGGCACCGGCTTCTGAGGGTGTATTCAGGCCTACAGACTTGCATATTAAACCGACGCCTCCTTTTTTCATTTGGACCTAAATCTCGAACCATGCCTAAAAAAACGACACCCAGGCCGCATGCTCAGGCCTCTATGCCTAAAAAAACAAATGATAAAAATGGCTGAAGATCTTATAACTCTAATCGGGGGAAGCCAACCTCCCCCTTCTAAGAGACCTAGGACTGAAGTTGTTTATCAATCTTCTGAACAGGATTCTGATTTTTCTGACTCTTCTGATGATCTGGATTTGCCCTTATCTACTTATGAGGATTCTGATTCAGAGGACTCTATTCTCTCTGCTTCCCCTCCAGAGGATTTTTCTTTGGGTGAAACCTTACATACTCTAAGGGAGCATTTCCACTGGGAAAGCCAGGATTTTTCTGATTCAACAAAGAGGCTCAAAGAGGCTCAGGGATTTCTTACTCCTGCTTCAGCATAGGCCTTTAGCTATACCTCCTGTACTAGACATTGTTGATGATGCTTTTTCGGAATCTAGTTTGGCCTCTGATTCTTTGACCCCTGCTTCCAGAAAACCTGACAAATATTACAGGGTTCCTGATTCTCACAAGTTTCTTTTTAAAAATCCTATTGCGGATCCAGAGACTATTTTACAGGGACCCAAGGGCATTAAAGCTTCTACTGCTAAAAATCCTACCCCTTCTGATAGAGACTCCAGGGCGCTGGATAGATGGGGTAAGAAAGTTTGCACTTCTGCAACCTTGGCCATTAGGGCTTTAAACTGCCAGTTTCATATGTTTAAGTATCAGCAACATGTTATTGGACTGCTTAAACAGAAAATGGTGTTGATTCCTGACTGTGCGGAAAATAAAGAATTACAGGATTTAATGCATTCTGCTGAACTGGTTGGAAAACATACTTTGCAATGTGGATTTGATTCATTAGAGGCCTCTTGCAGGGCTGCTGTTACTGGGTCTGTGCTCAGAAGGCATGCTTGGCTTAAGGAGCAATCTTTGCCTGATCATGTTAAAGCTAAATTGTTGGATGCTCCCTTAAATCAGGACCGCCTGTTTGGCAACAAGGCTGAGGAAGTTCTTAAAAAGATGGAAGATAAAGCTAAATCTATGCAAACTGTTAAAGATTTCGTACAAGTTCAGCCTCCTGGATTTAGTAGGCACTGGCCCTCTAAGAACTGGTCCTTTCCAGCCCCTTCCAGGCCTTCTCAAGCCAAACCCAGACACAGCAGAAACCCCAGGTTTCAGTCCCAAGGGACACACAAGACAAAGCAGTGGGGGGTTTCCACACCCAAATCAGGAGTAGTAAGACTCCCCCCTATGGAAAACTGTCTCAATGACCTGCTTTTAAAACTTCCAAGCACTTCCCAACTGAATGCTCCTTTAGGCAGAAAGATTGGTCTGCAGGCCAAAAATTGGAACTCATTACTCAGGACAAATGGGTTTTAAGTATAGTGTCCCAAGGATACAAATTTCACTTCCACACCTTACCAACAACAAGCGGGTGGCCAGATTTACCCCCAAATCAGTGGGCAGAGGCCCAAAATCAAGTACTCTTTCTCTTAGGCTTGGGGGCTATTCATTTGGTACCAGAAGAGGAAAAGGGACAAGGTTTATATTCAAGACTTTTCTGGTACCCAGAAAAGGCAATACATGGCGTCCTATCCTGGACCTTTCTATTCTAAATACCTTTCTGGTGATTCCAAAATTCAAGATGCTGACTCTTCACCAGCTGCTTCCTATGTTAGGCAAAGATGCATGGTTGGCAACACTATACTTAAAAGAAGCATACCTGCACATCCCTATCAGGGAGTCTTGCAGAAGATACCTACGCTTCAAATCAGGCTACATGCATTATCAATTCTCTGCACTGCCCTTTGGCTTATCTACTGCGCCCAGGGTATTCACAAAGTGCCTAGCTCCAGTCATTGCATTCTGCAGGCAAAGAAATATTCAGATATACCCATACCTGGACGATTGTCTAATTCAGGCAGAAAGCTAGGACATACTTTTGAATCATCTGGCCTTTGTTCAAATGGTACTGACATGTCTGGGGTACACCATAAACAAAAAGAAATCACACCTGGTACCCTGTCAACAAATTATATTCCTGGGAGTAAGCTTGAATACAACTTCCCAGATGGCTTTCCTCATGCCAGAGAAACGGATTCTTTTGACAACCTACTTCAAGCAAGTGGCCACAAAAACCCAGTTATCTGCAAGGCAAATACTGCAAGCCTTGGGGTTCATGGCCTCCTGCATTCTTCTAATTCCATATGCAAGGCTGCATATGAGGAAACTGCAGTGGTATCTGAAAAGCCTATGGTGTCAACATTCACAGGATCTAGAAGCAATGATTCCTAGCATACCTTGCCTACACCTAGAGTTCCTTTGGTGGGCAGAGGCCTGCCACCAAAACAAGGGGCTACCATTCACACTACCTCTTGCCATTCAAACCTTGACAACAGACGCATCAGACTATGCATGGGGGGTTCACCTGGCAGGGAAGTGCATTCAGGGCAAATGGAACCCAAGTCAAGTGCACTTACACATAAATCAGAAGGAAATGTTAGCTGTACAGAATGCTCTGACAGCCTTCAAGGACCACATTCTTCCAGGACAACTAATAATAAAGACGGACAACACCACTGTCATGTGGTACATAAGCTGGGGGGTACACATTCTTACCCCCTCTGCAGACTGGCCATGGCATTGTGGAACACAGCCTTGAGCTACCAAGTGAATCTGCAAGCTAAATTCCTGCCAGGAAAACTGAATACCCTGGCAGATGGACTAAGCAGAAACCTCATGGACCCACACGAGTGGAAACTGGAACCAAGGATTTTCAACATGTTGACAAGCAAATGGGGGAGCCCAGATATAGACTTGTTTGCCTCCCCCAGAACCATCAGTTGGACAAATTTTGCACAAGGATTCCCCACAAACTAGCTTGGAAAGTGGATGTTCCATCCTTCAGCTGGAAAAACCTATCAGTTCATGCCTTTCCTCCTCTGCCTCTGCTCTCCAAGGTACTACTAAAGGTCAAACAGGACAAGCCAAGGACAATCTTAATTGCATCAGATTGGCCGCAACAACACTGGTACCCCCTCCTGCGCAGTGTGTCATGCTTGGCCCCATGGCACCTGCCTCAGACTCCTTCCCTGTTGTCTCAGCAGGAGAACCAGATTCGTCACCCTCAGTGGCAAATACTGAACTTTGCAGTCTGGCTAATTACTTAATCTCTCCTTTACCACCCCTCAGCAAGTCATGCTGGATATTATTTTAGAGGCTAGGAGACCTAGTACTAGAAAGTCTTATGCTGCGAAATGGAAAAGATTTTGTACCTGGAACCAATCTCAAGGAATGAGCGCAGCAGTGCCCAATTTACATCAGATTCTACAATATTTGACTGAGATGCTTCATAAGGTCTTGTCCTTTTCCTCCATCAAAATTCATGCGTCAGCCATTTCAGCTCATTATAGCACAGAGCCTCCCCTCTTCTCTTACCCACTGCTCAAGAAGTTCCTCAGAGGGACCAAAATTTTATGGCCACCTAGGAGAGCTCCAACTCCAGCCTGGGACCTTAACTCTGTCTTGGAGAAACTCACTCTTCCTTCTTTTGAGCCAGCTGCTACTGCAGATTTAAAATTCCTTTCCTGGAAAACAGCTTTTCTTTTAGCAGTCACTTCTGCAAGAAGGGTATCTGAACTACAGGCTCTTATGGGAGTGGAGCCTTTCATCATCTTTCATGCGGACAGGGTATCCCTCAGAACCAATCCCTCCTTCATGCCCAAGGTGATATCCAGTGTGGCTCTTAATCAGTCCATTCATTTGCCTACCTTCTTTCCAAAACCACAGAATAAAGGGGAACGGATACTGCACTCCTTAGATGTGCAAAGACAACTTAGATTCTACTTGGACAGGACTAAACCTCAAAGGAAATCTGAACAGCTGCTGGTGGCATTTGCTACAGGGACAGAGGGGAAAGCTATTTCTGAGCAAACCATTTCAAAATGAATAGGCCACTGCATTAATTTCTGCTATAAGCACCATGGAAAACCTATCCTACAGGGCATCAGACCCCATTCAACCAGGGCTGCATCTACCTCTGCAGCCTTTCTCAGGGGCTGTTTGCTGGTTTCGCGTCCCTACAAGGGACATCCTAGAAGCTGCTACCTGGAGTTCTGTACATACTTTCACCAAACATTATCATTTGCCAATTTTCTTTAAATCCAGAGGTGGTTTTGCCACTATTTAAATTCCTCCACCCAACCTTAGCTTTGGGAATCGACCCAAATGTAATGACTGCAACATTGAAACACGAAGAACATAGTACAGTTGTGTACACTTACCATAAATGTAGATGATCGAGTGTATTCACTGTTGCAGTCCTGGTTACCCTCTCTACAGCCCCCTTTCTTCTTTTGGCTATACCTCTACTCTCACTTACTATGCTCAAAAAGCTTTTTGGTATATTTGCTTTTTTTGTTGGAGGTATATCCTTGTATGGGTCTATATTAGAACATCGAAGTTTTAGAACTTCAAATGTTCTAATATCGACACCTAATAAGCGAAAGCTGAAAATAGCGAAGTTTTAGATAACCGAATTCTTTCCTAGGGAAAGAATTTGATTGTCTGTTCCTGTTGCTTCGTTATTTTCAGCTCTGCGGTGGAAAGTTACAGTCAGATTCAGGCAAGTGTGCGATTGTGTGGACGTGAGGGTTAGGGTGGGATAGGTGAGATAGGGTTAGGGTGCAGGTCAGGTAAGTGTGCGAATGTGTGGACGTGAAGGTTAGGGTGGGATAGGTGAGTTAGGGTTAGGGTGCGGGTGAGGTGTGTGTGCGATAGTGACTGACCTTATGGTTAGGGTTTGGGTTAAGGTAAGTGGGTAGATAGTGGTGTATGTCCAGTTTAGTGTAGGTTTAGATGTAAGATTTTAGGTGAATGTGTGTGGATTGCTGTTTGTTTGGTGTGTTTGTGTTGTGTGTATGAGTTTTGGAACAGCGAATTTTTTCCCTAGGAAAAAATTAGATGTTCTAAATTTTCGGTTTTATCGGTTTTTGGTTACTAGGTGTCGATATTAGAACATTCGAAGTTTTGAAACTTCGATGTTCTAATGTAGACCCCCTTGTATTATAGAATTAATTGCTTCCCATTAGGGGGGCACCTGACATCTGGGGCAAGAAAAACTGATGTAATGGCATCGGCTGCATGTTTTATACCCCTGACGTTATGGAAAAAGGGACAGCAACCGATGCAGGACCCAAGACTTTGTTAATCAGGCCAACTGAGGGCTACTGCAAGCAGATAACCCAAATGTAATGACTGCAACAGTGAATACACTCTAACATCTACATTTATGGCAAATGTCCACAACTGTACTTTTCATCAGTTGGATGTTCATAGACAATTACGTTTTTATTTGCACCGGACTAAGGAATTCAGGAAGTCAGACCAATTATTAATTTCCTTCTCCGACTCCAGATTAGGTCTACCAGTTTCCAAAGTGACCCTCTCTAATTGGATGTCTAGCTGCATAGCATACATTTACACTTCTGATGGTAAGCATTTACCTTTCAAAATTAAGGCTCATTCTACGAGATCTCAGTCTGCCTCTGCAACCTTTCAAGCCTGGGTCCCACTTGATAATATCTGCGCAGAAGCAACTTGGTCTACCCCTTACACATTTATTACTCATTACAAATTAGATTTGGCTTCCAGGGGTAGAGCATCCTTTGGTTCCACGGTACTCAGGAGTATTTTTCCTTGAGCCACCCAAGAATAAGGTGCTAGGGACGCTGTCCCATGTGTAAGAATGAAGGTGAGATAGGACTACAGAACATAAAGAAATTATGTACTCACCATAACGTTCCATGTTTGTAGTCCATCTTGCCCTTCATTCGTACGAACCCACCCTCCTATCCCCATCCTGGGAGTATCTGGAGACAGAAAATAATTGTTATTATCATTCACTGGAGATCTTTTATTATTGGGTTCTTTCTATATGGTTGTTATTTCTCTTAGTTAGCAGCAAACAAGATCTGGGGATTTTACTGATGCACCATGGGATACCTACCTAGCCACAGGCTAACTAGAAGACTTTGAGCTTATAAAATGGTCGAGTCAGAGCCGAGGATCAGCACCGAACCCATGTGTAAGAATGAAGGGCGAGATGGGCTACAAACATGGAAAGTTATGGTGAGTACATAACTTCTTTTTCCCAGTTACCTCTTTCTTCCCTAACACACCTCCAATGTTTGCCATCTACCGAGGAAACAAATCTTTGGAGTCTGCTTGAGGTATATCCATTCTCTCTTCCCAATATTTTCTAACCTCCTGTGATTCCTATAGTTATTGTGCAGTATTTTATATACCCTTCTAATTATCCCTTTTTGAATAGCAGCTTCAGTTCTAGATTCAACTAAAAACGCCATTAGGCCAGGTCTTTCATTTAGGCATCCCTTTCCCATTTCTGTTTGCCTATACTCTTACTAATCCCTGGTTGGAAAGGCAGTCTTTAGCCTTAAGTCCAAATATCATCTTGGCCTCATCCCTTTCTGTTACCTTTCCCTATTTCATTATTTGTTCTCAATACCTAGATTCCTTTGCCATTTTCTTCAAATTCCAGTCTCCACTTGCTTATTTTCTGTACCCCTACTTGTAGTCATCCCAATCAGCAAAATTTGTCCATTCTTGTGTTGATTTAATTCTTAAGAATATTTTATGCTACTTCATGAATATAATATTCTTTTATGGCTGTTATTCTCCTTCAGGATCTGCATCCCTAGTACTAATCTCTTCTTATTTCTTGAATTTCCTCGTTTCATCATTATCCTTTTCCTCTTGGAATCATAACGTTTTGTTTGTGTTGTGCATATGAGCCTTAATTGTGTAGTGCTAAAATATCTCTTCAAATCAGGTAATTTTAAACCACCTTGTTCTTTTGGAAAGAGTAACTTATTTAGTTAACCCTTGCCCTCTTCCCCTCTAGATACATTCCTTCACTTCTTTATTATTGTCCATAACTTCTCTTGATAAAAATATGACATTTTCACTGCTTGTATCTTACTATCCATACCCATAAGTAAGAGCTTCCAGTTTCTCAGTTTTTGTATTCTCTTTTGTTTAGTCTCTTCGTACATATCCTTAGCGGCGTATTTTAACCCATACTCCTAAATATGTCATCTTATTGTGCCTCCATAAATATGGATGTGAAAGTGTCCAATCTCGCCGTTTGTTCTTACACACGGGTTCGGAGCCGATCCTCGGCTCTGAGTCGGCCGCATCGTAAAGCTCTGCATCTTAGAGAAGCTCGAGACCAGACTATATCCCATAATCCTCCCTGCTATTCCTCAGATCTAGTTTGCCGCTGCAACAGATCGGTCGAGGAGAGCTCGGGCCAGAGAGCAGTTTAGTTTATCGATTCAGATAAGAAATTTTTTTTTTTTTTTGGAAAAACTTTAACAAAAACTTTATCTTTAACCTTAGATACATAGTGTAGATAGTGTGTGTGTGTTTATATCTTATATATATATATATATATATATATATATATATATATATATATATATATATTAGATACATAGGTTTTGGGCTTCGGCCTACTAGTTTTCTGTCAGAACTCTGACTTTGTTCTACTAGGGTGTTATTATAGCCTTGTAGTATACTACTTATTATATATATAGTTATTGTTGGCTAGTTTTTCTATCCTTTCTAATTTTCACTGTTTTCAGTGTTTTGACTTGACTGTACCATGTCGGAAAAAGCCAAATCCGGCTTTAAGAGGTGTCAGTGTGGACAGAAAATGTCCATCACTGACAATCACGCTTCCTGCGTCTACTGCCTTGGCCCTCTGCACTTGCAGGAGGATTGCTCCATCTGTCATTCCTTTAGCGGGAGGGTCATGACGGAGAGGCGCAGGAAGCTTATTGACAGGGGTTTACTTAAATGTGACTTCCAGGAGGCCTTGGAGAAGTCCGACCAGGCTTCTAAGTCTTCGAAGGGGTCGAAGACATCGAAGCCCATGTCATCGGCTCCGAGCTCATCTTCCAAGATTCGTTCGCCGGTTCCACAGACCTTGGGGCTGAGCATCGAACGGTTATCTTTCACCGAGCCCCAGGTCTTGGAACCGGTGTCGGAGCTGCCTCCACCATCGATTCTTCGGTAGGTGCCGTCTTCGGCCCCTTCGACCCGGTCTTCCAGACCATTATCCGATACCGATGTGGATCGTGTTGTGCAGAAACTGATGGAAAACATGGCCCTTTCCAAGCTGATTGTGGTTTCGTCCCAGTTGGTGTCGAAACTAGAAGGCCTCCCCGTGTCTCCAACAGGTCCTCCTTCGAGACTCGTCCAGTCTTCGGAGCCGGGAGAGGACGAACCGATACTAGTGGAGCCCTTGGTGCCGAACCCGTCCATTGCACGATCGGCACCATTGACTTCGACTCCTTCGGAGCCCGTCGGGGAGTCGCGGAGCCGACTATCTCTCCTTGGTTCCGGGACCGAGAGTCGTACCGATTTTTCGGTGCTGACTCTCCCTCTCGGGGCCTCGGCGCAGATTGGTTCACCTCCGTCCTTGGGGTCGGAGCCCACGGTTCCGGTGTCAGGGATGCTTCCGCATTCTTCGGAACCGGAGGAGTCCTCGGCCCGGGGCTCGGGGGCTTTCGACCTTATGAGGAAGGTATTGTCTGCACAGACAACCACTTCATCAGAGGCGTCTTCTCCTTCCCCTAATGGGCCGCTTTTTGTTTCTGTTCCCACGATTCACCCTAAGCGTAGAGCCCCTTTGCCTCAGCCATCCCCCAGAGGGTGCTCCCTGTTCCTTGGAGGCCTCACCAGAAGCCCCCTTTGATGAGGTTCCGAGGAAGAGATTGTGCAAGAGGAGGCACATTGATTCCCCACAGGAATCTCTAACGTCTGACATCGATTTGGATGAGGCAGAGGGGTCCCCACGATCCCCCTCTGAGGATGTGTCATTTGCAGACATCCTGGAGATCTTGAAACTGAGGGGTGATTGGCAGTCCCTAGCCCCCACTGAGGACGAGTCGGTGTTACTGAGGACGAGTCGGTGTTGCTGAAGGCTTTTGGGGCTCAACCTTCTACCTCCTGGGTGACCCCGCCCTTCGATGAATTGATGGACTTGATCTCGTGAAGGGCATGGGAAACACCGGACACAGTGGAACCGGTCCCCCGAAAACCAAACAAATTTGTCACGGCCCCCCAGGATAAGGCCTATCTCACTAAAGGAGTTCCGGTCGACGCTATGGTGCTGGCGGCGGCCACAAAGAAGGAAATATCTGAGTCTTCCTCTTCTGTTCATCCTCCTAATAAGAATTCTAGGACTATGGACAGATATGGGAAGCACGTTTTTAGTTCAGCGATTTTTTCCATGCGTTCGCTAAACTATTTTACACATCTACAGAGGGATCTCATTAAGTTACTGGGAGATACCCTCCAGGGTAACACAGATGCTGCTGTCTCAGATAAGGTGACAGCACAACTCAACACCCTTACTTCAGTAGTAAACTCATCCATGAGGCTCATCTCATATGCGGCCGAAGGATCGAGTAGAGCTGCAGCTTCAGCGATTGCTCTCTGTAGACAATCCTGGATGCGGCTGTGCTCCTTTGCGGAAGCCTTCAAGTCTTCCTTTGCCAACGCCCCCTTTGATGGTGCCACACTCTTTAGGCCCAAAGTAAAGGAGACTCTAACTCGGTGTGAGCAAGAGGGGAAGACCCTGTCTGCTGTTGGGGTCCGTTTTTCCACTCCATCTAGACCGTACCCCAAAGGGCAACGAGGCGGAAAAATGTGGTTCCGTAAGACTCAGGGATCTTTCCAAGCCACACAGGGTGATGCCCCCTCCAGAGGCAGAGGAGGGGGAAGAAATGGAAGATGCCACCCTGGCGGCAGAGGGGGTCTGCAAAATCAGGGCGACAGAGATACAGTCACTGGGAAGCCCTTCCAGCACTCCTGAATGGAGTCCCGACTGTCCTACTCTGGAGGTGGTCGGGGGTTGCTTGGCTTTATACCCACAGGCCTGGCTAAATCTTACTTTGGATTCTTGGGTAAAAAGCATAGTAACCAGAGGATACATAATTCCCTTTACTTCCATCCCACCTCAACAAAAGAGACTTCCAGATGTGCCACTCCATCTGCAAGGTCCAGCAGCTGTAGAAATTTCAAAGCTGCTCAAAAAAAGAGTCAGTAGCCAGTCCCGGCGGACCAAAAAGGATCCGGAACTTACTCAAGGTTCTTTTTAGTTCCAAAGAAGACAGGGGACTGGAGACTGATTTTGGATCTCAGCAATATCAACACCTTCGTAAGGAAGGAAAAGTTCTGGATGGTCACGCTGCAGTCGATCCTTCCCTTCTTACAGAAGGACGATTGGATGTGCTCAATAGATCTCAAGGATGCGTACTACCACATCAAAATGGCCAGGCCGTCCAGAGATCACCTACGCTTATGGCTGGGAGCCAGTCATTTTCAATTTCGAGCTCTTCCCTTTGGACTCACCTCAGCCCCCAGGGTATTCACCAAATGCATGGCAGTAATGGCGTCTCACTTGAGACGACAAGGATTCCGGGTGTTTCCGTATTTGGACGACTGGCTCCTCACCGCCACCACCAAGCATCGTCTTGTACAAGCCAGAGACTACACAGTCGACCTTTGTTCCCACTTAGGAATTTCAATCAATTTCGAAAAATCTGCCTTATCGCCCTCACAGCATATCTCATTCATCGGAGCAGACCTAGATACACGGTTAACAATGTTAAAGTTTCCTCCACTAAGGGCGTCAGCCCTCAAAGAACAGGTTCTTCTTCTTCTTCAGAACAGGAAAGCCCCAGCCAGGCTAGTGTTAAAAGTTCTGGGACTAATGGCAGCGTCTCTGATCGCAGATCCCATGGGGGATTGCACATGAGGGTCCTCCAATGGCTGCTTTTCGAGCAATGGTCGTTCCAGCAGCTACCCTTATCGCACAAGATACTGATAACAAACTCTTGCAAATGAGATCTTTCATGGTGGGTAAACAGTCAGGGTCTCACAATGGGTCGTCCGTTTGTCCTACCCAACCTGATGGCCACAATAACCACGGACGCTTCTCTGATAGGGTGGGGGGGACTTTTTCAGGGAAGAACAGTCCAAGGGGAATGGTCCAACATGGAGTACAACCTGCACATAAATGTTCTGGAGTTGAGGGCGGTGTTCTTAGCGTTGCAACGCTTCCAAGCTCTCTTACCTCTGGGAACAGTGGCAGTTCAGACGGACAACATGTCTGTGGTCTGGTACATAAACAAGCAAGGGGGAACCAAGTCTTACCCATTATGCAGAGAGGCCATGAGAATTTGGCAATGGGCAGAGTCCACGGGTCGCTTTCTAGTGGCAACGCACATCCCGGGGTCATCCAACGTCATTGCGGACAGGTTGAGCAGAGCCATCCTGTTACCTCACGAGTGGTCCCTCAATCCACAGGTGGCGGAAAGGATCTTCCGCAGATGGGGCCAGCCTTGCTGTGATCTGTTTGCATCCCCGTTGAATGCCAAATGCAGAAGCTACTTTGCCCTTCTACCCCCTCCGCCCCTCCGGGGGATGTTCCCAGGGACGCACTGGTGCACGATTGGCCCCCGGGTCTCCTGTATGCATTCCCTCCCTCCCTTTGATTCCCAAATTTCTACAGAAAGCCAGGAACCTGGAAAGGACGATAATACTCATAGCGCCATTCTGGCCTCGGCAGATATGGTTCCCCTTTCTTCGAGCCCATCAAAAGAAGGAACCTTGGATTCTGGACCCAGTGCCAGATCTATTGACTCATTCGTCGGGAGTTCCTCACCCATCTCTTCAGTCCCTCAAAGTGACAGCTTGGCTGCACCGCTTCCCTCTCTAGCCAGGTCAGATCTTCTTTCTCCGGCAGTTCAACACATTCTGGTTGCCTCTCATAAAGCCTCCACCAGAAAGCTTTACAGGAGCAAATGGAAACGCTTCATATGTTAGGCGTCAAGCCAACACATGGATCCCTTGGTAGCTCCACTACACAAAGTTCTGGAATTCTTATCAATTCTCTTTCACGAAGGAGCCTCAACTTCCACCTTGAGAGTACAGTTGGCGGCTATATCTAACTTTCATATTGGTGAGGGGGGCTCTTCTATTATGTCTCACAGGCTTTGCAAGGCTTTTATGAAAGGAACCTTCCACCTTCGTCCACCCATTCGGGAGCCTTTTTTCCCATGGAATTTGAACTTGTTATTGTCACAACTGTTACCTCCCTTCGAACCGGCTTCATCCTGCCTCCTAAAGTTGTTATCGTGGAAGACACTTTTTCTTGTGGCGGTCACTTCAGCTCGAAGAGCATCAGAGCTACAAGCGTCATCAGTCAGACCACCGTACTTGATCTTCCACCCAGATAGTCTCTTTGCGCACAAACCCGTCATTCCTCCCCAAGGTATGTTCTGTCCTAAATATCAACCAATCCATAGAGCTCCCCACGTTTTTCAAGAATCATACAAACAAATTGGAGTATATGCTGCACAAGTTGGATGTTCTTAGGCAGCTGAGATTTTACCTGGACAGGACTAAAGATCACAGAAAGTCAGATCAGCTGTTTGTTTCGTTTGCAGACAACAAAAAGGGTATGGCAGTCACGAAATGTACCTTATCTAAATGGCTTTCCGATTGTATATAATTTGTGTACTCTATTAAGAATCAGTCATTACCTTTCAAGCCTAAGGCTCATTCTGCCAGGTCCGTGTCAACTTCCTTGGCTCATACAGCTCACTTACCTTTGGACACGATTTGTGCAGCAGCTACCCGGGCTAAACCTCATACATTTATCACTCATTATAAGGTTGACAGGACCTCCAAGGACAGGACATCATTTGGTTCCACTGTGCTTAGGAATGTTCTTCCATGAGTCACCCAGGGTGACGGAGCTAGGGACGCTACCCGTGTGTAAGAACAAACGGCGAGATTGAACATTTTCACATAAAGAAGTTATGTACTTACTATAGCATTCCATGTCAGGTGTTCATCTCGCCTTTGTTCTTACATTCCCTCCCCCCCCCCTTCACATGTTATGGAAGAACTGGTAAGACTAGAGTCTGGTCGGGATTTTCTTACCCCTTTCTAGGGTTCATTGGTCTGTGTCCTCATTAGGATATAGTTCACCGCCCATAGGCATTACTTATTATAGTCAGAGGATGTTCATGGATAACCATGTGAATGTGTACGTCTTGCACCAAGATAATGATTAGCGGTCTGGTTTCTCGCAAACTAGATCTGAGGAATAGCAGGGAGGATTATGGGATATAGTCTGGTCTTGAGCTTCTCTAAGATGCAGAGCTTTGCGTCTGACTTCGGCCGAGGATCGGCTCCGAACCCGTGTGTAAGAACAAAGGCGAGATGAACACCTCACATGGAACATTATGGTAAGTACATAACTTCTTTGTATTGCTGAACCAATTCATGTATGGGTACATAAAACAAAGGATATAGCTGTAAATTATCTTTATTAATTTTATATCCCGTAAAGACTTGTAACTGTCTCAAAATGTTCCACAACGTTGAGATGTCCTTTTCTGGTTCTTTCAGGTGCAAAACCTTGTCATATGCAAATAAAGCCAACTTTTCTTAAATATCATACCAATTATATCCTTAAATTTCTGACTCCCTTATTTTCTTTGCCAATGGTGCTAAATAGAATGCAAATAACACAGAGTTGTTTGTGTCCCCTGCCTCTTTCCCATATTCAGACACAGCTTAACTTAGAGGAACCTTCCCAACTTTTTTCCATCCGATTCCTCCTATAGCATCCTTGTTAACTTTCTTGTATCAGGAAATGCAAATGCCTCTACTGCCTTACTCATAAAATCCCAGCTTATTCTGTTGAATGCTTTCTGTGCATCAAGACCCACCAACAAGCAGTATTTATTGAATTCTTCCTTGTGGATCGTCATTGTTCTATTAATATTGTCAAATGTTTGCCTTCCCTCCACAAAACCACATTGATCCATATCTGGTAATTCTGGCAACAGCTTTGCCATTTTTTAGCCATTGTATAATCATGCTTTTCAGTTAAAGTAGACTTTAATATGAAGCAGGATTTGATATCGTATTTCGGTATTACAGCCACCACAGCTTTTTTTCCAGGATGTTTGTGCTTCCTGTCCTTTTAATACACTTTTAAACAAAAACATTTCATATCTTTATCACTTTCTTCCCTGCTAGCTTCCAAATTTCCACCGGAATGCCATCTGTTCATGTAGACTTTCCTACAAATTTGTTATACGTCACCATTTTTATCTCCTGTCCCCCGGTCTTAATTGTTGAGCCTTATCTACCTCTAACCTTGGCATATTTAAGTATTCCAGAAATATTTCCATTTGTGCTTTTTCTTGATTTCCTCACTTCTGTACCTTACAAAAATGTTCATACAATTGTTGAAGTAGCTCTAATACTTCTACAGGATCACTTGTTATTTTTCTTGTTATATACTCCTTAAATTTGGCAAGAGCTTTTTCTACTTTCTGTTGCCTAAGTCATTGTGTCAAAAGTTTTTTGTGCTCTTTAGTTAATATGGAAAAAAAAGTTTCTTAACTGCAATCTTTCTAAACTTTTGCATATTTTCCATGTACTCCCTTATTTTCTCTTTAGCAATCTGCAATTGCACCTCTTTGTTTTGTGAGATTCTCCTTAGTCTGTAATAGTTTAACCGTTGTCAACCTCTCTAAATAATTAATTACTTCTTAAACATATATTTTTCTTTTATTTCTACTCTATTTTAAACTCCAGCCCGCTTTTACTAGCTGTAACTTCTGTACTACTTTCTGTCTTTCCTAATAACTCCTGAATAATTTCCACTAACCATTCCTTAAATCCAGTGTTGTCAATTTTCGTCAGTTCAAACATGGGTTGTCAGATCTGACCTCAGCTCCGATCTTGAGCTTATTGGTTCCAGAGCTCTGATTTCTCCTCTACCCATAATACCCTAAGTTGAACTGCAGGTGCTCAGATTGAATCTCCTAAGTAAGAGTAAGATTTAAAACTGATTGTGTTTACATGTGTGTGTGAAGTGAAGTGACCATCTACAAATCCTTTGTCAAATTCAGTTGCTCAGATCTTTCCAAATGTGTCTCCTGTAGCATTGCTATTGGCACTCTGCATTTCTTAATATAATTTAAATATTTTTTTTTCTGTTTGGTCTATACTTGTTAGACCATTGACATTCCAAGGTAGTATGGAGAGTGTAACTGTTAAGTCTTTATTCACAGTTGTAATTTGACATCATTTTTAAATGCCTATTTCCAGCTTTTGTGATACAAACATCCAGTAATGTTTGGCAGGTTAATCCTTTATACAGCTTTTTTTTTCTTATCGACATTGGAGCATATGTCACATTTTATAAGACTTTTTTGTTTTAATAAAAAAATTAAAAAAAAAAAAAAAACAAAAACATAACACTCCTCATAACCTGTTAACTAAATATAAATGCACAAAACTATGTATGTATTCAAATAATGAAGTTAAACCCTCCCAGTAGGAACAATTGTCCGAAATAGACAACGGCAAATAGAGGCCTTAATTAGCCTAAAATTGAGGTGTCTGTTCTTTATTCTCCTCTGAGATGTGAAAAACAACTTGCATACTTTCAGAAAACATTAGCTTACCCTTGAAGAAGCCAGTGTTCTGGCTTTTTATTGCCCTGTTATCAACTTGCTTCCAAGTTAACGTTAATAAAAAAACGTAGTTCTCAGCTGTAGGCTTCTAAAGACAAGCTGAAACATTCATTGCTAAAGGAAAAGTTTTCATTATAGTCATTGTTCTCTTGCTTACTTATTTCCGCTTAAAACTTTTTATTAGATTAAGGCAAGGGTTTTTAATCCAGATGGTCACCTAGACAAAAATAAGAGAAAACTTTATATATATTATGATCTAAGTACTTTTGCACCACATCCCCTATCTCAACAATGCAAATTGCACCCTATTAACCTAAACATGCTTTTGTCTAGGCTTTTTTATTTTGCATTGTTATGTGTACATTTCTTAATACTAAAAAAAGGAAGAAAGAGAAAGAGGAAAAAGGTGTCTATTTGCTTTATTATCTTTATCTTATACAATAACTAAAAATGCTTTTATGGTAAAACATGCGATTTATCTTATGAAAAGTTTCATAGAAATACTGTTAACAGCAGAAATAGTTTTACTTCATTTCCTTTTTCCCTTCCTTTTCCTTCACCCTCTGTGGCCTTTCAAACTTTAATGACTTGAAGTGAGGCAAATGCCTTTCAGTTTCTACATGTTTAACAAAGTCAACAAAAGTCCACTCTTTCCACTGTTTCTTATACAGCTATATTTCAGAAATGTGACTGATGCTTTGCATTCTCACATTTATTCAGTAATTTCCATGTTGCTTCTCGTCTTCCTTTTCATTTTCCTCTCCCATCTCCAGATTTTCGGTCAGTTCCAAGGTACTGCCAATTCTTCTAGGATAAAATTGCAAGGTGTATGGGGCACCAAGCACAGATGCAAGCACATATGCTAGACCTGATCAAGGTACTCAACTCTCTGAATCATCTTTGGTTCCTGGAACCTCTTAAAGTTGTTACAGACAATACAGCAGCCATGTGATACATCAAGCAAGGGTGAACCAGGTTGCCTACCCTTTGCAGGCCATCCAGGTTAGCTTGGGGTATAGCTTAACAGTGCGGTCTCACTCTACATACATCCTACATTCTATCAGAGGAAAGTTGTATGGCAGACAAACTGAGAAGGACAAAGGCAGACCCTTGCAAATAGAAACTAGAGGAGGGGGTCTTCCAAGATTTAATCCATTTGTTTGGAGTTCCTCAAGTAGACTTATTTGCCCCCCCCCCCCTGAACAATCAGCTGACTTTCTGCTCCAGGGTTCCATGCAAGATGTGGAGGACAGATGCCTTTTCCGTTCTTTTGGACAAGAATGTTCCTGTATGCTTTTCCATAGTTTCCACTGATATCCAGTGCACTTCCTAAAATTTGAAGGGAATTCCCAAGATCATTGTGGTGATCCCCTTCTGGTCTAGGCAATCACGGTTCTCCCTTCTTTTGGAAATGACCAGGAGCAATTACCAAAGGCTTCCTCACAGACTGCATCTACTCAGAAAAGAACTGTGATGTTTGATAACCCTGAACCCATTCTACTACTGTTGAGTGCCTGGATGATAAGGGCATAATTCTCTTTTCAGCATTTGTTTACTTGGGACTTGCAGCAGGTAGTAATGGACGCAAGAAAGCCTGCTAATAGAAAATCGTACATTAGCAAAATGGAATTTATTTTCCAGTTCATGTCATCAACATTACCAGCCCCCATTCAGGACTAATGGTTCTTGCTATGTTACAGCCTTTCTTATTACAACATCAGGTTTCACTTGTCTGCCAATGGATCATTCTCCTTTCAATGCATTCTCATTCCAAAATGTTTGTGAAAGGGGTTTTGCATTAGATGCCTCCAAGAAAGCCTAGTGCCCCTCCTAGGAGTCTTAATTTTGTGTTAAAGAAGTTAACATGCGATCCATTTGGACCTGCTAACCCTACTACTGATTTGAGGTTCCTAACATGAAAAACAGATCTGATATTGTTAATCCTCGTTCATTCCTTACGCATGGGTATCGGTTCCGAGCTCGGAACCCAGCCGGCCATTTTCCAAGCTCGCATCAGCTTCAAACTCTCGAGCTAAACTCTTACCCACAACCCCCCTCTCCCTGTTACCTCAGATTTCGTTTGCCGCGTTGCCATTCGGTCGTGTCAAGCTACTTCTCTTGAGCTAAGTGCATTCAATTGTTGTTTAATAGTTTTACAGATTACTTTTCTGTCAGGAAAGTTCATATTGTATTGTCTCTTACCCTATCGCATCTAGCGTTCATAATTTCTTCAGGTTTTTCTGCTTCTTTCTTTACCACTTTTACCGCGAGGTATTCTCTCTTTACCATCGTTGGTAATCATTTTCTCTTTTCTGTCATACCTTCGGGTACTCTCTTGTACCATTGCTGGTACCTTCTCTATTAATTAATTTACTGTCATGGCAGGTAAAGGTAGTCCGGGGTTTAAGTGGTGTTCTGATTGTGGACATAAACTGCCTACTTCTGATGCACACTCTTTGTGTGTTTATTGTTTGGGAGCTTCCCATTTGTCTGTTGACCCACCCTGTACTATTTGTGAGAACTTTTCCAATAGAACCTTGTTGGAAAGGAAAAACAAGCTGTTACTGAAGGGACTTCTAAAATCTCCCTTTTCAGAGGCTATTTCTGGGTCGGAGGCCTCAACCCCTCCTAGAGCCCATAAGAAAACTTTGGATGTTCCTACTAAGGCTAAATCTTTGCCTTCGTCCCCGGCTGGGGACTCCCGCCAACCAAAACCTAAAAAGGCTAAAGTTCCGGCTCCGGAGCTCTCTCAGTCAGACCCAGTGCTTTCGGGGCCTAGACCTTCAGCACCGAGGCCTTCGACTCCATTAGTGATTTTGGCTCCGTCTTCCCCTGCAGCCTTCTATATATCTGCACCGAGGGGCTCCTCTGTTCAGACCATTACCACTGTATTGGTACCGACCGCTCAGTCGGCTCAGACCTTGACCCCGTCGGCTCTGAGATCTTCATCGGAACCAACGCCTTTATTGTTGACTCCTGTCTTGTCGGTTCCAGCTTCTGCACCAACAACTACTTTGGCACCGATCCCTGTGTTGGTGCAGACCATGACCTCGACACTGATTACTTCTTCGGTTCAGACAACAGTAGTCCAGTCTCTCTCGGCACCATTGTCCTCGGTGCGGTCAGATGAGATGGACACCAAGTCTGCCTCTTCTGTGGACAAGCCTGCTTCTCCCTCAGTCTCCATGAGGTCCACTAGAAGCCTTTCTGAACATGTGTTGCGTCTTGTGGACCAGGTACTCTTGGCCAGAGGTATCCCACCCCTCAGAAACTATCCTTCCTTGGGAGGTGATCACCCATCTCCAAAGACTCCTTCTTATTCTCCTCCTTCATTGCCTTTGAAGTCCATGGATATAGCACAGTCTTCCCCTTCTGCAGTTCCCATTATGGATCTCACTAAGGAACCACAGTTGCCTTCGTGGCAGGAAAGTTTTGCTATGACCCAGGATGTCAGTTGTGACGCACATAGTTTGCTGCTCCACAACCATCCGGGAACTCCGGGTTGGCAGGCTGAGCCACTTAGGGGAGGGGTGACCCCTGTCCTAGACATGCACTCCTCTTCGGGTGGACCAGCCTTCCAACTGATGGAGAAAGCTTTCGCTGCTGCTGGTGATTTTGGACTGTTTATACCTCCGCTGGTACACTGGTTTCACAAGTCGCACCTAGCGGACACTGGGTGCAGGGGCTGCAGGAGATATTCCCTCAGGAATCCCCTTTTCTGCTGTCTTCTCCAGCTTCTCCCACTGAGGAGGTCCACCGGAAAAGTTAATGTAAGAGGAAGCACATGGACTCCACAGAGGAGTCCCTCACTGAAGACACAGATTTCGATGAGGGGGAAGGATCCCTTCGGTCACCCTCTAAGGTATCCTTTGGTGATATCCTCGAAATCCTGAAACAGAGAGGTGACTAGCAGTCCTCTAATCTGACCTTTGAGGAATCTGTGTTCCTGCAGGCCTTTCGTGCCCAGCCCCCTACCTCCTGGGTTACTCCACCTGCCGATGAACTTGTCCGGCTCATCGTGCAGCGTGCTTGGAAGGCTCCTGATACCGTTGAAGCTATTCCCTGGAGGCCAGATAAGATCTTGTCCCCTCCTTCTTCGGATCCCCATTGGTACAAAGGTCTTCCTGCGGATGCTTTGGTGGTGGCAGCCACAACAAAAAAAGATCTGGCAGAAGAAGAAAGCCAGACTGTCCATCCACCTAACAAAGAGTCCCGGGCCCTGGACAGGATAGGGAAGCGCAACTTTGCTTCAGCGACCTTTGCTATCAGGTCCCTGAATTATATGGCACATTTTACCAGGCTTCAGAGGGATCTGGATGTTCATCGTGTTACACTGCTGCAGTCATTACACTTGGGTTATCCTGCCATCAGGCGGTTCCCCAGTCAGCCTGAGTTCCAAAGTCTTGGTCCGGCGTTGGTTGCTGTCGCCTCCTCCCTGACGTCAGTACGACAGGGGTATATAAGATGCAGCCGATGCCATTTTCTTCAGTCTTTCTTGCCACGCGGTGTCCAAAGCAGAAGCAGTTCGCAAGTGCCGGTCGGACGACTCCTGAGATTTTCATTCCGAATCCAGAACCGAAGTCTTCTACAAAGCTAAGTACCCCGTTGGGAAAACTTTTTCTTGCCTCAGACCGATGTCAGTAAAAGTTAGTAACTGTATTTCTTGTGGGAAGCAAGTACCTCATAAGGATTTCCACTCCTATTGTATTCCATGCCTAGGCCCAGACCACGGCGTCACTGGTTGTTGGTTTTGTGCTACGTTTAACAAGCGCACTATTAAACGTCGATTTGATTTTGCCCGACATTACTTTGGCAGAAAATTCAATTACAACATGCCTTCGGAACTTTCGACGACAGGATTACATAAAAAGCGCAAAGACAAGGACAGGCATATGAGGCCCAAAACTGACGACGAGGCCTCTTCTAGGCCGGTCGCCGGTTCTCCGGTTTTCAGCGAGGTGCCTACGCAGCCCCTGATGACCGCTTCCACAGAACCACAGACCGCATCCGACTCCCACGTGGAGCTGGCTGGGCCTTCGGACGCTCTATGTTTTCAGCCTACTGAAACTAACCCTTCTGAGGGAACCGAAGTAGCTGAGCAACCAATTCCATCAGCCTCTCTGCCTGAGGACTACTCCTTTGGGGAGACCTTACATACCATGAGGGAGTATTTCCATTGGGAAGGCCAGGATTACTCAGAATCCAAGAAAAGGCTCAGAGACTTCCTTTTATTGCCTCAACACAGACCCCTTCTTATTCCGCCAGTGTTCAATATTGTGGATGATGTCTACACTGAATCCAGCTTAAACCCTGACTCCTTACCTCCAGCCACAGTTAAACCCGAACGATATTACAGAGTCCCTGACTCTCACAAATTTCTGTATAAAGGCCCTGTTGCTGACCCTGAAACTATTTCTCAGGGACCCAAAGGGATTAAGGCCTCATCAGCAAAAAACCCAGTTCCCTCTGGCAGGAATTCCAGAGCATTAGACAGATGGGGAAAGAAAGTATATACGTCTGCAACTTTAGCAATGAGAGCCTTAAATTGCCAGTTTCACAGGCTAAAATATCAGCAATTTTTGATGTCTCAGTTGAAACAAAAGATGTTCATCGTGTTACACTGCTGCAGTCATCACACTAGGGTTATCTGCCGTCAGGCGGTCCCGCAGTCGGCCTGAGTTCCAACGTCTTGGTCTGGTGTCGGTTGCGGTCGCTTCTTCCCTGACGTCAGTGCGACAGGGGTATAAAAGAGGCAGCCAACGCTATTTTCTTCAGTCTTTCTTGCCATGCGGTGCCCGAAGCAGAAGCAGTTCGCAAGTGCCGGTCGGCCGACTCCTGAGATTTTCAAATCGAATTTCAGACCGAAGTCTTCAATAAAGCTAAGTAACCCGTTGGGGAACCTTTTCTTGCCTCAGACCGATGTTAGAAAAAGTTAATAATTGCATTTCTTGTGGGAAGCAAATACCTCATAAGGACTTTCATTCTTATTGTATACCTTGCCTAGGCCCAGACCACGACGTCACTGGTTGTCGGTTTTGTGCTAGGTTCAATAAGCGAACTATAAAGCGACGCTTTGATTTCGCATGACACTACTTAGGTAGGAAATTTAATTGCATTATGCCGTCGGAGCAACCGACTACCGGCATGCATAAAAAACACAAAGATAAAGACAGGCAGCCTAGATCCAAGCCAGACTCCGAGGCCTCGGCTGGGCTGGTCGCCGGTTCTCCGGTTTTCAGTGAGGCGCCTACGCAGCCCCTGGCGACCGCAGAATTGGAACCCCAGACCGCTTCGGATTCTCAAGCAGGGAGTTCTAGGCCGATGCAGCCATTTTCTTTAGCCACTACCGACAACATTGCAGAAGGAGAAACCGGTGCTGTGGAAACACCTTCGGTTACAGAAGGTGTCTTCAGACCGACTACTCTCACCATAAAATCTTATGCTAAGCTTAAGACTCCTCTAAAACCAAAAAAGACTGCACGTCAGTCTCCAGTGCAAGGCCCCATGCCTAAGAAACAGATGCTTAAAATGGCTGAAGATTTGATTTCTTTAATCAGGAGATGTAATGTGATTCTATCTCGCCTACATTCTCTACAGATGGGTTCGGAGCCGATCCTCGGCTCCGACTCGGCACGCTATACAATAGAACAAAGTCTCTTATTGGCTGAGTTACCTCATGTCCCAAGATGCACCACTACTGCTTCCCCAGATCTCGTTTGCCGCTTCTACAGCATAGACGTGGTCTCGGACTTGGCTGAGCTAAGTGCCTCTTAGTGATTATTTTTCTGTCAGAATTTTCGCTAAACTTACCCAAAAGCTGTTTAACAGCTACTTATTATTGTGTGACTGATTATTTTAAAATTTTTGTGGTAAAATTGTATTTTCTTCGACGGTAAAGGATCCCGTTTAAGTTAGAGGGGCCTTGCCTAGCCCACGCGCCTTAGTTAGGGCTGTTTAACAGCTACTCATTGTGTGATTGTGTACTTTAAAATTTTTTGTGGTAAATTGTATTTTTTCTTGGTGGTAAGTGATCCCGTTTAACTTAGAGGGACCTTGCCCTAGTCTACGTGTTATTTTTCTCTTTGAAGTCAGTGTTGAAGTAGATAGCCATGTCGAAGGAACATAGGCCATCAGGATTTAAAAAATGTTCAAAATGCAATTATAAAATGTCCATTACGGACGATCATTCTTTATGTGTATACTGTTTGGGGCCAAAGCACCTCCAGGAATCCTGTAGCGTTTGCCACACTTTTTCCTGTCGCGTGCTCCAAGAGAGGAAAAATAAGTTGATTTTGAAAGGGCTTATTACCCCTTCCTTTGAGGAAGCCCTATCTTCTTCTTCTTCCCCGTCGAGGAAGAAAAAATCTTCGGCTCTGACCAGCCCATCGGATCCGGCAGCAAAAAAGTCAAGGCAGGCTTCTCTGTCGGCTCAACGGACTTCGGAGCCGAGGGCGGAACAGTCTGCCTCGATGTCTCCAGCCACGACTCCTCTGGCTTCGGAGCCGAGAGCTCGGGCGTCGAGAGGCGAGTCATCTCCATCGGCTCCACTGCCTTCGGAGCCGATGAAGCTTGCCCGCTCAGACTCTTCCCCTTTGGTGCCGAAGTCCACATTGGCTCCGAGGGAAATTGCAGTGGTGCTGGAATCTCCCTCGGCGCCAATACGTCTCGAAACCATTCGGAGCCGGTCCCCCAGTCTTTCGGAACCGGCGGAGAAGTCGACTCGGACCCGCTCGGTCTCTTCTCGGTCGTCGAGGATGTCTGATTCGGATGTAGACAGGGTGCTTCAAAGGCTTTTTCAGTCTCCGGTCTTTCAAAAGTTGGTCTCGGCTCCAGCCCAGTCGGCTCCGGAGCCGTTTTCCCACCCTGCCATCTCGGTTCCTCCTCCAACAGCTTCGGCGCCGTTGGAGTCGGTGTTGGTGGAGCCGGTGGAGGTTGTCGGGTCGGTTCCGACCCTAACTCCAACCCCGCCTTCGGTCGGTGTTCGATGCTGACCTCCTCTGTCGGCCCGGGGACGCCGGGACCGATCCTTTCGGTTCCGAGCCTCCTCTCGGCCGGGCGCGGGAGTTCCGACTGCTGTTGTGGCCTTGGGGGTTGAACCTTCCCAGGACTCTGGGGGTCCCGCTTTCAAGGCCATGAGGAGTGCCTTGGCCATATCCTCTCTGGCCACTTCTACCATCTCACCACCACCTTCCCTCGGCACGGAGACTGGTTCCTTTGCAATCCCCCTGTCTCATGACAGCGGAGCCCTGGGGCCTGAGGTTACCACCATTGGGGTTTCCCTTCTTCCTGAAGGTCCCTCCAAACGCCTTCGGAGGAACCCCGGGAAGAGACAGTGCAAGAGGAAGCACGCCGACTCTGATGAGTCTCTCGCCTCGGATACCGACCTCGATGATGCGGAAGGGTCCCCCAAGTCGTCCTCGGATGATGTATCCTTTGCGGACATCTTGGAAATCCTTAAGCAATGAGGAGACTGGCAGTCCAAACCCCCTTCTGCTGAGGAGTCTGTGTTCCTCAAGGCCTTCGGGGCTCAGCCCTCCGCCTCCTGGGTGTCTCCGCCCTTCGATGAGCTCCTGGATTTGATCTCTCGAAGGGCGTGGGAACACCTGGACTCTGTTGAACCGGTGCCAGCTCGCCCCAATAAATTCCTGTTGGCACCCCCGGATAAGGACTTTCTTTCCAAAGGTGTGGCTGTAGATGCCTTGGTGGTGGCATCTGCCACCCAACAAGATGTGGCAGAGGCTTCAACGTCGGTCCATCCTCCTAATAAGGAGTCTAGGAGCATGGATCGATACGGGAAGCGCACCCTTGCTTCAGCAACCTTTACATTAAGGTCTCTGAAGTACTTGACGCATTTTACGAGACTGCAGAGGGATCTGGTCAAGGAGCTTTCGGATACCCTCTCCGGTAACTTACCTGAGCAGTTAGCCCAGATGGTTAACTCTCAGTTGGCTACCCTGTCCTCCCTATCCAACTCGTCCATGAGGCTCATTTTGTATGCAGCTGAAGGAGCGAGCAGAGCGGCGGGCACAGGTGTTGCTCAACTGAGACAAGCCTGGCTACGCCTGTGTCACTTTGCGGAGGCCTTTAAGTCTTCCTTTGCCGACGCCCCCTTCAATGGGTCCTCCCTTTTTGGACCCAAGGTAAAGGACACTTTGACTCGCTGCGAGCAGGAGGGTAAGACTTTAACTGCCGTAGGGGCCCGGTTTTCCACTCCCTTCAGACCTTATCCCAAGGCTCGAAGAGGAGGGAAGATGTGGTTCCGTAAGTCTCAAAAGCCTTACTCATCGCAGCAGAGCGATTCCACTTCTAGAGGCAGAGGAAGGGGAAATTTTTCTGGGAGACGCCGTCCCAGAGGCGGCGGAGGCCCCCACAACACTGGAGACCGCGAGTCCTTTCGTGGCTCCTCCTCCTTCCAGCATCCCTGAAGGAGTGCCCGACTGTGCAGCTCCGGAGCCAGTCGGGGGTCGTTTTTCGAGGCACCTAAAGGCCTAGGAAAGTATCACTCAGGACCAATGGGTGCTCCGAATCATCGCCGGAGGTTACACCATTCCCTTCTCTCAACCCCCCCACCATCCCAAAGAATCCCGGACCCGCCACCCAGTCAACGGGATCTGGCAGCCATCGAAATTTCAAAGCTGCTTCAAAAAGGAGTCATCCAACTTGTCCCCGCAGATCAGGCTGGATCAGGGACTTACTCAAGATTCTTTTTGGTACCAAAAAAGACCGGGGACTTGAGGCTCATTTTGGATCTCCGCAGGTTAAACCGATCAGTGAAAAAGTCCAAATTCCGGATGGTCACCTTGCAAACCATTCTCCCGCTTCTGGAGAAGGGTGTTTGGATGTGCTCCATAGATCTCAAAGACGCCTATTATCACATTCTGATAGATCAGGCGTCGAGGAGACACTTGCGCTTCAGCCTAGGGGACAGTCATTTCCAGTTCCGTGCACTGCCCTTTGGTCTCACCACAGCCCCCAGGGTGTTCACCAAATGTTTGGCAGTGGTGACTGCTCACCTGAGAAGTCTAGGATTCCAGGTGTTTCCATACCTAGACGACTGGCTCGTAACTGCCACCTCAAGGCATCTACTCTTAAAAACTCTAGCAGCCACTATCTCCCTAGGCAACTCCTTAGGAATCACCTTCAATTGGACAAAATCCGTATTGCTGCCATCACAGCGTATTCTGTTTATTGGTGCAGAAATAGACTCAAGGCAGATGCCAGTCTATCTTCCTGCGGAAAGGATAGCAACATTGCAGTCTCAGGTTCGGCTACTCCTCAGACGTCGCTCCAGCGAGAATGGTCCTGCAGCTGTTAGGTTCCATGTCAGCCACCATTCTTCTCATTCCCTTGGCAAGGTTGCACATGAGGATACTCCAGTGGCTCCTCTCAGTCCAGTGGTCTTATCAAGACCTCCCCCTCAGTCACCACATATTGATCACAGAGACGTGCAAACAGGATCTTCGTTGGTGGCTTCTTTCCTCCAACCTGGATCAGGGCGACCCTTCGCTCCCCATCCCTCGGCCATGTTGACTACGGACGCCTCCCAGACAGGGTGGGGGACATTATCTGGACAGGTCGGTCCAAGGCACGTGGCACTCCGACGAGAATCTTCTCCACATCAATATCCTGGAAATGAGGGCGGTGCTTCTAACGTTGCAAGCACTGCACGATCACCTCCCCCAGGGGACGACTGCCATTCAGTCAGACAACATGTCGGTAGTCTGGTACTTGAACAAGCAAGGAGGGACCAGGTCTTACCCCCTTTGCAGAGAGGCCATGAAGGTATGGGATTGGGCGATGGCTACCAAACACTTTCTAGTGGCAACACACATTCCGGGGCATCCAATGTGATAGCCGACAGACTGAGCAGGACTATTCTCTCCCCTCACGAATGGTCCTTGAATCACAAAGTGGTAACACAGATTTTCACGAGATGGGGAGTTCCATGTTGCGATCTTTTCGCAACTCCCCTCAACGCAAAATGCCAGCAGTTCTTTTCTCTCATTCCAGTTCCGGGGGAGATCCCCAAGGATGCTCTGGTCCAACCTTGGCCCTCCGGTCTGCTATACGCTTTTCCACCGGTTCCCCTTCTCCCCAAGGTGATTCAGAAGGCGATTCGGTTGGGAAGCAAAATGATTCTAATCGCCCCATACTGGCCTCGTCAAGTTTGGTTCCCCTTTCTTCGCAAGTATGCATTGGACGGTCCCTGGTTCCTGGACCAAGTTCCGGACCTACTGACGCATCAGTCAGGACAGCTCCATCAGTCCCTACATTCATTGAAGCTAGCAGCTTGGCTACTCCTCTTCCGACCATAGTTAGGAGCCATTCTTTCGACCCTGAAGTCTTGCATATTTTGTCCTCGGCCCACAAGACTTCTACTAAAAAGATGTATAGCAGTAAATGGAAGAGATTTGCTATTTGGGCCCAACTCCGAGGATTAGACCCTATGACAGCTTCGGTGTCAGAGGTTCTGAAGTTTTTAACTTCCCTGTTCAACCAAGGTTGTTCGGTGTCTACCATCAAAGTTCAATTGGCAGCTATTTCCAATTTTCACGAGAACGTAGAACCACCTTTAATGAGCAATAAGTTGTGCAAAGCTTTTATTAAAGGAGCTTGGCTTCTACGGCCCCCTATATCTCATCCCGCACCACCGTGGGACCTTAACGTAGTGTTAGGCGCTTTAACCGCACCCCCCTTTGAGCCGGCAGCAACCTGTGACTTGAAATTTCTTTCTTGGAAGACTGCCCTTCTAGTTGCTATCACATCAGCCAGGCGAGTTTCAGAACTTCAAGCCTTATGTGTCAAACCACCATACCTGGTATTTCACAAGGATAGAGTATCTCTTAGACCAAACCCATCCTTTATACCAAAGGTTTGTTCTAACTTTTGTTTGCAACAATCACTGGAATTGCCGTTTTTTTCCCCTAAGTATACAAACAGAGCTGAGTATACCTTTCACAGCTTAGATGTGCACAGACAATTACGTTTCTATTTGGATAGGACACACCAAGCACGAAAATCAGATCAACTGTTTGTGTCTTTTTCGGACAATAAATTGGGCAAAGCCGTCATGAAAGTCACTATTGCCAACTGGATCAGAGACTGTATCAGTCATATTTATCGCATTTCAAATAAAGAGCTTACAATTCCAGTGAAAGCTCATTCTACCAGGGCTATGGCCACTTCGGCAGCCTTTCATTCCAAGCTCTCTATTAATGACATCTGTGCGGCTGCTATGTGGTCTTCTCTACACACCTTTATTTCTCACTACAAATTGGATATGGCATCTAGGGGTCGAGCTTCCTTCGGTTCCATGGTTCTCCGGACCGTTTTCCAATGAGCCACCCAGGAATTAGGTGCTAGGGACGCTGTCCCATCTGTAGAGAATGTAGGCGAGATAGGATCACATTACATCTTTTAGATGTGAGAGTGTTCAATCTCGCCTTTGTTCTTACACATGGGTTCGGAGCCGATCCTCGGCTCCGTGCCGGCCGACTGCAAGCTCTGCATCGAGAAGAAGCTCGAGGACATCTAATACCCACAATCCCCCTCTGCCTTTACCCCAGATCTAGTTTGCCGCTGCTGCATACGCATCGCTGGAGGCTAGCTCGAGGCTTTACAGATAAGATTTTTATCTATTCTGTTTAAATTTTCAAAAAACTTCTTTTATATCTAGTTAATTAAAGTTAGAGTACGGTGTGTGAATGGGATTAAGAATTCTCGGTACCTTAGATTAGTTTAACTTAGTTAACTTTCGGGTATAGAGTTTTTCGGGGCCTACCACCCCTACTTGGACACTTTTTGACTAGAAACTTGTTGTAGTCTTGCTTTCTTAAGCAATTAACAATCGGACTTTCAATTACCGGATTTGACATTGTTACTGGATTTGACATATTACTGGACTGGACTGTCTCTTTCTCTTGTCATTATGTCTGAGAAAATAAAATCTGGCTTCAAACGTTGTCAGTGTGGCCAAAAGATGTCGGTCACAGACAACCACAGTTCCTGTGTCTACTGTCTTGGCCCTCTCCACTTACAAGAGGACTGCTCTATTTGTCACTCTTTTAGTGGGAGGGTCATGACAGATAGGCGCAGGAAACTGATGGATAGAGGATTGTTGAAACCCTCTTTCCAGGAGGCTCTGGATGCTTCAGACCAGGCATCCAAGTCTTGAAGGTCGAAGGCCGGAGCCAAAGTCATCGGCTCCGAGCTCTTCGGGTCTAGTTAGATCACCGGTTCCACAGACTTCGGGCCGAGTGTTCAACTGTTGGCAGTTTCGAGCCTCGAGTCTTGGAACCGGTGACGGAGCTCCTCCACCGACTCTGCTGAGGTCGGCTCCGCCTCGATCCCTTCGACTCGCTCTTCTAGGCCCCTTTCCGACACCGATGTGGACTGTGGTGCAGAAACTGATGGAGCATACGGCCCTGTCCAAGCTTATCTCGGTCTCCTCTCAGTTGATGTCAAGACTTGAAGGCCTGCCACTATCTCCATCTGTTCCTCCTCCGAGACCTGTCCAGTCTTCGAGCCGGAAGAAGCTGAACTGATGATTGTGGAGCCCTCAGTGCCAGAACCGCTTTTTCTCGGTCGGCACCGTTCACCTCGACTCCATCCGATCCGTACCGGAGTCTCGGGCAAGATCCGTCCTTGGTTCCGGGACCGAGAGTCGGACCGATGTTTCGTTCCGACGCTCCTCTCGGGCCTCGCACGGATCGATTCGTTCCGCCTCGGGTCGATGCCTCGGCTCCTGTTTCGGGATTCTTCCCATTTCTTCGAACCGGGAGATACCTCGACTCGGGACCCGGGGGCCTTCGACCTCATGAGGAAGGTGTTGTCTACCCAGACAACCACATCAGCAGGAACAGCTTCTCCTCCCCACAAAGGACCGTTATCCTCCTCTGCACCCACGGCCACGCCCAAGCCGGGCACCAGTGTCTCAGCCACCACTGGAGGGTGCCCCCTCTTCCTCGGAGGCTTCTTCGGATGCTCCCCACGAAGAAGTTCCTAGGAAAAGACTGTGTAAGAGGAGACACTTGGATTCTCCACAAGAATCCTTGACATCTGATACTGACTTAGATGAGTCAGAAGGGTCCCCTAAGTCACCTTCAGAGGATGTCTCTTTTCTGACATCTTGGAGATCCTAAAACAGAGAGGTGACTGGCAAGCCCTCCCCTTCTGAGGATGAGTCAGTTTTGCTGAAGGCATTTGGTGCCCGCCCTTCCTCCTCCTGGGTCACTCCGCCTTTGATGAGTTAATGGAATTAATTGCTCAAGGGCGGGAGACTCCTGACACGGTGGAACCAGTCCCTAGGAAGCCGAATAAGTACATCACGGCACCACAGGACAAAGCTTACCTCACCAAAGGAGTTCCAGTAGACGCCATGGTGGTGGCAGCGCCACGAAAAGGAGATGTCGGAGTCTTCCTCATCTGTCCATCCGCCTAACAAAGATTCTAGGACCATGGACAGATACGGGAAGCGCATTTTCAGTTCAGCGGCTTTCTCTGTGCTCCCTGAACTATTTGACTCATTTTACACGTTTACAGAGGGATCTAGTCAAAGAGTTGGGAGATACCCTCCAGGGTGCTACAGATGCCGCTGTCTCAGAAAAAGTTACAGCGCATCTCAACACCCTTACGTCCATTGTGAACTCGTCCATGAGGCTGATATCCTATGCAGCCGAAGGATCGAGTAGGGCAGCGGCTTCAGCGATTGCTCTTCGTAGGCAATCCTGGATGCGCTTATGTTCATTTGCGGAAGCCTTCAAGTCTTCCTTTACTAACGCCCCATTTGACGGAGCCACACTTTTTGGCCCTAAAGTAAAGGAGACCCTTACCCGGTGTGAACAGGAGGGAAAGACTCTGTCTGCTGTCGGAGTCCGTTTTTCCACCCCTTCTAGACCGTACCCCAAAGGGCAACGTGGTGGGAAAATGTGGTTTCAAAAACCCCAAGGATCTTTCCCAAACACACAGGGTGATGCCCCTCTAGAGGCAGAGGGGGGCAGAGGTGGAAGACGCCGCCCTGGCGGCAGAGGGGGTCCGCAAAACCAAGGTGACAGGGATAATCTCCCTGGCAAACCTTTTCAGCACTCCTGAGAGGAGGCCCGACTGTCCTGCTCTGGAGGCAGTCGGGTCGCTTAGCTTTATACCCTCAGGCCTGGCAAAACCTTTCTTCAGACAATTGGGTAAAAAGCGTTGTTACCAGAGGTTACAAAATCCCATTTCTATCCACCCCCATTCCAAAGAAAACTCCCAGATGTACCACCCCATCTGGCAGAGCCAGCAGCTACAGAAATTTCAAAGCTGCTAGAAAAAAGAGTCATCCAACCAGTCCCAGCGGACCAAATAGGATTCGAACTTACTCAAGGTTCTTTTAGTTCCAAAGAAAACAGGGGACTGGAGGCCAATTCTGGACCTAAGCCATCTCAACACCTTTGTCAAGAAGGAAAAGTTCCGAATGGTCACGCTTCAATCGATCCTTCCATTCTTACAGAAGGACGACTGGATGTGCTCAATAGATCTGAAGGACGCATACTACCACATGAAAATGGCCAGGGCGTCCAGGGATCATTTGCGCACCCAGCTGGGAGCCAGTCACTATCAGTTTCGAGCCCTGCCCTTTGGTCTGACCACAGCCCCCAGGGTCTTCACCAAATGCATGGCAGTGGTAGCGGCTCATCTGAGGCACCTAGGATTCCAGGTGTTTCCGTATCTGGACGACTGGCTCCTGTCTGCCACCACCAGGCGTCAACTGATACAAGCCAGGGATTACACCCTACAACTTTGTACACACCTTGGCATTTCAGTAAATTTCGAAAAATCGTTGCTACAGCCATCACAGCATATCTTATTCATAGGAGCGGAATTAGATACGACAGTTAGTTCTAAAACTTCCTACAGAAAGAATAGTAGCACTTCAATTCAACATTTCCCTTCTTCTGTCGTCCAGAAAGTCCCCAGCAAAAATTGTTCTGAAAGTTTTGGGTCTCATGGCAGCTTCTCTCATTGCGATACCATTGGGAAGACTGCACATGAGAGTGCTACAATGGCTTCTGTTTGCACAATGGTCATTCCAACAACTTCCACTGACTCACGAAATATTGATAACGAAAACATGCAAATCACACCTAATGTGGTGGTTACAGACTTGCAACCTATCCAGCGGAAGACCATTTGTGTTACCCCCACCGTCAGCGACGATAACCACGGACGCTTCCCTGATAGGGTGGGGGGGCATCTTTCAGGGACAGACAGTCCAAGGCGAATGGACCAGTCTGGAGTACAATCTGCACATCAATGTTCTGGAGTTGAGGGCAGTGTTTTTGGCGTTGCAACACTTTGCTCCCCTTCTTCCTCCAGGGACCATTGCAGTTCAGACAGACAACATGCCCGTAGTCTGGTACATAAACAAGCAAGGGGGAACCAGGTCTTACCAACTATGCAGAGAAGCCATGAGAATTTGGCAATGGGCAGAGTCCACCGTCGCTTTCTGATCGCAAGCGACATCCCGGGTCATCCAACGCCATAGCCGACAGGCTGAGCAGGGCAATACTATTGCCTCACGAGTGGTCCCTCAAACAGTCAGTTGCGAGAAGGATTTTTCGCAAATGGGGCCAGCCTACCTGCGATCTGTTTGCGTCTCCAATGAACGCCAAATGCAGGAGCTACTTTGCCCTATTACCCTCCAGGGAAGTCCCCAGGGACGGCTGGTGCACGATTGGCCCCGGTCTCCTATATGCTTTTCCTCCATTTCCCTGATTGCAAAGTTTCTACAGAAAGCAAACAACCTTCAGAGGACTATTATTCTCATTGCTCCGTTCTGGCCTCGTCAAATTTGGTTCCCCTTCTATTGCATCACCGCATTCGGGACCTTGGATGCTGGACCCAGAGCCAGATCTACTGACTCACTGCCAGGAGTTCCTCACCCATCCCTAGAATCTCTCCATCTAGCAGCTTGGCTGCTCCGCTTCCCTTTCTAGCCAGGTCGGTTCCCTTACATCGGGCGGTTCAAGATATTTTAGTAGCTTCTCATAAGGTTTCCACTACAAAGACGTACACCAGTAAGTGGAAACGCTTTTGTCTTCTGGGCGGAGTCACATCAGTTGGACCCTGTTACAGCTCCGTTGAACAAGGTTTTAGAATTCTTGACTGAATTATTTCATGAAGGAGCTTCCCCGGCTACTTTAAGAGTACAGTTAGCTGCCATTTCTAACTATCATGTAGAAGAAAGTGGTGCCTATTATGGCTCACAGACTTTGTAAAGCCTTTTAAAAGGTTCTTTTCATATCAGACCACCAGTCAGAAGTCCGACATCACCGTGGAATTTAAACTTATTGCTCTCTAAATTGATGTTACCACCCTTTGAACCAGCTTCAAGTTGCACTTTGAAATTTTTGTCATGGAAAACATTATTTCTAGTGGCCATTACATCTGCTAGACGGGTGTCTGAGCTTCAGGCCCTTTCGGTCAAACATCCTTATTTAATTTTTCATTCTGACAGAGTATCCCTACGCACTAATCCATCCTTTCTTCCCAAAGTTTGTTCTTCTAGTAATATTAATCAGTCCATCGAATTACCCACCTTCTTTAAAACCACTCTAATAAATTGGAGTATATGTTGCACAAACTAGACGTCCATAGACAACTCAGATTTTATTTGGATAGAACAAAAGATCACAGGAAATCTGATCAATTATTTGTAGCTTTTGCTGACAGCAGAAAGGGTCTTGCAGTTACGAAACGAACTCTTTCTAAGTGGCTAACTGACTGTATCATTTATGTTTATGAAGCTTCTGACCAAACATTATCAGCAAAACCCAGAGGACATTCTACCAGATCAGTTTCTACATCTTTGGCTCACGCAGCTCGCTTACCTTTAGACACTATTTGTGCGGCTGCTACTTGGGCTAAACCACATACATTTATCTCTCATTACAAAGTGGACAGGGTTTCTAGGGATAGGGCAACCTTTGGTTCCACTGTGCTCAAGAACGTTCTCCTTGAGTTCCTCAGGATCATGGAGCTAGGACGCTACCCATGTAAGAACAAAGCGAGATTGAACACTCTCACATAAAGAAGTTATGTCCTTACCATAACGTTCCATGTGGAGTGTTCATCTGCCTTGGTTATTACACTCCCACCCTTCCCACCCTTAGGAAGAACGCTCAATTTGGTGCCTGGTCTGGAGTATTCTCCTTCTGCTGTTGCAGTATTAGTGTTACTATCATACTCTTGGTATGTTTGTATATATGTACTTTTATGTATATAGTTGGCATGTGTGCGTGCTTTATGTCTGGTTTGCTTGCAAACTAGATCTGAGGTAAAGGCAGAGGGGGATTGTGGGTATTAGATGTCCTCGAGCTTCTTCTCGATGCAGAGCTTGCAGTCGGCCGGCACGGAGCCGAGGATCGGCTCCGAACCCATGTGTAATAACCAAGGCGAGATGAACACTCCACATGGAACGTTATGGTAAGGACATAACTTCTTTTTATGTACTTACCATAACTTTAGATGTATGGGATCCATCTCGCCTACATTTCTAATAACCCACCCTCCTTCCCCCTGCCTTGGAGGCCAGAAGAGACCGGACGGTCCGAATACAACTGTTTCCTCTCTTGAAACACCTGGCAATCTTATAACAACAGTCTATGTGTGTGTGCATGTGTGCGGACAAACAAGATCTGGGGAAGCAGTAGTGGTGCATCTTGGGACATGAGGTAACTCAGCCAATAAGAGACTTCGTTCTATTGTATAGCGTGCCGAGTCGGAGCCGAGGATCGGCTCCGAACCCATCTGTAGAGAATGTAGGCGAGATGGATCCCATACATCTAAAGTTATGGTAAGTACATAACTAAAAGTTCCTAACCCCCCACCCCAGACAAAAGGCCTAGACAAGAGGAGGATTATGCCTCCTCTGATCAAGTGTCTATTTCCTCAGGCTCCTCTGAGGAACAGGATTACTCCTTTCCCCCTTATGAAGATTCTGATGCTGAAGATTCCATTCCCTCAGCTTCTCCCCCTGAAGACTATTTCTTTGGGGAAACCTTACATACCATGAGGGAACATTTCCACTGGGAAGGTCAGGACTACTCCGACTCAAAGAAAAGGCTCAGAGAGTTTCTTTTATTCCCTCAGCACAGACCACTTGCTATCCCTCCAGTTTTAGACATTGTGGATGATGTTTACGTAGAATCTAGTCTAAATCCAGATTCTCTGCCTCCTGCTCCAGCCAAACCAGATAGATATTATAGAGTGCCTGACTCACACAAATTCCTTTACAAAAGTCCTGTTGCTGACCCAGAGACAATCTCCCAGGGTCCCAAAGGGGCTAAGGCTTCTATGGCTAAAAATCCTGTACCCTCTGAAAGGGACTCCAGAGCACTAGATAGGTGGGGGAAGAAGGTTTACACCTCAGCTACTCTAGCTATGAGAGCAATAAATTGTCAATTTCACATGCTGAAATACCAGCACTTCCTAATGTCTCAAATAAAACAAAAGATGAGCACGCACCCACAACAGTCTGAATTTAAGGAAATGCAGGATCTGTTGCATGCAGCTGAGCAGGTGGGCAAACAAACTTTACAATGTGGATTTGATTCCTTGGAAGCTTCCTGTAAAGCAGCTGTTACTGGGTCTGTTATACGTAGGCATGCTTGGTTAAAGGAACAAACTCTGCCTGATCATGTTAAAGCAAAGTTACTAGATGCACCCTTACAGCAGGATGTCTTATTTGGGGTTAAAGCAGAAGAGGTTTTAAAGAAAATGGAGGATAAGGCAAAATCTATGCAGACGGTCAAAGATTTCTTACAGGTACAACCCCCACGCTTTAGCAGAAATTAGCCAACAAAAAATTGGTCCTTTCCAGCTTCTGACAGACCGCAGAGGAGTAAATACAGACGCCCAAGGGGCAGAGGACAAGCACAAACCCCTTACAAACCTCACCAATGGGGCACTGCAACACAGAAGGGAGGAGAAGACAGGTCCCAACTACTAGAAGACAAACACAATGACTTAAACCTCAAACTGCCAAGCAAAACTCTCTTGGCAGCTCCCATGGGAGGAAAATTAGCATTTTTTACAGACAACTGACGCATCGTCACAAAGAACAAATGGGTCTTAGACATTATCTCACTAGGATACAGATTCCATTTCCACACCTTGCCAAGGATAAAAGGAATGCCAAACCTGCCACAAAATCAATGGGCAGAGGCACAAAAACAAATTACAGCTCTCATGGACATGAGAGCCATTCAACTGGTACCTACACAGGAGCAAGGCCAAGGATTTTACTCAAGGCTCTTTCTAGTCCCCAGAAAGGACAATGCTTGGAGACCCATTCTGGACCTTTCAATTCTAAATACCTTCTTGCAAGTACCCAAATTCAAGATGCTAACACTACAGCAGCTTCTTCCCATGTTGGGCAAGAAAGCCTGGCTAGTAACGTTGGACCTCAAGGAGGCATACCTGCATGTCCCTCTCAGGCAAAATTGCAGAAGATACCTCTGTTTCATTGCAGGTTCAACCCATTACCAAGTCTCTGCACTGCCCTTTGGCTTATCTACTGCGCCCAGGGTCTTCACAAAATGCCTGGCACCAGTAATTGCATACTGCAGACAAAGAGGAATTCAAATATACCCATACCTGGACGACGGCCTCATCCAAGCAGAAGGCAAGGGCATTCTCTTACAACATCTGACTTTTTTAAAACACCTTCTAAGTTGCCTAGGGTACACAGTAAACGAAAAGAAATCAAAACTAGTGCCCTGACATTCCTGGGTGCCAGCTTGAATACAACGGCCCAGATGGCTTATCTGACACCAGACAAACAACTACAACTAACTCAATACTTCAAAATAATGACAACAAAGACCCAACTCCCTGCAAGAAAAATTCTGCAGGCCTTGGGCTTCATGGCATCTTGCATACTACTAATACCATTTGCAAAACTTCATATGAGGAAATTACAATGGTACCTGAAAAGCGTATGGACTCAACACAGCCACAGCTTGGAAACAATGATACCTCTCATTCCCTGCCTTCAACAGGAGTTTCTATGGTGGTCACAGGCATGTCACCTCAACAAGGGTCAGCCTTTCACCTTACCCCCAGCCAGGCAAACTATGACAGCAGATGCATCGGACTATGTCTGGGGGGCACACATGGCAGGATGGTGCGTTCAAGGCATATGGATTGCAGATCAAAGGAATCTGCATATCAATCAAAAAGAAATGCTAGCTGTACAGAATGCTCTGACAGCCTTCAAGGACCTCTTACATCCAGGACAGCTTATAATAAGGACAGACAACACCACAGTAATGCGGTACATAAACAGACATGGGGGTACACACTCCTACCCTCTATGCAGGCAAGCAATGACCTTGTGGAACATAGCACTGGCTTACCAAGTTCAATTACAAGCTCAATTCCTGCCAGGAAAAAAGAACACTTTGGCAGACGACCTAAGCAGAAACATCATGGATCCCCATGAGTGGAAACTGGATCCACAAGTATTTGCAATGATAACTCAAAAATGGGGGCGCCCAGACATAGACCTGTTTGCCAACCCCCAAAACTATCAGCTATCAAAATTTTGCACAAGGACATTTCACCATCAAGCTTGGAAAGTGGACGCACTCTCATTCAGTTGGAAAATGCTGACAGTATATGCCTTTCCTCCATTGCCACTTCTCACAAAGGTGCTGCTGAAAGTCAGGATGGAGAGACCCCGAATGATACTCATTACCCCAGACTGGCCACGCCAGCACTGGTACCCACTACTAAGGAACATGGCCCAGGGCCCACCATGGATTTTACCACAAATTCCTCATCTGCTCACACAGCAAGGCGGTCAGATTCTACACAGCCAGCTCAAAACCTTAAATTTGGCTGCATGGCAAATCACCTAAGCAACCAGCCAGCTCCTCTTTCACAAGCTGTTATGGATGTCATTCTGTAGGCCAGGAGGCCCAACACCAGGAAAGCCTACTCAGACAAATGGAAAAGATTTTGCGCCTGGAACCAAGCTAAAGGCCAAAATACCCTTCAGCCGGACATACCTCAGATTCTGCAATATTTAACTGAGATGTTACACAAAGGACTTTCTTTTTCATCTATCAAAATCCACGCCTCATCTGTTTCTGCTCACTACAACACGGATCCTCCCTTATTTTCACATCCACTTCTAAGGCAGTATCTCACAGGGGCCAAAAATATTAGGATTCCCAGGAGAGCGCCAACACCAACTTGGGACCTCAATTTTGTTCTGGAAAAACTTACGCTGCCAGCTTTCTCAGCTGACTTATATCATGGAAGACTGCCCTGCTGCTAGCAATTACTTCAGCCAGAAGAGTCACAGAGCACAGGCACTAATGGCAGTAGAGCCTTTCCTCATTTTTCATCAAGACAGAGTTTCTCTACGAGCTAACCCCTCCTTTATGCCAAAGGTGGTATCCAGTGTGGCTCTAAATCAAACCATCCATTTACCCACCTTCTTTCCAAATCCACAGAACAAAGAAGAAAGACTCCTGCATTCCTTGGACATTCACAGGCAACTACATTACTACTTGGATAAAACTAAGGATGTTAAGTTGTCAATCTCGCCTTCATTCTTGCTTGATGGGTTCGGAGCCGATCCCTCGGCTCCGACTCGGCACTTGCTAAGCTCGAGAGTCACTTTTACCAGCTCGAGGCAGCCCCATATCCCATGATGTAAGGCGGTAAGTACCCAGATCTCGTTTGCCGCTTCGCTTATGAGGTCCTCCTTTTACCAGCTCCTGGTAAGTGATTCACTATTTTGATATTCAAGCCCCTTTTTGTAAAAAAACCTTTTAGTTATAAGTTAATTATATAGATTTCCTGACAGAAAATCCCTGTCTCTTCTAATTTTTTTTTTTAGTCAAACTTACCCATCCCATCCCCTCCCTGTTAGGGTGTGTGTGTTTGTTTTATAGTAATACCTTTTTGGTATTTTATTTAATTTAATTTTTGACTGGTGTGTGTGTGTGTTTTGTGAAGCACCATGTCAAAGGAGAAGGTCTCAGGTTTTAAGAAGTGTGACTCGTGCTGTCAGAAGATGTCTCTGACAGACGGTCACACTTCTTGCCTGTATTGCCTGGGGCCTCTTCACCTGCAGGACTCCTGTGCTATTTGTCATTCCTTCAGCCAGAGAGTCCTGCAGGAAAGACGTAACAAGCTGATACTTAGGGGCCTTCTTAAGCCGGAGGGCTCTCCGCTAAGTCGGCTCCATCAAAATCAGCCAAATCTTCCAAGGCCCAGGCTTCTGTGTCTAAGCCTGCGGCCTCGCCCACTTCGCTCGAGTCGAGATCGGCTCCGCTGGAGCCGATTCTGGCTTAACAGCCTTCGCACCGATGGCTATCGGTGCCGATTCTGCATCGACCACGTCGGTGTCGGCTCCGATCGGTTCCCCCCACCATGTGGCACAGGCATCCGTGTCGGCCCCGCTCGGGGCCCACACCGGTACTTTTGTGGCTGTATCGGCTCCGGCTGGAGCCGATGCATCGAGGCTTCCTGTCGGCTCCAATAAGTCTTCGGCTCCGACAGGATCTATAGTATCGGTTCCGATGGCTCATTCCAGGAAGAGGTCGAGGTCTCCTTCCTTGGAGCCGATACTTCGCCCGCTTCACCTCTCCTTTCGAACGGAGCCATCGGAGCCGATCTTCAAGGTCATCCAGACTTTCAGACCATGACCTAGAGAGAGTGGTCAGCAGATTACTTAAGTCACAGGTACTGGCCCAAATGTTACATAGTCCGTCTCAACAGACGACTGTTGGTCCACACCCCGTTACAGTTCCTCCTTCAACTCTACCCCAGAGCTTGGAGTTGGAGTCTTCGGGAATGGTTACTGCTACGGCTGGAGGACAGATACCCCCTTCTGTTCCTTCAGCCTCTACTCTTATCTCCTCTTCGAGACCTTCCTTAGAGGGATTCGATGGTCGGGCTTCCATGGTCTCCTCCGAGGGGGTGAGTGGCATCGGACCCTTGTCCGAGCCCGCTCTTTCCCTTGGAGCCTCGGCCTTGGTGAGCTCGGCTCCGACATCTGCCTCGGAGACTTCCCTTTCGGTGGTCCCTGGAGTTCCTAGTTCTTCGGAACGGGTTCTCTCGGACCTGCCTGGGAGGGGAGCATTCGAGGTGATGAAGAGTGTGCTGGCCACTGGTATCAGTCAGCAGTCTGTTCCCGTAGCTCCTCCCTCTATAGTGCCTGTTGACATCTCTGCCACTTCTCTTGCTATAGGACCCAGAGATCCTCCGCCTCAGGTTTCCCCATTGGGAATTTCCCCCTCTTCCGAGGATTCTCCTAGGAAGAGGACTTGTAAGAGGAAACATGTAGACTCCCCCGAGTCTGTCACTTCGGATACTGACTTTGATGAGTCAGAGGGATCCCCTAGATCCACCTCTGAGGATGTCTCCTTCTCAGACATCCTAGAACTCCTTAAACAGAGGGGAAACTGGCCCACCAACAATCCCTCTGAGGATGAGTCAGTATACCTAGAGGCGTTTGGATCTCGGCCCTCCACCTCCTGGGTGTCTCCGCCTTTCGACCCCCTTATGCAGGTTATTGCCCGAAGGCGTGGACAGCTCCTGACTCTGTAGAGCCAGTCCCTAGGAGGCCTTCAAAATTTATCACTGCCCCGAGTGACAAGCAATTCCTCACTAAGGGTGTCCCCGCTGATGCCATGGTGGTGGCTGCGGCCACCAAGAAGGAACTTGCAGATCCTTCCGCACGCCCATCCTCCTAATAAGGACTCTAGGACCATGGATAGGTACGGTAAGCGGATGTTTTCCTCAGCGACCTTTGCTATGCTCGCTGAATTATTTATGTCACTTCACCAGACTCCAGAGGGATATCCTTAAGGAGCTGGGTGAAGTAGTACAGGATCCTACAGCTGCAGGAGCTCAAGAAAAGATTGCTTCGCAGCTAGGAACCCTTAATTCCATTGCAAACTCCTCCATGCGGCTAATACCTTATGCTGCTGATGGAGCGAGTAGAGCCGCAGGTACAGGTGTGGCTCTTAGACGCCAAGCCTGGATGCGGCTATGTGATTTTGCTGATCCCTTTAAGCCCTTCACAAACTCTCCCTTTGATGGGTCAGCTTTGTTTGGCCCTCAGGTGAAGGAAACTTTGACCAGGTGCGAACAGGACGGCAAGACTCTTTCTGCTGTAGGAGTCCGTTTTTCCACCCCTTCTAGACCTTATCCCAAAGGAAAGAAAGGTGGCAAAATGTGGTTCCGTAAATCCCAAGGAGTCACGCGCGATTCACGTGGTCAGTTTACCCCTAGAGGCAGAGGGGGTAACAACAACAGACGCTCTAGAGGCAGAGGGGGTCCAAAACCAGGGAAACAGAGAGCCTCTCTCTGACAAGCCCTTTCAGCATCCCTGAGATGTTGCCCGGCTGTCCCTCCTTGGAGGCAGTCGGGGGAAGATTATCACTGTACCCAGAAGCCTGGCATTCCCTCACTCAAGACAGATGGGTACAGTCGATCATATCCAAGGGTTACATAATTCCTTTCGAGGAAAGTCCTTCCCTCAAATTCCCTTCCAGCTGTACCACCCGGGCTAAGGAAGATGGCAGAGTGAGAAGTGTCAAAACTACTGCAAAAAGAGCCATTCAGCCAATTACTATAGACCATTCAGAGCCGGAATCTACTCAAGGTTCTTTTGGTCCCCAAAAGACGGGAGACTGGAGACCAATATTGGATCTCAGCAGACTCAACAAGTCTGTCAGGAAGACAAGATTCCGAATGGTCACTCTTCAGTCAATGCTACCCTTCTTACAGAAGGACAACTGGATGTGCTCAATAGATCTTCAGGATGCGTACTATCACATCAAAATTCACAGACGCTCCAGGAGATTTCTCCGCTTTCGGCTGGGGTCCAGTCATTTCCAGTTCAGAGCCCTGCCCTTTGGTCTCACTACAGCCCCCAGAGTGTTCACCAAATGCATGGCAGTGGTCACGGCTCACCTGAGACGTCAAGGATTCCAGGTGTTTCCGTATCTCGACGACTGGCTCCTGTCAGCCACCACCAGGCATCAGCTTATACAAGCCAGGGATTACACAATAAACCTTTGTTCTCATTTGGGCATCTCGATCAACTTCAAAAGTCATCCTTATCGCCCTGCCAGTCTATTACCTTCATAGGCGCAAACTTAAACACTGTTCGGATGTCAGCTACCCTTACAGATCAAAGAGTTTCAGACATTCAGAGTCATGTCAGGATCATTCTGGCCAGCAAGAAAGTACAGGCCAGAATGGTTCTAAAGGTATTAGGTCTCATGGCTGCGGCCATTACTCTTCTTCCCCTGGCTCGATTCTACATGCCTTCTTCAGTGGATGCTGTTCACACAATGGTCATACCAACAACTTCCAATGCGTCACCAGATTCTGGTGACAGACATGCAAAGAGCATCTTGCTTGGTGGATCACATCTCCTCAGGTTCACCAAGGCAGGTACTTTGTACCCCCATCCCCGATAGCCACTGTCACCACAGATGCCTCCCTGATCGGGTGGGGGGGTCATTATCAGGGCAGGATGGTTCATGGGACGTGGCAGCCGTTCGAGTACCATCTGCACATAAATGTCCTGGAGATGAGAGCAGTGCTTTTAATGTTGCAAGCCCTCAACGACTTTCTTCCCGTAGGGACAATTGCAGTCCACACAGACAACATGTCTGTAGTTTGGTATATCAACAAACAGGGCGGAACCAAGTCCTACCCCTTGTGTCGAGAAGCTCAGACTATGGCAATGGGCGATCTCCTCTCATCGGTTTCTGGTAGCAACGCATATCCCTGGGAAAACCAACATTGTAGCGGACAGATTGAGCAGAGCTATTCTCATGCCTCACGAGTGGTCTCTCAAGCAATCTATAGCAGAAGAGATTTTTCTGGAATGGGGTCGCCCATGTTGCGATCTTTTGCTACTCCCCAAAACAGCAAATGTCCAGACTTCTTTGCCTCTTCCCTCTACCAGGCCATCCCCCCAGAGACGCTCTGACCCAGGATTGGCCCCAGGGACTTCTTTATGCCTTCCTCCATTTCCTCTGATCCCTCAGGTTATCCAGAAAGCTACCGCTTTGAGAGCCAAATTGATTCTCATTGCCCCTTACTGGCCTCGACAAGTTTGGTTCCCGTTCCTCCATCATCACCTTTTGGTGCAGCCGTGGCATCTGGACCCAGTGCCAGATCTTCTGATTCACCAATCGGGTCAGCTGCACCGGTCAATCCCTTCTCTCAACCTCACAGCATGGTTGCTCCACTTCCTTCCTTAGCCAGGCTTCCTTTGATCTCTAACCCAGTTAGAGACATCATAGTAGCTTCGCTAAAATCCTCTACCAGGAGGATTTATTCAAGCAAATGGAAACGTTTCTCTTATTGGGCTAAGGCCAAGAATATTGATCCTTTACTGCCCCTGTTCAGGCAGTCCTGGATTTCTTAGCAGAGATTTTTCATGCAGGCTCCTCTTCTTCCACAGTCAGAGTTCAATTGGCTGCTATTTCCAATTTTCATGTCGGGATAGCAGATCATAATATTATGTCCCATAGGCTCTGCAGGGCCTTCTTGAAAGGAATTTTCCTACTAAAGCCTCCAATCAGGAATCCTCCTCCTCAGTGGGATCTAAATTTAGTGCTGACATCTTTGATTCTTCCCCCCTTCGAGCCAGCTGCTTCTTGTTCCCTGAAATATCTTTCTTGGAAAACTTTATTCCTAGTGGCTATTACATCGGCCAGGAGGGTGTCTGAACTTCATGCTCTTTCGGTTCGACCCCCCTATTTGGTTTTTCACAAAGACAGAGTATCTTTGAGAACTAACCCAACCTTTTTGCCTAAGGTCGCTTCAAAGAACAATTTGAATCAATCTATTGATCTCCCTGTATTTTTCCCTAACTATTCAGATAGAGCTGAACAAAAGCTACATTATCTTGATGTCCACCGTCAACTTAGATATTATTTGGACAGAACAAAAAATTTAGAAAATCTGATCAACTTTTGTTTCCTATGCGGATAATAAAAAGGCCTTCCTGTTTCTAAAGTGACTTTGTCTAGATGGCTTTCTTCGGTCATCTCTGAAATTTATCTGCTCAGGGGAAAACAGCTGTGCTCAAAACCTAAAGCACATTCAACTAGGAGCTTAGCTACTTCTACAGCTTTTCAAGCTAGACTTCCTTTAGACACTATTTGTGCAGCGCCACTTGGGCCACTCCTCACACTTTTGTTTCCCATTACAAATTGGACTTGGCCTCCAGGGACAGAGCCAGTTTTGGCTCTACAGTCCTCAAGAGTTTGTTCCATTGAGCCACCCAGGATAGAGGTGCTAGGGGCCTGGTCCCATCAAGCAAGAATGAAGGCGATATTGACAACTTAACATTAAGTTATGTACCTACCATAACGTTCCATGTTAGTTGTCTTCTCGCCTTCTTTCTTGCGACTCCCTCCTTCCCCCTGGCCTGGACAGACCTTGTTATAAGAAACTGTTATGCTGAAGACCATTTAGACCTGGTCCTTCTTCCATCTGTAGTTTTCTTTCTTCCTTTGGGAAGTATTTTATGCTTGGTGCTGTTGCCCTTTGTCATCAAACGAGATCTGGGTACTTACCGCCTTGCATCATGGGATATGGGGCTGCCTCGAGCTGGTAAAAGTGACTCTCGAGCTTAGCAAGTGCCGAGTCGGAGCCGAGGGATCGGCTCCGAACCCATCAAGCAAGAAAGAAGGCGAGAGAAGACAACTAACATGGAACGTTATGGTAGGTACATAACTTCTTATTTTCAGAAAATCTGACCAACTTTTTGTATCCTATGCTACAGCATCACAAGGAGAGGCTATCTCAAAACAGACCATTTCCAAATGGATAGGACATTGCATACGTTTTTGCTACACCCATCATGGAAAACCAGTTCCTGCTAGCATAAGGCCCCACTCTACCAGGGCAACAGCTACATCTACAGCCTTCCTCAGGGGGGTGCCAACCAAAGATATTCTGGAAGCTGCAACTTGGAGTTCAGTACACGCCTTCACCAAACACTATCACTTACACTTTACTCTAAGACTAGAGCTGGCTTCGCCACTGCAGTTTTGCAGGGCCTTCTAGCCTCCTCTAACCCTGTTTGACGCCACCTCCCATCCTTAGCTTTGGGATTCTACCCAAGTGTGATGACTGAAGCAGGGTAACACGATGAACATAGTACAGTTTTGTACCTACCATAAATGTAGATGTTCGAGTGTATACCCCGCTGCAGTCCAGGTTACCCTCCCTCCATCCCCTCTGACCTAACTAAAACCTTTCAATACCTTAAAATCTGATACAACCTTTGTGGTGTATTTGCGTATAGCTGGAGGGATGTTTTGTTTGTGCTAAACTTTTATTATTGGTACTGTCTACTGACCACCTTTTGGGGTGGCACCTGACATCTGGGGCAAGAAAAGCTGAATAAAATGGCGTTGGATGCCTCTTATATACCCCTGGCGCACTGACGTCAGGGAAGAAGCGACAGCAACCGGCGCCAGACCAAGACTTTGGAATTCAGCCAGACTGCGGAACCGCCTGACGACAGGATAACCCAAGTGTGATGACTGCAGCAGGGTATACACTCGAACATCTACATTTATGGTAGGTACAAAACTGTACTTTATAGGTCTTTGTCGACTAGTCAGGGAACCTGTCTCTCTGTGGGACCTTTTGTGTTGAATGTCTTTATGAAGGCCCTCTTTGAGACAGATGTTAGTATTACTGTAAAATCTAGTTCTTGGAGGACTTTATTCCTTGTGTTAATAACCTTGGCCAAGAGAGTTTGAGTTGCATGCACTTTCATCTGGTTCACCTTATCTGTTTTTCTACAAAGACAGGGTATCTGTATACACAAACCCGTTTTCCCTAAGACTGCATCCTAATCTAACTAAACCAATCTTGCACATCTGCTGATGTTCTTTCCCAGACACTCCAAAAAGGGAGAATATTTGTTTCACACTTTGGGCCAGCATAGACAATTGCAGATGTTCATCGTGTTACACTGCTGCAGTCATTACACTTGGGTTATCCTGCCGTCAGGCGGTCCCTCAGTTGGCCCGAGTTCCAAAGTCTTGGTCCGGCGTCGGTTGCTGTCGCTTCTTCCCTGACGTCAGTGCGCCAGGGGTATATAAGATGCAGCCGGCGCCATTTTCTACAGTCTTTCTTGCCGCGCGGTGCCCGAAGCAAAAGCAGTTCGCAAGTGCCGGTCGGCCAACTCCTGAGATTTTCATTCCGAATCCAGAACCGAAGTCTTCTACAAAGCTAAGTACCCCGTTGGGGAAACTTTTTCTTGCCTCAGACTGATGTCAGTAAAAGTTAATAATTGTATTTCTTGTGGGAAGCAAATACCTCATAAGGATTTCCATTCTTATTGTATCCCATGCCTAGGCCAAGACCACGACGTCACAGGTTGTCGGTTTTGTGTTAGGTTTAACAAGCGCACTATTAAACGTCTGTTTGACTTTGCCCGACATTATTTTGGCAGAAAATTCAATTACACCATGCCGTCGGAACAACCGACGACCGGAATTCACAAAAAGCGCAAAGACAAGGACAGGCATCCGAGGCCCAGAACTGACGACGAAGCCTCTTCTAGGCCAGTCGCCGGTTCTCCGGTTTTCAGCGAGGTGCCTTCGCAGCCCCTGACGACCGCTTCCTTGGAACCACAGGCCACTGACTCCCACGTGGAGATGGCTGGGCCTTCAGATACACCAGATTTACAGCCTACCGAGACTAACCCTTCAGAGGGATCCAGAGTAGCTGAACAACCTGCAGCTTCAGAGGGTGTTTTCAGACCTACTCAGTTAACCATTAAATCTTCTGTTAAATCTAAAACCCCTTTAAAAACAAAGAAACAGCTTCAACATTCACCAGGACACGCCTCCATGCCTAAGAAACAGATGCTCAAAATGGCCGAAGACTTAATTACTCTGATCAGGGGATCCCACCCTCCTCCTGATAAAAGGCCTAGACAGGATGCAGACTATGACTCATCCGACCAGGTGTCCATCTCTTCAGATTCATCCTCAGACCAAGGATATTCTTTACCCCCTTATGAGGATTCTGATGCTGAGGAATCAATTCCTTCAGCCTCTCCACCGGAGGACTACTCCTTTGGGGAAACCTTACATACCATGAGGGAGCATTTCCATTGGGAGGGCCAGGATTATTCAGAATCCAAGAAAAGGCTCAGAGATTTCCTTTTATTACCTCAACACAGCCCCCTTGCCATTCCGCCAGTGTTAGATATTGTGGATGATGTGTATTCCGAATCCAGTTTAAATCCTGATTCTTTACCTCCTGCTCCAGTTAAGCCAGACATATACTACAGAGTCCCTGACTCTCACAAATATCTTTATAAAAGCCCTGTTGCTGACCCTGAAACTATTTCCCAGGGTCCCAAAGGGGTAAAGGCCTCTACTGCAAAAAATCCAATCCCCTCTGACAGAGATTCCAGAGCATTAGACAGATGGGGGAAGAAGGTATATACATCTGCAACTTTAGCTATGACGGCTTTAAATTGCCAGTTTCACATGCTTAAATATCAGCAATACTTGATGTCTCAGTTGAAACAAAAAATGCTTCCAAATTCAGATCTTCCTAACTATAAGGAAATGCAGGATTTATTGCATGCAGCTGAACAAGTGGGCAAACATACTTTGCAATGTGGTTTTGATTCATTTGAGGCCTCCTGTAGAGCAGCAGTTACAGGGTCTGTCATTAGAAGACATGCTTGGTTAAAAGAGCAGACTTTACCAGATCATGTTAAAGCAAAATTATTGGATGCACCTTTGCAGCAAGATGTTTTATTTGGAGTTAAGGCAGAAGAGGTATTAAAGAAAATGGAGGATAAAGCAAAATTTATGCAAACGATGAAGGATTTCTTACAGGTTCAGCCTCCTCGAATTAGCAGAAATTGGCCGACAAAGAATTGGTCCTTTCCAGTTTCAGACATACCTCAAAGGGGCAGATACAGATGTCCAAGAGGCAGAGGTCAACAACAAGGTACTTACAGGCCTCGACAATGGGGTGCATCAACCTAGAAAGAAGGGGAAGGCAGACCTCAACCTTATAAAAAACAGTCCCAATGACTTCCCACTACAGCTGCCAAACACTTCTCTCTTGGCAGCCCCCTTGGGGGGAAAACTGGCACTTTTCAGTCACAATTAGCATATGATCACTAAAGACAAATGAATGGGTTCTCAGTATTGTATCTCAAGGTTACAGGTTCCACTTTCACACTCTGCCAAGGTTAAAAGGAATGCCAAATCTGCCACTGAATCAATGAGCAGAGGCTCAAAGACAAATTACAGCACTCATGGACATGAGAGCTATTCAAGAGGTACCAACACAGGAGCAAGGACAAGGATTTTACTCAAGACTCTTTCTGGTTCCCAGAAAGGACAAAGCCTGGAAGCCCATTCTGGATCTTTCCTGGATGTTTCAAAATTCAAAATGTTGATACTACAGCAGCTTCTTCCCATGCTGGGCAAGAAAGCTTGGCTCGTAACTTTGGACCTCAAGGAGGCATACCTGCATGTCCCTATCAGACAAAATTGCAGAAGATACCTCAGATTCTTAGCAGGTTCACTGCATTACCAATTCTCTGCACTGCCCTTTGGCTTATCTACTGTGCCCAGGGTCTTTATAAAATGCTTGGCACCAGTAATTGCATTTTGCAGACAAAAGGGAATTCAAATGTACCCATACTTGGACGACTGCCTTATTCAAGCAGAGAGCAAAGACATTCTTCTAGAGCATCTGGCGTTTGTAAAAATATTGCTAATTTGCCTAGGGTACACAGTAAACGAAAAGAAGTCAAAACTAGTGCCCTCACAATAGATAATATTCCTGGGTGCCGGCTTAAATGCAACGGTCCAGATGGCTTATCTCACGCCAGACAAGCAAGGACAACTGACTCAATATTTCCAATTGATGGCAACAAAGACCCAACTCCCCGCAAGAAAAATTCTGCAGGCCTTGGGTTACATGGCATCTTGCATACTACTAATTCCATATGCCAGACTGCATATGGGGAAACTACAATGGTACCTAAAGAGTGTCTGGTCTCAACACAGTTTGGAAACAGTAATACCACTTATTCCGTGCCTTCAACAGGAGTTTTGATGGTGGGCTCAAGCCTGTCACCTCAACAAGGGACAGCCTTTCACTCAACCCACAGCCAGGCAAACACTGACAACAGATGCTTTGGATTATGCCTGGGGAGCACATATGGCAGGAAAATGTATTTAGGGCAAGTGGCCTGCAGAACAAAGGCATCTTCACATCAATCAAAAAGAGATGCTAGCTGTACAAAATGCCCTTACAGCTTTCAAGGACCTTCTGCATCCAGGGCAACTACTACTAAAGACAGACAACATCACAGTTATGTGGCACATAAACAAGCAAGGGGGCACTCATTCATATCCCCTCTGCAGACAAGCCATGACCTTGTGGAACACAGCTCTAACCTTTCAAGTTCATCTGCAAGCACAATTCCTGCCAGGAGAGAAAAACACACTGGCAGACGACTTAAGCAGAAACATCATGGATCCGCACGAGTGGAAATTACATCCACAAATATTCAGGATGATGGCGCAAAAATGGTGAAGCCCGGATATAGATCTGTTTGCATCCCCAATGAATTTCCAGCTACAGAAATTCTGCACAAGGACTTACCACCCACAAGCATGGAAAGTGGATGCCCTCTCATTCAGCTGGAAAAACCTACAAGTGTACACTTTCCCCCACAACTTCTGACTCGGCAAAGCAATCAGATACTTCACGGCCAGCTCAAAACTTTAAACCTGGCTGCATGGCAGATTCCTTAGTCAAACAAGCAATGCCTCTCTCCAAAGCTGTTATGGATGTCATTCTGGAGGCCAGAAGGCCTAGCACCAGGAAAGCCTATTCGGAAAAATGGAAGAGATTCTGTGCCTGGAACCAGGGTCACAGTCTTGACCCTCTTGTCCAAAATATTCCTCAGATACTACAATACTTAACTGAGATGCTGGACAAAGGCCTCTCCTTTTCATCCATTAAGATCCATGCCTCTGCCATCTCTACTCATTACAACACAGACCCACCAATTTTTTCTAATCCTTTGCTAAAACAGTACCTCAGAGGGGCTAAAAACATAAGACCGCCCCGTAGAGCACCAACTCCAACTTGGGACCTCAACTTCGTCTTGGAAAAAAAACTTTACCTCCTTTTGAGCCAGCTAACTCAGCAGACTTAAAATATGTCTCTTGAAAAACTGCTCTGCTCCTGACAATAACCTCAGCATGAAGAGTTTCAGAATTACAGGCACTAATGGCAGTGGAACCTTTCATCATTTTCCACCAAGACAGGGTGTCTTTAAGAACAAACCCTACTTTTATGCCTAAGGTGGTATCAAGTGTGGCTCTAAACTAAACTATTCACTTGCCAAATTTTTATCCAAATCCACAGAATAAAGGGGAGAGATTACTGCATTCCTTGGACATACACAGGCAGTTACGCTTCTACTTGGACAAAACGAAAGCCTTCAGGAAAACTGAGCAATTGTTTGTAGCATATGCTGCAGGAAAACAGGGAAAAGCCATTTCAAAACAGACCATTTCAAAATGGCTAGGGCACTGTATACGTTTCTGTTATACACACCATGGGAAAACTGTACCTAACAACATTAGGTCTCATTCCACCAGGGCAACAGCCACTTCAACTGCCTACCTCAGAGGAGTACCTAACAAGGACATTTTGGAAGCAGCAACTTGGAGTTCTGTACATACCTTCACCAAGCATTACCATCTGCCTCTTTACTCTAAATCCAGAGCTGGCTTTGCCACTGCAGTACTGCAGGGCCTTATAGCCACCCCTAATGCTTTATAGAACCAGCCACCCTACCTCAGCTTTTGGGATTCTACCCAAGTGTAATGACTGCAGCAGTGTAACACGATGAACATAGTACAGTTTTGTACCTACCATAAATGTAGATGTTCGAGTGTATACACTGCTGCAGTCTAGGTTACCCTCCCTCCTTCCCCTCTTACGTGCTGGTACTTACATAACCCTTCTACCCTTTGGGGAGTATTTGCTGGTAACTGAAAGTTTTTGATTGCTTTTCTTATGTATGTTTTATTAGCAATTTGCATGGCCTACCTTTTTGGGGGCACCTGACATCTGGGGCAAGAAAAACTGAAGAAAATGGCGTCAGCTGCATCTTATATACCCCTGGTGCACTGACGTCAGGGAAGAAGTGACAGCAACTGACGCCGGACCAAGACTTTGGAAATCGGGCTGAGTGAGGGACCGCCTGACGGCAGGATAACCCAAGTGTAATGACTGCAGCAGTGTATACACTCGAACATCTACATTTTTGGTAGGTACAAAACTGTACTTTCTGTCTTCACAGAACAAAAGCCATCAGGAAGGATACTGAACTGTTAATGTCTTTTGCCCTTAATAGATTGGATTCAAAAATATCCAGGGCTCTTATCTGGATAGATTCCAGATTGTACAACCTTTGCTTACGCCTCCAGTTGTCACCTTCTTCCACTTAAACCAAAAGGTCATTCTACAAGGCCAGCAGCTACATCTTCTACCTTTTTCAAGAACTCTTTGGTAGATTAAATTTGTGAAGCTTCTACTTGTCCTTCCTTGCATACATTTGCTAAACATTACAGGTCAGGTTTAATTTCTGGATCTAGACAGTCCTTCGTGGGCTCCATTGTCAAAGGGATCCTGTTGTGATACCACTCAAGGGATAATTAGCTGGGAATTTTGACCAAACAGTCTGCTCGGATGGGATGAGTAGGATACAGTACTTATGTATTTAACACTAGATCCTTTCATCCTCTTCTGTCCGATATGAGACCCTCCGCCTTTTTTTTTTTTTTTTTTCAAAGCTTTATGGAATTATCACTTGTGACATAGACAAACATACATACAAGTAATCAAACCATATTAACAAGTTCTCATGTACAGATGTTATACATCACATGCATAACATATCATTCTATGCAATATAATCAAACCAACATTACATTTTTCAATTATTGCCTTCTCTTAAGCCTCATTCCTCCTCTAAAACATTTTTCCTGCATGTATTGTTCCCACAATTTCCATTTTTTCCATATGTAATTTACTTCTACTCCTTCCAAAGATCTTTTTTTTTTTTTTGTTACAGTAATTACTATTTCCAGTATGGTTGGTAGTTCCATTTTCTAGTAATCGATTTTTTTTGGTAACCACCAGCATTAATAAGCTATGACCTTCGCGAAGTGGCCAGCCAAGAGTACACTGTGTGAAATAATTTATTCACAGAGCTGAAAATTAAAAGTTTAGCTCTTTCATCCCTAAATATGGGACTTCATCAGAACTAAGCAACCAAGTTAAAAGCACATTTAAAAGTATTACATTCAATTACCTAATTGTCCAGTCATTACAAATAATCCGTAAAATATATTTATATATCCAGTCACAGTCAATCCTAGACATGGAGAACCTTTTTTTAAAAAGTACAGTGAAGAATTTCAGAGTGCCATTCTTACAATTTTAGTTTCATATGTAGTAATACTAAGTTGATTTATTGGTCCAAAAATTAAAATATACCAAAATAAAGAAATATATGTGTGTGTGTGTGTATATATATATATATATATATATATATATATATATATATATATATATATATATGTTTGAAGGAGGCATTTAAAAATCATTAAAATGTAGCAAAAATGTGATACGAATATGTAAATACCACAAAATGCATAGGTGGGAACTCACATAAACAACCTACACACATAAAAGTTGTGAAAACATTTCCAACCCCATGGGGATGATATAAAAATATAAAAACTGTAGTTTAGCTGCCCTGAGTTTTAATGCTCTGGCAGTAGAAATCACATAATTTAATCCTGGCTTCTCACTAGCATTCAAACGTGTCCGCCAAAGCAGCTTCCTGTGTTCTGTGGTGTGCTCCAGAATTAAACTTAACAAGGCCTTACTATGTATAGGGAATTCAGATCCCGTATCCCAGCTCAAAAGATTCATGTGAAGCAGAGCGCCTCCCTAACCCAATTCAAGTGCAACTTGGACAATTGGATGGGAAACCAGAAATTCATCTTTGGTTTGACATCTGTGTCTGTAATGGACACAGGTAACCTGTAAATGGTTCATCTCCCAGGCCCATGCTTACACTTATCAAGGGTTTCATTACTAGTCAGAGATTTGGATGTATGGCTAGGCTTAAAAAGGCCCTTGTGGTTGTTAGCTTAGTAAACACCTATAAACCTAAAATCATTTGCATAGTTAATCTAATTTGCTTGCCCAGTTTTCCTGAAGGAGTACTCTAGAGGGAATGTTTAAAGTCTGCCAACTCATTGTACTCTGAGAACATATGCTTCCAGGTACCTCTCTGTTCCCCATTACACTTCCGACATTTGTTATCTACCTGAAGAAAAATTCTTGGGAGTCTGCTTGGGTTATAAAAGTACCTGTGCAAGCATTTCTGGGCAAAAATCCGAAATCTTCTAGATTTTGTTGCATATTTGGGAGCAATACATATGTCCATCCATTGTTTCTTTGTGAATTGTTTATCTATAATCTCCCTTCCCAATCTTTTTGACCTTCTGTGATTGATTTCTATAGTTGTAGTGTAATATTTTATATGCCCTACTAATTATCCATTTTTTAACAGCAGCTTTTGTTCTAGATTCAACAAAAACTCAATCACTGCGGATCTTTCATTTATGATTCCCCTACCCTGTCACCTTGCCTATACTCTGATATTAGTCCCCGATAGGGAAGACAATCTGTAGCGTGCAGTCCAAATGCCTTCTTGGCTTCTTCCCATTCTATTACCTCTACCTAATTGTTTGTTCCCAATACCTTGGTTCTTGTGCCATCTTCCTCCAGTAAATTCCAGCATATTCTTTGTACCATTAATTGCATTCATCCCTGTCAGCAGATTTTCCTTTCTCCATTCTTGTGTTTGATAATCTAAGTATACTTTCTGCTACTTTATGAATATATTAATCTGCATGACTGATGTTTTTAGTGTTTCACTGTTGCAGTCCTGACTTGTGGGATTTCTTACCGTGAAAGCCCTTGGCCGGCCTGACTACCAGAGAAAATTCTTTCCTACTCCTAAGGCTGGTGGATGCCCTAACCGACATCAGTACACTTGGGTATATAGGGAGCCAGCCTACATCATGAAATCTGTCTTTTCTTGCCATCAAAGACCAAAGCAGTATTTCAGTGCGTTGGTCGGTCTGCACCAGAGAGAAGTCTTCGGAAAAGTAGGTACCCCATTGGGGAACTCCTTTCTTTTGTTTTAAACTCATGTCAGATAAAGTAAATAATTGTCCCTGCTGTGGTAAGCAAATCCCACACAGAGACTTCCACTCCCTTTATGTCACCAGTGTAGGCCTGGATCACAAAGTCCCTTGTTTCCGTTTTTGTGCCTGCTTTAACTCTAAGATGATCAGACGTAAGGCTGAGATTTTAGGTAGATTCCTTAGTCTTGAATTTTCTCATCATTGTCCAGTGGAATCCACTGGTCATTCGGAAGTTGAGCAGCCTAGGCTTAAGAGGGAAAAAGATAGAGACCCAAGCTTACACTCTCTGACAACAACCATTCTCCATCTGTTTCTCCTTCTAGGTTTGTGATTATTGAAGCAGGCGAGGTCCTATCGCAGCCCCTTTCTGTGCCTGAGGTATTGACGCAGACATCTGTTGAGACTCATTCAGAGTTTGACATGCCATCGGGTTTATTGAAGAAGGTGAAGCACTTTCGCAGCCCCCTTCTTTGCCTGAGGTGTTGGCACAGACATCTGTCTCGACCCATTTGGAGTTTTACATGCTGTCAGGTCCCTCTGCTTCTGCACAGGCCCTTGCTTTCAGCTCGTTGGTCAAGTCTGGGGTTGCTCTGTAGGCGTCTGCTTCCAAAGAGCACTCTCTTCCCATGACTTTCCTTTGCGGCTTCGGCCTGCACTGGTTCATCTTTCTTTCAGAGAGACAGGAGTCAGGATGTCAGACGTCCCTAGGTCCAAGACCAAAGGGACTCCTAAGAAAAGTACTGCTGCAGGTCCTTCACCTAGGCCTGCTGGCTTCCTTTCTCAAGGATACTAACAGGACTTAGACTGAAGACCTGATCGCCATAGTTAGGTTTAGACAAGCACCTGAGGATGCCTCCCCAGGTAAAAAGAAAAGGAATCCTACTTCTGAAGTGTTCCCAGATTCTTTTGAATCTGAGGAGAATTCAGACCTAGAGGGGTCTGGTTGTGAGAAAGGACCCTCCCTCACTTCTTTTGAGGATTAAGATTCAGAGGAGAATCCGGCGTCTGTCTCTCCCCAAGAAGATATCACCATGGGAGAGACTCTCCATACTATGATGGAACATTTCCAGTAGTAAGCACAGGAATACCCTCAATCAAGAAAGAGAATTAGGGAGTTCCTGGATCTGCCAGAGCACAGACCTTTTTCTGTTCCACCCATTGTAGAGATGGTTGGGGATTTCTTCTAGGATTTCTCCTTGAATCCTGACTGTCTTCTCGCAGCCTCTCTTAAACTAGACAGGTTTTATAGGGTATAGGACTCCCCATAAATATATTTTCAAAAATCCATCTTCTGATCCAGAGGTGGTCACCCCAGGACCCAAAATGGCTAGAGCCAGTTCGTCTAGAAACCCTTTACGTATGGATAAAGAAAGTAGTCGATAGCTTTGGTAAAAAAGGTATCTACATCAGCCACATGTTAAGTTGTCAATCTCGCCTTCATTCTTGCTGGATGGGTTCGGAGCCGACCCTTGGCTCCGACTCGGCCTATACTAAAGCTTGAGAGCTATTTATACCGGCTCGAGGCTACCCTATATCCCACAATGCTAGGCACTAACTACCCAGATCTCGTTTGCCGCTTACAGCTGCGAGGTGCATTTATTACCGGCTCTGCAGGTTAGATATTATAATTCTTGAATTTCTCCCTTTTAGTCAGATTTTCAATTAGTTTTTTGTTAGCGACCATCCCATTAGCTTCCCTTCATAGCTAATCCCCCTTCCAGTCCCTTTTAATCCCTTATCCTAACCCCTCATTTGGTTAGAAGGTTAGGCCTTTGGGCCTATTCCTCTTTCTTTAACTTGTCAGTTTAAATTGTTGCGTGACTGACTTAGCTTGTGTTGAAGGGTGTCTGTGTGTGTGTGTGTGTGTGTGTGTGTGTGTGTGTGTATTTTTTGTACTTTTTAGGATGTCTAAAGACATCAGGGTCTCAGGCTTCAAGAAGTGTGACTCGTGCTGTCAGAAAATGTTGCTGACAAACGGTCACACTTCTTGTGTTTTTTGCCTGGGCCCCCTACACCTGCAGGACTCTTGTTCGGTCTGTCATGCGTTCAGTCCAAGAGTCCTGCAGGAACGCAGAAATAAGTTAATTTTGAGGGGCTTATTAAAGCCTGAAGGTTCCCCGACCAAGTCATCGTCGGGGAAGCCTTCAAAGCCATCTAAGCCATCGGCTCCGTGTTCAGAGCCTTCGACTGGTGGTGCTCTGACTGCTGCTACATCGGCTCCGGCTGGAGCTGATGTTTCCAAGACACAGTCTTCCTCATCTGCTCCGGCTGGAGTCGACGTTTCTCAAATTCAGTCTTCTACATCGGCTCGAGCCGGAGCAGATGATTCTAGGACTCAGTCAGCGCAGATAGTGGTGTTGGCGCCATCTGCTAGCCGTAAACGGTCCAGGTCTCCGTCCTTGGAATCTTTTCACTTGGCTCCGAGGTCTCCCTTACTCTCGGAGCGGAGCCATCTAACCCATTCCTCTAGGTCTTCCAGGCTCTCGGACCATGACCTCGAGAGGGTGGTTAGTAGACTTCTTAAGTCTCAGGCACTAGCCCAGATGCTCCATAGTTCTTCTCAACAGACAGTGGCTATTCCCACCCCATCTTCGATTCCTCCTCCGACTCTTCCTCTGAGTTTGGAGCCGGAGCTTGTGGGAGCCGTGGTCGTCGATACGTCGGAGCCGATACCTCACCTTTCGGCTCTGTCGTCGGCTCCAGTCTCTTCCATGGTCCCATCCTTGGAGGGATCCGGGCGCATGAACTTCCTCATCGGCTCCGAGGGGGCAAGTGGCATCAGACCCTTGTCCGACCCCGTTCTCCCTATCGGAGCTTCGGCACTGGCAAGTTCGGCCCCGACATCGGCTTCGGAGCCGTCCCTCTCGTTGCCGGGAGGGGTCCTTATCTCTTCGGAGCGGGGACCTTCTACCCTGCCTGATAGGGGCGTCTTCGAAGTCATGAGGAGCATGCTGGCCCCTGTGCCTGCTCCACGGTCGGCTCCCTCAGCTCCTCCCTCTGTAGTGCCTGCTGTGGTCTCTACCCACCCTCTCATTCTTGACCGTAGAAATCCAACTCCTCAGGTTTCCCCATTGGGAATATCCTCCTCTTCTGAGGTTTCCCCTGATCCATCAGGGGAAGACCCTCAGAAGAGGAAATGTAAGAGGAAGCATGTGGACTCCCCTGAGTCCATTACATCAGATACCGACTTGGATGAGTCGGGAGGGTCCCCACGGTCCCCCTCTGCGGATGTCTCCTTTTCAGACATCCTTGAGATCCTGAAGCAGAGGGGGAACTGGTCTACCCTTAATCCTTCCGAGGATGAGTCAGTTTACCTAGAGGCGTTTGGCTCTCGCCCTTCCACCTCCTGGGTGTCTCCGCCCTTTGACCCCCTCATGGAAGTGGTGGCGTGGAAGGCATGAACGACGCCTGATACAATGGAACCTACCCCACAGAGGCCTCCAAAATTCATAACAGCCCCTTCAGACAAACAGTTTTTAGCCAAGGGTGTCCCGGTTGACGCCATGGTGGTGGCTGCAGCCACTAAGAAGGAACTGGCTGATCCTTCAGTACCTGTCCATCCTCCTAACAAGGAGTCTAGGACTATGGATAGGTACGGCAAGCGGATGTTTTCTTCAGCGACCTTTGTCATGCGGTCGCTGAATTATCTGTGCCACTTCACCCGCCTCCAAAGAGACATACTCAAAGAAGTGGGTGAGGTCTTACAGGATCCAACAGCTGTGGGGTCTCAGGACAAAATAAACTCCCAGCTGGCAACCCTGAATTCCATTGTCAACTCCTCCATGCGGCTTATTTCCTATGTGGCCGATGGGGCGAGTAGGGCTGCAGGCACAGGCATGGCCTTACGGCGTCATGCCTGGATACGGCTTTGTAACTTTGCAGACCCCTTTAAGGCGTTCTTACTAACTCCCCCTTTGACGGTTCAGCTTTGTTTGGACCTCAGGTGAAGGATACTTTGACCCGATGCGAGCAAGAAGGCAAGACTCTCCATGCCGTGGGAGTCCATTTTTCCACCCCGTCTAGACCATACCCTAAGGGTTAGAAGGGTGGGAAAATGTGGTTCCGTAAACCACAAGAGGTTGCGCCTGACGCAAGAGGTCAGTTCCCCTCTAGAGGCAGGGGGGGGAACAATAACAGACGCCGCCCTAGGGGCAGAGGAGGTCCGCAAAATCAGGGTAGCAGAGAGTCTCTTTCTGACAAACCCTTCCAACATCCCTGAGAAGCTGCCTGACTGTCCGCCTTTGGAGGCAGTCGGGGGAAGGTTATCACTGTACCCAGAAGCTTGGCTTTCACTCACCCAAGACAAATGGGTACAGTCGATTATATCCGAGGGTTACAAAATTCCTTTTATCCACACCCCACCTCAGCCAAAAGGACCCCTCCCAGACGTTCCACCCAGTCTTGGGGAACAATCAGTACTAGAAATATCAAAACTGCTAACAAAAAGAGCCATCCAGCCAGTCCCAGCAGACCAACAAGGATCCGGAATCTACTCCAAGTTCTTTTTGGTACCAAAAAAGACAGGGGACTGGAGACCAATATTGGATCTCAGCAGACTAAACAAGTCTGTAAGAAGAACGAAGTTCCGGATGGTCACGCTACAGTCCATTCTACCCTTTCTGGGTCAGGACGATTGGATGTGCTCAGTAGACCTTCAGGATGCGTACTACCACATCAAGATGCACAGGCGCTCCAGGAGGTTTTTCCGCTTCCGGCTGGGAGCCAGTCACTATCAGTTCAGAGCCCTGCTCTTTGGTCTCACTACAGCCCCCTGAGTGTTCACCAAATGCATGGCAGCGGTTACGGCTTATCTGAGGCGTCAAGGATTCCAGGTGTTTCCATACCTAGACGACTGGCTCCTCACTGCCACCACCAGGCATCAGCTTCTCCTCTCCAGAGATTACACCATTCATACTTGCAAAGGGCTAGGTATCTCCATAAATTTCGAAAAGTCTGCCTTGCCGCCTTGTAAGTCTATTACCTTCATAGGTGCCACCTTGGACACAGTCCGGCTCTCCGCAAAACTAACCGAGCAAAGAGTTCTAGATATTCGCAGGCATGTTCACATCCTTCTTCAGAACAACAAAATCCAAGCCAGGTTTGTCCTGACGGTATTAGGTCTCATGGCGGCAGCCATTACTCTACTTCGCGTAGCTCGCTTTCATATGCGGATCCTTCAGTGGATGCTTTTTTCCCAGTGGTCCTTTCAACAGCTTCCAATGTCACACAACATTTTAATAACCCTGTCTTGCAAGAAACACCTTTCTTGGTGGATGGTCTCCCCGCAAGTCCTTTAGGGCAGACCATTTGTTCCTTCTCCCCCGGTCGCCACGGTGACAATGGATGCCTCCGTGATCGGGTGGGGGGGGCATTTTCAGGGCAGGACGGTACAGGGCACATGACAACCTTTCGAGTGCCACCTGCACATAAATGTCTTGGAGATGAGAGCAGTACTTTTAGCGTTGCAAGCCCTTCAGGACTCTCTTCCTATCAGGACTATTGCAGTTCAGATGGACAATATGTCCGTAGTGTGGTACATCAACAAGCAGGGCGGAACCAAGTCCTATCCCTTATGTCGAGAGGCACTCAGACTTTGGCAGTGGGCGATCTCCTCTCAGCGGTTTCTGATAGCAACACACATCCCCGGGAAGTCCAACATCATAGCGGACAGGTTGAGCAGAGCCATTCTCATGCCACACGAGTGGTCTCTCAAACAAGCAGTAGTGGAAGAAATTTTTCAGAAATGGGGTCGACCTTGCTGCGATCTTTTTGCAACACCTCAAAACAGCAAGTGCCATGACTTCTTCACTCTCTTCCCTCTTCCCGGCCGCCCCCCCCCCCAGAGATGCTGTTGTCCACGATTGGCCCCGGGGACTTCTGTATGCCTTTCCCCCCTTTCCATTAATCACTCAATTGATTCAGAAAGCTACTGCTGTGAGAGCCACCATGATCCTCATTGCTCCTTACTGACCTTGTCAGATATGGTTTCCGTTCCTGCATCGTTACCTCTTGGGGCAGCCCTGGCATCTGGACCCAGTGCCAGATCTCTTGACCCATCAGTCGGGACAGCTGCACCACTCCCTCCAATCTCTCAACCTCACAGCTTGGTTGCTCCAATTCCAACCCTAGCCAGACTTCCCCTTATTTCCCATTCTGTGTGTGACATACTTATAGCTTCCCTAAAGTCATCTACCAGAAGGATTTATGCCAGCAAGTGGAAGCGTTTTTCCTTCTGGGCAGGAGCTAGAAATATAGATCCTTTTACTGCCTCTATCCAATCAGTCCTAGACTTCCTAGCCGAACTGTTTCACTCAGGGTCTTCTTCCTCCACCATCAGAGTACAGTTAGCGGCTATTTCGAACTTTCATGCAGGCTTTTCGGACTCCAGTATCATGTCCCATAAGCTTTGTAAAACCTTTCATAAAGATATCTTTTTGCTTAAGCCCCCAATCAGGGACCCCCCACCGCAGTGGGACTTAAATTTGGTTCTAACTTCCTTGATTCTTCCCCCCTTTGAACCTGCGGCTTCCTGCTCCTTGAAATTGCTCTCTTGGAAGACTCTTTTTGTAGTCACCATAACATCTGCGAGAAGAGTATCAGAACTTCATGCCCTTTGCATTCGTCCACCTTATCTAGTTTTCCATAAAGACAGAGTGTCCCTCAGGACTAACCCGTCCTTTTTACCCAAGGTTTCTTCTGAGGCGAATCTAAACCAGACTATCGATCTTCCAGTTTTCTTCCCCAACTACTCCAACAGAGCGGAACAAAAGCTGCATTTTCTGGACGTTCATCGTCAACTCCGTTACTATCTGGATAGAACCAAGCAAGCTAGGAAATCTGAACAGCTCTTCCTATCTTATGCGGCAGGGAAGAAAGGCCTTCCAGTTTCCAAAGTAACCCTTTCTAGATGGCTGGCCTCTGTGATTACTTTCATCTATCAGCTCAGACGCCAGAAGCTACCGTCAAGGCCCAGGGCTCACTCAACTAGAGCATTAGCCACGTCAATAGCTTTTCAGGCTAGATTACCAATAGATTCCATTTGTGCGGCAGCCACTTGGGCCTCTCCTCATACCTTTATCTCTCATTACAAATTAGACATGAACTCCTGAAGCCGGACTAATTTTGGTTCCACCGTTCTCAAGAGTCTGTTCCGATGAGCCACCCAGGGTGAAGGTGTTAGAGACGCGGTCCCATCCAGCAAGAATGAAGGCAAGATTGACAACTTAACATTGAGAAGTTATGTACCTACCATAACGTTCCATGTTAGTTGTCTTCTTCTCACCTTCTTTCTTGCGTCCCACCCCCCATCCCCCTAGCCTGGACAGACCTAAGGATCCTTGGGGATCTTCTTCCTGCCTCAATATTGCCCCCTTGGCTGTCCTTACTGGTAGCTATAGGTCTAGGTGACTTTCGAGTGAGGTTTCCTCTCCTCCTTATGTTGGAGATCAGAACTGCTATGGTTTCAGCTATCAAACGAGATCTGGGTAGTTAGCGCCTAGCATTGTGGGATATAGGGTAGCCTCGAGCCAGTATAAATAGCTCTCGAGCTTTAGTATAGGCCGAGTCGGAGCCGAGGGTCGGATCCGAACACATCCAGCACGAAAGAAGGCGAGAAGAAGACAACTAACATGGAACGTTATGGTAGGTACATAACTTCTCATTTTACTACGAGGGCTCTCAACTGTCAGTTTCACATGATTAAATATCAGCAAGCCATTATGGAACAACTTAAACAGTAGGTCTCTTCACTGGAGGATAAAAACCTTTAAAGTGTTTTTGGATCTCTGCCAGTCCAGTTCTCAGGTAGCAGGGCATTCCTTACACTGTGGCTATGGTGCTATGGAGGCTTCTAGCTGGGCAGCTGCCACTGGCTCTGTTATTAGAAGGCAAGCATGGCTTAGGGAACACACCCTTCCTAACCATGTTAAATCTAGCATCCTTTATGCTCCCTTTGACAAGGAATTCCTCTTTGGATCTAAAGCTGAGACTGCTCTTATAAAGCTGGAAGATAAAGGTAAGTCTATGCAGACTGTGAAAGACTTCCTTCAAATTCATCCTCCTAGGTTTAGTGGGAACTTCCCCACTAAACACTGGTCTTTTCCCTTTCAACCTAGAGGCAGACAGAGGAAAACCCAGTGGGAAAGGACTCAAAGGCAGTGGCAAAAGGTGCAGAGATGTAGGCAGTGGACCTCAGAAACTTCCAGGCAAGGGAGTTCTAGGCCACAGGCTTCTGCCAGAGAGCAACAATGACTCACTCATCCCACCCCACCCCCACAAGATTAGGAGGAAGGCTGCCCTGTTCAAACAAAACCTGGCTGACATCACTTGTGGGTTCTAGACATTATTTTAAATAGTTACAAGCTGACTTTCAAAGAGCCTTTAAATATTCAGGCTGTCCTGGTATTCCTCAGAATCAAAAAGCAGAAGGCCCTTTCTCATAGCCAAAGTTTGTCTTCTCAGGGATCAGTGGAACCAGTTTCAGAACATCAAAAAGGCAAAGGATTCTACTCCAGGCTATTCCTGGTTCTCAGAAGAGAAGGCTGTTGGAGTCCTGTCTTAGACCTGTCCACACCTCAGTCAGTTTCTCTGGGTTCCAAAGTTCAAAATATTGACTCTTCAAAAACTCCTGCCCATGACAGTCCCACGGGCCTTTATGGTTTCAGTGGATCTAAAAGATGCTTATCTGCACATCCCAGTTCAAGAATCACACAGAAGCTTTATTTGCTTCAGAGCAGGTTCCAGTCACTATCAATTTTCAGCACTGCCCTTTGGCTTGTGTACTGCTCCATGGATTTTCACCAAGTGCTTAACTGCTTCAATTGCCTTCTGCAGGACCAGAGGGGTCCAGTTATACCCCTACCTGGGCAGTTGCCTGATAACAGGACACAAAGCTGTCAAAACTTTACAAGGATCTGAAGTTTACCCTAGACCTCCTGTCCTCCCTGGGCTTCACGATAAATTAGCAAAAATCCAACACTGTTCCAACTAACAGGATAGTCTTCCTGGGGCACTCCTGGACTTTTCACTTCAAAAAGCCTTTCTTCCCCCCAGACATGGTCTCCTTTTTGACCCAACACTTTCAAAGTATCCAGCGGAAACGATATATCTCAGCCAGAGAGTTTCTATGGGCACTGGGGTACGTGGTATCTTGTATCCTTATGGTTCATCTGGCCAGGCTGCACATGAGGAAACTTCAGTGGTACCTCAAAAAAATGTATGATGCCAGCACTCTGTCCCTGATGAATGTGATACAGCTGAACCCTTGTCTCAAAGAGGAGTCTGCATGGTGGGTACAGGCTTGTGCCTAAATTCAGGGCCTTCCATTCAGATTCACACCTCAGGGCCAAACCCTTGCACAGATGCCTCAGAGACAGCCTAGAGGGCTCACTTTCAACACCGCCAAACCCAAGGGAAATGGGAGGTTCAGTTCAAGGACAGACACATAAACTGGAAAGAGCTTATGGTAGTGCAAAAAAGCCTGATGGCGTACGAGGAAAAATAAGAACCCAGGGCCCTTTTAGCTAAAACAGATAACACCACAGTTATGTGGTACATAAACAGGCAGGGGTACTGATTCTTACTCTTTATGCTGCCTAGTGATGCAAGTTTGGGAAACTGCTCACTCTTTAGGGTTGCACCTTCTGGCACAGTACTTTCCAGAGGCTTGTAGGCCAGGAACAAGACCATGCGTCCTGTGCCATTTGCCAATCTTTTGTCCCAAAAATGCTTAATAGCCGTCTGGCCACTCTTAATTTATACCTGGAAATCCAGAGACTTAAAAAGTTAGCATTTAGGATGGATCAAAAGTCGGCTGCCCAGGTCTAGCCACCACAAAAAAAGGCCAAACTTTCATGGCCTACTACCCCTGCCCCACCAGCTGCCGATTTAGGGGTTGAGGGACGCCCACTAGAGCAGTCTACTTTGTCGTCTGCCCTTGAGAAAGCCGCTGCTGAAGTACCGGCTAGCACATTGGCGGAGGTTACTCAGACGTCAGTTTCTGCCAAAGCCAAGGGGGAACCAGGCTTCACCAGACACTTGTCTGGGATGCAGGAATCCGAATTCTCTCCGTTAGCTCAGGCCCCTGTAACTAGGCTTTCTCTCAAAGCTACCCTTTGAAAAGAAAGCAAAAAAACAAACATCTTTCTTCCTCTTTGGAAGGAATTCCTGACTGACAATCATTTTCTCAGTCCTTATTGCAGGCCTTCATGGCCCTTAGACCCTCAGGCTCCTCACCCTCCACTATCCCAGTGCTTAGCCCTAGGCTTGTTTCAGCTACCTCCATTCTTCCTCCCACTCCTCAGGAAGAAGAAGAAGAGGACAATTTCTCATCATTATCATCAGATGAGTCTATTACTTATCTCAAATAGCCTATCCTCTGGAATACTATTCCCCAGATGAGGAATCCATAGAAGGGGGCTCTCCTCCAGAAGATACCACTTTTGGAGAGACAATTACTAAAATGAAAGAGCATTTCAAATAGGATACTTTCCAAATGACTGAAACTCAAAAAAGATACCTTGAGTTGTTGCAAGTTGAATCTCCATCTCCATTTGCCATCCCCCCCAGTTATTCCTGCATACCTAGACGTATTTGCTTCTACATCTAAAAATCCAGATTCTCAGCCACCTGCTCTTAACGAGCCCGGATTGTTTCTGTAAGGTGCCTGATGACTACAAATTTCTACTGATACCCCCCCCTTGATGGACCCTTCTGTCATAGCTGTGGCCCCGGACAAGCAGTCAAGACTAATCCCCTCCTCGTCTCTTCTGCCTACTGACAAGGATAGCAAGAGCATGGACAGGCTGCGTAAGACAGTTTTTACCTTTTCCACCCTAGCCTTCAGAGCCATTAATTACCAAACACATATGATTAAGTATGCCCTGGACTTAGTATCCCAAGCATCTTCACTTCTGTACTCCCTGCCTGACTCTCATATCAAGACAGAAGTAGCATCAAAGCTGACCCTGGCATCCCAAGTAGCCAGACACTCCATTAGATGCAGTTGTGATGTAGCAGAGACCTCTGTGAGATCTGCTGCATCTGCATCTGTGCTTTGCAGATATTCTTGGCTCCGGTTACAATGATTGCCTGAAGATTTTAAATCTAAAATTCTAGATGCTCCACTAGATCATAACCTGCTGTTTGGCAAACTGTCTATTGAGCTGTTTAAGAACCTTCAGGAGAAGAGAAAGGAGTTACAAGACATTAAGCACCTCCTAGTGTCTCCTACAACAAAATGCTACAGAACTTATCCAGCTAAGACTACCTATGTCTGCAGAACCCCTTTCACTGCTACTCCTTCTTCATCCAGGCATAGAAAAGGTAGCAGGAGGCAAACCTCTTCCAGGCCTGCTCCTTCTCAGTCTACCCACAGACGGCCCTTTCAGGACAGAAGTGGTACCAACAATGTGTGACTGCCTTGCCCATCTCCCCCTGTCAGCCCATCTCCCACACTGCCTGCCCCTCTAGAGAACTATTACCTCAGACCGCTGGGTCCTGGCAATAGTAGAAAGAGGATATTTTCTGTCTTGGAAAGAAAAGCCCGCACATCGAGGCATCCCTTTTCCCACCAAAAAACAACTACAGCTTATCCCTTATATTATACAGGATTTACTGGTTCATGGAACAATAGAACCTGTCTCTTCAGAACAAGAAGGAAAAGATTTCTACTATTCCTGGTACTGAGAAAGGATGGATCATGGAGGCCAATTCTGGACTTGTCTTTTCTAAACCTGTTCCTAAAAGACCCTTCCTTCAGAATGCTATCCCTTCAGACTCTCCTTCCACTATTGCCACCCCAAGCATTCATGGCCACTCTAGACCTAAAGGAGGCCTACCTCCATGTCCCTATACAGCCCATTCACAGAAAGTACTTACTTTTTTCTGGGCCCTGTTCTCACTTTCACTTTACTACCTTGGCCTTTGTTTTGTCCACTGCACCCAGGGTCTTCACCAAATGCCTAGCTCCCGCCATAGACTACTGCAGGACCAAGGGGATTCAACTCTATCCTACCTAGATGGCATAGTCATTCTGGCAGAAAAAGAAAGCACCCTAAAAAGCCATCTGCAATTTTCCATGTCTCTACTACAAGGGTTGGGATTCACCCTCAACCTCGCCAAATCCTCCCTTACACCAGAGCAGGACAAAACCTTCCGGGGATGCAGGATCCAAATAGATCTGATGAAGGCATTCATCCCTCCAGACAAGGTGCTTTCTCTAACAGACCACTTCCAGGATCTTCTCTGGACCTACCAACTGTCAGCAAGACAATTCATGCGACTACCGGGTCTTATGGCAGCCACTATTCCCATGCTTCCACTAGCCAGGATGCAAATGAGGAAGCTACAATGGTATCTAAAGGATCTATAGTCCCAACACAGTCATCCTCTAGATTTCCAGATCCCCTTCCTACCCTGCCTCAAATCAGAACTACAGTGGTGGATTCAACAGGTTCAAATGAACTCAGGCCTTCCTCTACTACCACCTACACCAATTCAGCATATGCACATAAATGCCTCAGATCTGGGCTGGGGGGCAACCATGAAGGGCCTCAAGGTGCAAGAATGCTGCCAGGCACACCTCCTAAAAAACACATCAATGTAAGGGAGATGGCTGCAGTTCGTTTAGCCCTAAAAGCCTCCCTCCCCCTTTTACAGCCAGATCCCCTTCAAAACTTCACAGACAACACACCACGGTCATGTGGTACATCAACAAACATGGGGGGACCACATCTTACCTCCTCTGCAGGCTAGCAATGCAGATTTGGGACCTAGCCTCACACAACAACTTATCTCTGCAGGCAGTCTACATCCCGTCCCAGGACAACCATCAAGCGGATGCTCTCAGCAGATCATTCTATCTGCATCACGAGTGGATGGTGCACAGAGAAGTTTTTCTAGACATTGTCCACCGGTGGCGCACACCTCAAATAAACTTGCCTCCCCCCAGAACAGACAACTGAGAAAATTCTGTACAAAGGACCACTCCCCTCTATCCTGGAGAGTGGATACCTTCACTATCTCATGGAAGGGATGATATCTGTATGCCTTTCCTCTCATTCAAAAAGTCCTTCTGAAAATCGGGAAGGATAATCCAAAAATCTTGCAGGTGACTCCCTTTTGGCCAAGGCAGCATTGGTTCCCCCTTCTACTGTCCCTCGCTAAGGGCAATCACCACAAGTTACCCCACAAGGTGGACCTACTCACACAGCAGAAGGGAACTCTCATCCACTCTCATCTGGAGATGCTGTGTCTAACACTCTGGGTGATAAACTTTTAATACTCTTCAGACACCACTACTCTGAGGGTGTGCTTTCAGTCCTGAGGAAGGCCAGGAATCCTAACACAAGGAGATCCTACATTCTAAAATGGGAAAGATTCTGCAGTGGTGTCTAAAAAAGGCCTAGGGATCCCTTTCTAGTGGACGTACCTCTTGTCCTAACATATGTATGTGAACTTATCAAGACAGGCCTTTCATACTCGTCAGTGAAATTGCACCTTTCTGCTATCTCTGCTTGATTACCCTTACACTCTCCTTTACTCTCCAGGCTAGATATTAATTTTTACCTGTTTTCCTGAAGGAAGTCCTGCACATCAGACCACTGAGGAAGCCTATCCCACCGCCTTGGGGCCTAAACCTTATTCTGGAAAAACTAACCCTGGCCCCATTTGAGCCAGCTAGTTTTGCATCACTACAAATGTGCACATTGAAAACAATCTTGCTGGTAGCTTTCACTTCAGCCAGAGGGTTATCAGAATTACAGGCTCTCATGGCATGCCCCCCTACAGTATCCTCCACAAAGATAGGGTAACCCTGCGCACCAACCCTTCTTTCATGCCCAAAGTGGTCAACAAGCTATCATTAAATCAGTCCATTCACCTGCCCACATTCTTTCACTCTCCTACCAATGACAGCAAGTGAATTTGGGCCGGCCAAGGGCTTTCACGGCAGGAAATCCCACAAGTCGGGATTGCAACAGTGAATACACTCAAACATCTACATTTATGGTAAGTGTACACAGCTGTAATTCCTCCTTAAGGATCTGCATTATGAATCCTGTTCTTGTTTCTTGAATTACTCCCTAGTTTCATCATCATCCCTTTCCACTTTGAATTGTAACTTTCTACTTGTGTTATGTACAAGAGCCTTAACTGTGTATCTCTAAAATATCCCATCTAATCAGGTAATCCTTAACCTCCTTGTTCGGTTGGAAAAAATCATCTTATCCCTCTTGACTCTTGTCCCCTTCCCCTCCCAGATAAAATCTTTCAACTCTTTGACTGCTGTTCACAGTTTCTTCTCTGGTTGATAAAAGTATTCCTGACTTGTATAAAACTAAAAAGACTAAACAATTTTACTGCATGTATTTTGTTCTCCATATGCTTTCAGTTTCTCAATTTTTCTATTTTCTTTTATTTAGTCGCTTCTCACATATCCTTAGCTGCCATAACAGAATCCTTTTTAATCTGCACTCCTAAATACTTCATTTTATCATGTCCCCATAAATATGGGTATGCTGAATCAATTCATGCGTGGGTATATAAACTACCTTCATTAAATTTATAACCCCCCCCCCCCCAAAAAAAAAAATGGAACTGACTCAGAATGTTCCAGAATGCTGAGATGTCTTTTCTGGTTAGAGTACAAAATATAACCATTTGCAAATAAAGCCAGATTTTCTTGAATAGCATACCACTTATATCCCTGAATTTCTCTTTGCCAGTGGTTCTAAATATAATCCAAGTAAAGGGGAGAGATGACACCCCTGCCTGTTTTCTTTGTTCAGCCACAACTTATGAGGAACCCACCCACTTTGATTTTTGCCTCCAATCACTCATATATCCTCATAATTTACCTTATTGTCATGTCAGGAAATGCAAATGCTTCCATTGCCCTACTCATAAAAATCTCAGCTTACTCTGTCGAATTCTTCTCTGCGTCAAGACCTACCAACAACAGTGGTATTTTCCTTCTGGATCATCATTGTTATATTAAGTGTTGTCAAATTGCTCCCCTACATAAAAACACATTGATTTATATATATCAATTTTGGCAAAACGTTTGCCATTCTTTTAGCCATTGTTGACAAAAACACTTCTCATGCTTTAAAAATTGAAATGGGCTTAGATATGGAGATGGATCTTATGGCTGTTTTACTGTCCTTTGGTCTTACAGCCACCATAGCTTTTCTGTACGAAGTTGGTGCTTCCCCTCCTTTTAAAATATTGTTAAACAAAACCTTCCAGATCATTTTCACTTTCTTCAATTTTATCTTCCAAACTTCCACCAGAGCATCTATTCCTGGAGACTTTCCTGCAGATTGGTTATATATATCACCATTTTTAATCTCCGCTCCTTCTATCTTAACTGTTAATTGTTAAGCCTCATGTACCTCTTACTTTGGCATATTTAAGTCTTCAATAAAATGTTCAATTTATACTTTTTCTTGATTTCCCCACTTCTCTGCTTTATACAGATATTCATAAACTTTCCGAAAAGTATATCTAATACCTCTACAGAATTTCTGGTTATTTTTCTTTTTATATGCTGTCTAAGTTTGACAACAACCCTTTCTACTTTCTGTTCCCTAAGTCATAGGATTATAGGAATTTACTAGGCTAATGACCACAAGGGCCTTTGTAAGGCTAGCTATGCATCCAGAATCTCTGATAAGTTCTGACACTCTTGATAAGTGTAAGCATGGGCCTGGGAGATGAACCATTTACAGGTTTTCTGTTTGCATTAGAGACATGAGTGCAAATCCAGGGATGAATTTCCGGTTTCCCATCCAGTTGTTCAAGTTGCATCTGAATTGGGTTAGGGAGGAACTCTGCTTCACGTGGATGGAGAGCCTGTACCATAGATGGGGTAGTCTCTGGGATACATACCTATCTCTCCAGCAGGTCCTATTTATATCACAGGCAAGGTTTAAGTCTTTAGAATGAGTAATTCTGGTACTGTTTGTTTTGTGGATATTCAGGAGGTCCATCAGAATGGGGTCTGGCAATGCCCTGTATGCCAGACATAGATTTCCCCTCTAAAGCCTGTAGGGACAGAATACAGGGATAGGGCCTTGAGGCGGTCAGCATAGGACATATTACTTACACCCTGTATCCTTTTAGTGAGGAACCTCTGCGGACGTTCCAGTTGTTGGATATGCCTGGTTAGGTACATACCAAAGGGGACATTGTACTCAATGACAGGTCTGATGATTGCCGAATACAGCAGAACAATGACTTCCTTGGACTTAGATGCCATACCTTTGTTTATAAGTTGTGCAGCATAGAGTGATTTCCTCACCACTGTAGACACGAGATGATCAAAGGCTAGATTGTTATCTATGTGTGTTCCTAAGTCCCTGACTAGTGGAAAAATAAAATAAATGCTGTGTCAGTAAGAAGAATGTAGATTTATTGTTCCAAAGCCAGTAGTAAGCACTTTCGTGTCTTCACTATGAGACTTTTTCAGACTAAGGCTTGGGTTTCGTTCTTCACTCCAATCAACATCTTAGCAATTTCTGAAGGACATTCACTAGATGTACCAAGCTGGGTTGCGTATCGGCAGCTGGATGGTGAGTTCTTTTGGATTTGCACTGCATGTCTTGTACTTTGAGCTAGAAAACTAATAGTGGAGTAAGTTGGAACTCACTGCCCTTTTTAATACACTCATTTGCTATATTGACTAGTGGGTCAATGCTAAGGGGTGTGTTGTCAATATGGTAGTTAGCAGGGATGGATGACCTCCCAAAAGATACTGTTATGCATTTCTTGGCATTTAGTTTTAGTCCATGGCTCTGACACCAGTTGTTTCTGTGTCAGCCTTTCCTGGAGAACATTTGTGTCAGTATGAGATTCAATGACCACCCTTATTTGCAATCATCTGCAGATTTAGTCAGCCAGAGACCACTGACATTGGCCTTGACTTCTGAGAAGTAAATGCCAAAAAGGAGCAGTCCAAGGACTGATCTCTGCGGGACTCTACTTGTGACTCTCCTCTCTGTAGAGGTGGACTCCCCAGTTCTATCTTCCTGGGTTCTGTCTGTCAGCCAGTTGTCTATCCACCAGGTGACATAAGGGTTTGTACCTAACCTCTTGAGTTTGTCAACAATGTCCAAGTGGGGTATTGTGTCAAGTACCTTGGCCATGTCAAGGTAGGCACTATGAACGATTTTGCCCTCATCCATTGCTTTGGTGACCTTCTCAAAGAAGTCCACCAGGTTGAGTAGGCATGATCTGCCCTTGACAAAACCAAACTGGGTTGGGTCCAATGTCCAATGTCTGAAGATTTACTGTATCTCTGTTGATTATCTCCATGATGATTCTTTCCATGGCTTTACATACAAGACTAGTGAGACTTATGGGTCTTTAGTTTCCAGGGTCTGCAGATGGCCCGCCTTTGTGCAGAGGGATGATTGTTGCCTTTCTCCATTCATGCGGCACAAAGCCTGTTTGGAGGCTACAGTTAAATAGTAATTCCAGAGACCCTGATAGGTCATGTTTCATGCTACTTAAAAGGCATCCTGGGATATTGTCTGGGCCCATTGATGCAGTGTTCTTGGTCTTAGAGAGAGCATTAATGACCTCTTCCCTAGTGATAATAGGGGGAGGTATATTTGATGATATTTCCTGAGGAAAGGTTGAGGGAGAGAGGAGTAAAGTTGGAGCTGAATTTATCAGCCAGGAGGTTTGCTATATCTTCTGGCTCAATATAGGTGGCACCATTTACAGTGATCTCTGCACACTGTATTGCCTTTGAGGTTGCGGACATAGCTAAGGAATGCTTTGTGGTTGTCCTTGGCCTGGGAGGCCAAACTTGCCTCAAATTTGGCTTTGGCAGACTTTATTTGTCCTCTGAGTTGTTTCTTTAGTTTAGTTCTTTAGTGGGAGGGTGGCATAATGGTTAAGGTGTTTGCCTTACAGACACAAAGTACAGTGTTTGATTCTTACAGGGGGTAATTGGCTAGGCTTAAAATAACCCACAAGGGCAATTAGCCTAGTACTAATCTATGAACCTGTGATGAGAGTGCTTTTGTCCTGCTGGGTGCTGCACCTCCTAATTTTTGCCATGATTTGCTTCCTTCTGTTATACATCCGATTGATTTTGTGATTCCACCAGGGTGGCTTGTTTTTTGAGTTAGTTCTGTACTTCTTCCTAGTGGGTACAGCTGCCTCTATGCAGCTATTGACATGCTTGTACAGGGTTTCTGTGAACAGCTCTGCATACGCAGAAGTGTTCTCATGCTTTATAGGGGCTTGAATGGTGCCAGATTCTCACTTAATAGCAGGAGGTTAGCCTTAGAATAGCTCCTGAATATTCCCGGTTTAGCTGGGGGTCCAGGTTTTATTTTTACTTCATAGGAGACCATTCTGTGGTTTGACCTTACCAGGGAAGGCATTAAAGTAGGTGGTGTGCGGCACTTTCTCATATTAGTGAGGATCAGATCCAATATGGTTGCACCCCTCGTTGCTGTATTGACTGGTCCAGGGAGTTTGTGTTTACGAAATCCAGGAATCTCTGTGCATGTACGTTTGAAGTCGTATAGGATTCCCATTTAATAGTGGGGTAATTAAAGTCACCCATGAATATGGTATTGGGTTGAATGGCTAGTGTTTCTAATAAGTTTAAATACATGGTATGTGTTTCCTGAGTCATAGAGGGGGACATATAGCTTGCAAGGAAGTGATATTGGATTTTTCCTATGGTGATTTGAACATGGAGCAGCTCAAGTGCATTGTCCTGTTTGACCAGCCTTGAAGTATACTTATTTTTGATGTAAACAGAAACACCTCCACCTTTATTCCCTGCCTGTGAAGTAGCTGGTCTAAATGTATGGAAGGCATAATAACCTTGCACTGTTGGTGTGCTGTCTGTGGCTTTAAACCACATCTCAGAGACCGCACAGACATCAGCATTCTCTAGAGTAAAGAGAGCTTCCAGGGAGTGACAGACAGAGAGAGACGGCATGGGTCCAAAACTGCCAACGACACTTCCGTTAAGTTAGTCGCCTGTCTGCCAGTACTCAGTGAAGCGCTTTTGCAGCCCCTGATACCTGCTACTTCAGATTCGCAGGCCTCTACTGAGACCCATTCGGAGTCCGGTATGCTGCAAAATGCTTCTTTGACTATGGAACCTGTGGATGTCTCTACCTTGGATGGGTCCGGAGCCGCTGTGCAGGCGGCTTCTGAGGGTGTATTCAGGCCTACAGACTTGCATTTTAAACTGATGCCATCTTCTTCACCCAGGCCTAAAACTTGACCCACTCCTAGAAAATCGACGTCCAAACCGCATGCTCAGGCTCATACACCTAAAAAACAAATGCTTAGAATGTAATTAGGGGAAGCCAGCCTTCTCCCTGTAAGAGACCTAGAACTGATTTTCCTTCTGATCAGGAATCTGATATTCTGTTTCTTCTGATTACCAGGATTTACCCCTTTCTACCTATGAGGATTCTGATGCAAAGGATTCCATTCCCTCTACTTCCCCTCCAGAAGATTTTTCCTTTGGTGAAACCTTGCACACTCTTAGGGAGCATTTCCACTGGGAAAGCCAGGATTACTCTGACTAGAGGCTTAAGGAATTCCCACTCCTTCCTCAATTAGCTATCCCTCCTGATGTTCTTCATGTTTCACTGTTGCAGTCATTACATTTGAGTTATCTGCTTGCAGGTAGCTCTCAGTCGGCCTGGTTAACAAACTCTTGGGTCCTGCGTCGGTTGCTGTCCCTTCTTCCATGATGTCAGGTCGTCAGGGGATAAAACATGCAGCCGATGCCATTACATCAGTCTTTCTTGTAGTGCAGTGCCCAAAGCAAAGGCAGTTCACAAGTGCTGGTCGACCGACTCCTGAAATTTTCATTTTTGAGTGTCAGAACCGAAGTCTTCAACTAAAGCTAAGTACCCCGTTTGGGAAATTTTTCTTGCTCTTTATCGATGTCAGTAAAAGTTAATAATTGCATTACTTGTGGAAAGCAAATACCTCATAAAGATTTTCATTCGTACTGTATTCCTTGCCTAGACCCTGACCACGACGTACCTTGCTGTCGGTTTTGTGCTTTAATCAGCGCACTATCCGTCGTCTGTATATTTTCGCCTCTAAATATTTCGGTTCTCGGTTTAATTATCCAGAAATGTCGTTGGTTAGCCATCCGACTACCGGGATTCTGAAAAAAATGCAAAGATAAAGGGAGAGACAGGCCGCCGAGGTCCAAAACTGCCGACGACGCTTCTCCTAAGCCAGTTGCCAGTTTGCCGGTAATCAGTGAGGCGCTTTCGCATCCCCTGATACCCGCTACTTCTCATTCACAGGCCTCTACTGAGATCCATTCGGAGTCCAGTATGCTGCGAGATTGTTCAACTATGGAACCCGTGGATGTCTCTACCTTGGATGGGTCCCGAGCCGCTGTGCAAGCACTGGCTTCTGAGGGTGTATTCAGGCCTACGGACTTGCATTTTAAACCGGCGCCTCCTTCTTTACTGAGGCCTAAATCTCGATCCATGCTCAAAAAACTGACGCCCAGGCCACATGCTCAGGCCTCTATACCTAAAAACAAATGATAAGAATGGCTGAAGATCTGATAACTCTAATCAGGGGTAGCCAACCCCCCCCCCCCTTTTAAGAGGCCTAGGACGGAAGTTGAATATGAATCTTCTGATCAGGATTCTGTTGTTTCTGATTCTTCTGATTATCTGGATTTGCCCTTATCAACTTATGAAGATTCTGATGCAGAGAACACCATTCCCTCTGCTTCCCCTCCTGAGGATTTTTCCTTTGGGGAAACCTTACATACTCTAAGGGAGCTTTTCTACTGGGAAAGCCAGGATTTTTTTGATTCAAAAAAGAGGTGTAGGATTTCTTTCTCCTACCTCAGCATAGGCCTTTAGCTATTCCTCCTGTACTAGTCATTGCTGATTATGCTTTTTCAGAATCTAGTTTGGCCCCTGATTCCCTGCCTCCTGCTCCCAGAAAACCTGACAGATACTACAGGGTCCCTGAGTCCCACAAGTTCCTTTTTAAAAATCCTATTGCAGATCCAGAGACTATTTCACAGGGGCTCAAGGGCTGCTAAAAATCTTACCCCTTCTGATAGAGACTCCAGGGCGCCGAATAGATGGAGTAAGAAGGTTTACACTTCTGCAACCTTGGCCATTAAGGCTTTAAACTGCCAGTTTCATATGTTAAAGTATCAGCAACATGTTATTGGACTGCTTAAACAGAAAATGATGTTGATTCCTGACTGTGTGGAAAATAAAGAATTACAGGATTTAATGTATTCTGCTGAACAAGTTGGAAAACATACTTTGCAGTGTGGTTTTGATTCATTAGAGGCCTCTTGCAGGGCGGCTCTTATTGGCTCTGTGCTTAGAAGGCGTGCTTGGCTTAAGGAGCAATCTTTGCCTGATCATGTTAAAGCTTAATTGTTGGATGCTCCTTTAAATCAGGACCGCCTGTTTGGCAACAAGGCTGAGGAAGTTCTTAAAAAGATAGAAGATAAAGCTAAATCTATGCAAACTGTTAGATTTTTTACAAGTTCAGCCTCCTAGATTTAGTAGGCACTGGCCCTCTAAGAATTGGCCCTTTCCAGCCCCTTCCAGGTCTTCTCAAGCCAAACCCAGACACAGCAAAAACCCCAGGTTTCAATCCCAAGGGACACACAGAACTAAGCAGTGGGCGGGCCTTCACTTCCAAATCTGGGAATAAGACTCCCCCCATGGTAAACTGTCTCGATGACTTTCTTTTAAAATTTCCATGCACTTATCAACTGACTGCCCCTTTGGGGGGGAAAGATTGCTCTTCATGCAAGGAATTGGGAACGCATTACCCAGAACAAATGGGTTTTAAATATAGTGTCCCAGGGATACAGATTTCACTTTCACATGTTGCCAACACCAAGCGGGTGGCCAGACCTACCCCCAAATCAGTGGGCAGAGGCCCAAAAACAAGTACTTTCTCTCTTAAGCATGGGGGCTATTCATCTGGTACCAGTAGCGGAAAAGGAACAAGGTTTCTACTCTAGACTTTTCCTGGTACCCAGAAAAGACGGGTCTATATTAGAAAATTGAACATTTAAAATTTCGAGTGTTCTAATATCGACCCGTTTGCAGCGAACGCTGAAAATATCGAAACAGAAAACCAAATCTTTTCCTAGGAAAGAATTTGGTTGTCCATTTCTGTTGCTTCGGTATTTTCAGCGCTGTGGTGGAAAGTTACGGGTCGGGTTCAGGTAAGTGTGCGATTGTACGAACGTGAGGGTCAAGGCGGGTTAGGTGAGTTAGGGTTAGGGCACGGGTCAGGTAAGTGTGTGATTGTGTGGACATGAGGGTTAGGGCGGGGTAGGTGAGTTAGGGTTAGGGTGCGGGTAAGGTGACTGTGCGATAGTGACGGACCTTATGGTTAGGGTTTGGGTTAAGGTAAGTGGATAGTTAGTGGTGTACGGTATAGTTTAGTATAGGGTTAGGTGTAAAAGTTTAGGTGTATGTGTGTGGACTGCTGTTTGTTTGGTGTGTTTGTGTTGTGTGTATGCGTTTTGGAACAGCAAATTTTTTTCCCTAGGAAAAAAGTCGCTGTTTTGTATGTTCGATGTTTTAAATTTTCGATTAATAGGGTTCGATATTAGAACACTCGAAATTTTGAAAGTTTGGTGTTCTTATATAGACCCGAAAAGACAATTCATGGCGTCCTAGCCTGGGCCTGTCTACTCTAAACACCTTTTTGGAGATTCCAAAATTCAAGATGCTGACTCTTCACCAATTACTTCCTATGCTAGGCAAAGATGCCTGGTTGGCAACACTAGATTTAAAAGAAGCATACCTGCACATCCCAATCGGGGAATCTTGCAGAAGATAACCTACGCTTCAAAGCAGGCTACACGCACTGTCAGTTCTCTGCACTGCCCTTTGGCTTATCTACTGCGCCCAGGGTATGCACAAAGTGCCTAGCTCCAGTTATTGCATTTTGCAGGCAAAGAAATATTCAAATATACCCATACCTGGACGATTGTCTAATTCAGGCAGAAAGCCAGGACATACTTTTGAATCATCTGGCCTTTGTACAAAGGCTTCTGACTTGTCTGGGGTACACCATAAATGAAAAGAAATCACACCTGGTACCCTGTCAACAAATTATATTCCTGGGAGCAAGCTTGAATACAACTTTCCAGATGGCTTACCTCACGCCAGAGAAACAAATTCATTTGACAACCTACTTCAAACAAGTGGCCACAAAAACCCTGCTTTCTGCAAGACAAATACTGCAAGCCTTGGGGTTCATGGCCTCCTGCATTCTTCTAATTCCATATGCAAGACTGCACATGAGGAAACTACAGTGGTATCTAAAAAGCCTATGGTGTCAACACTCTCAAGACCTAGAAACAATGATTCCTGTCATACCTTGCCTACGCCTAGAGTTCCTTTGGTGGGCAGAGGCCTGCTACCAAAACAAGGGACTACCTTTCACACCACCCGCTGCCACCCAAATCCTAACAACAGATGCGTCAGACTATGCATGGGGGGCTCACCTGGCAGGGAAGTGCATTCTGGGCAAATGCAGCCCAAGTCAAATGCACCTGCATATCAATCAAAAAGAAATATTAGCTGTACAGAATGCTCTGACAGCCTTCAAGGACCACATTCTTCCAGGACAACTAATGGTAAAGACGGACAACACCACTGTTATGTGGTACATAAACAAGTAGGGGGAGTACACATTCTTACCCCCTTTGCAGACTAGCCATGGCATTGTGGAACAGAGCCTTGAGCTACCAAGTGCACCTACAAGCTCAATTCCTGCCAGGAAAATTAAATACACTGGCAGACGGCCTAAGCAGAAACCTCATGGACCCACACGAGTGGAAACTGGAACCAAGGATTTTCAACATGTTGACAAGCAAATGGGGTTCCCAGATATAGACCTGTTTTCCTCTCCCCAGAACTACCAATTGGACAAATTTTTCACAAGGACTCCCCAGAAACAAGTCTGGAAAGTGGATGCTCTGTCCTTCAGCTGGAAAAAAAACTATCAGTCTATGCCTTCTCCCCTCTGCCTCTGCTCTCCAAAGTACTACTAAAAATCAAACAGAACAAACCAGGGATGATTTTGATTGCTCTAGACTGGCCGCGCCAACACTGGTACCCTCTCCTGCGCAGTGTGTCATGGTTATCTCCATGGCACCTGCCTCAGACTCCTTCCCTGCTGTCTCAGCAGGAGAGCCAGATTCTGCATCCTCAGTGGCAAATACTGAACCTTGCAGCCTTTACCATCCCTCAGCAAACCTGTGATGGATATCATTTTAGAGGTAAGGAGGCCTAGTCCTAGAAAATCTTATGCTGAAAAATGGAAAAGATTCTGTGCCTGGAACCAATCTCAAGGGATGAGTACAGCAGTGCCCAATTTACCTCAGATTTTACAATACTTAACTGAGATGCTTCACAAGGGCCTGTCTTTTTCCTCCATTAAAATCCACACCTCAGCCATTTCAGCTCATTATAACACAGAACCTCCCCTCTTCTCTCATCCACTGCTCAAGCAGTTCCTCAGAGGGGACAAAAATTTGAGACCACCCAGGAGTGCTCCAACCCCAGCCTGGGACCTTAACTTTGTCTCAGAGAAACTCACTCTACCTCCTTTCAAGCCAGCTGCTACTGCAGACTTAAATTTCTTTCTTGGAAAACAGCTTTCCTTTTAGCAATCACTTAAGCTAGAAGGGTATCTGAATTACAGCCCCTTATGACAATGGAGCCTTTCATCATCTTTCATGTGGACAGGGTGTCCCTCAGAACCAATCCATCCTTCATGCCCAAGGTGGTATCCAGTGTGGCTCTTAATCAGTACATTCATTTGCCAACCTTCTTTCCCAATCCACAGAATAAAGGGGAACAGATACTGCATTCCTTAGATGTGCACAGACAACTTAGATTCTACTTGGACAGGACTAAACCTCAAAGGAAATCTGAACAGCTGCTGGTGGCACTTGCTGCAGGGGTAGAGGGGAAGGCTATTTCAAAGCAAACCATTTCTAAATGGATAAGCCATTGCTTTCATTTCTGCTATAAGCACCATGGAAAACCTATCCTCCAGGGGATTAGACCTCACTCCACCAGGGCTGCATCTACCTCTACAGCCTTTCTCAGAGGCATCTCTACCAGGGACATCCTAGAAGCTGCTACTTGGAGTTCTGTACATATTTTCACCAAGCATTATCATTTGCCAATTTTCTCTAAATCCAGAGCTGGCTTTGCCACTGCAGTCTTGCAGGGCCTTATAGCTGGCCCTAATGCTATCTAAATTCCTCCTCCCAACCATAGCTTTGGGAATCTAACCAAATGTAATGACTGCAACAGTGAAACATGAAGAACATAGTACAGTTGTGTACACTTACCATAAATGTAGATGTTCGAGTGTATTCACTGTTGCAGTCCTGGTTACCATCCCTTTAGCCCCCTAACTTCTTTTGACTATACCTCTACTTTCCTTTACTATGCTTAAAAGCCTTTTTGGTGTATTTGCTTTTTTGTTGGAGGTATATCTTTGTACTTTTTTTATTTAATTACTTCCCATTAGGGGGGCACCTGACATCTGGGGCAAGAAAAAACTGATGTAATAGCATCGGCTGCATGTTTTATACCCCTGATGACCTGACGTCATGGAAGAAGGGACAGCAACTGACGCAGGACCCAAGACTTTGTTAATCAGGCCGACTGAGGGCTATCTGCAAGCAGATAACCCAAATGTAATGACTGCAACAGTGAATACACTCGAACATCTACATTTATGGTAAGTGTACACAACTGTACTTTATGGACATTGTAGATTATGCTTTCTTGGAATCTAGCACTTCCCCAGACACTTTACTTCCAGCTCCCCGAAAACCTGACGGGTATTACAGAGTACCTGAATCTCACAAGTTCCTCTTCAAGAATCCCACTGTGGATCCAGAGACCATTTCCCAAGGACCAAAGGGCATTAAGGCTACTGCTGCCAAAAACCCTACCCCTTCTGATAGAGATTCTAGAGCCTTGGACAGATGGGGTAAAAAGGTATATACTTATGCTACTTTGGCCATTAGGGTTATAAATTGCCAGTTTCATGTGTTGAAGTATCAACAGCATATTATGGGGCTGCTTAAACAGAAAATGGTGTTGATTCCTGACTGTGCTGAACACAAAGAATTACAGGATTTAATGCATTCTGTGGAACAAGTTGGTAAACATACTTTGCAATGTGGTTTTGACTCTTTAGAAGCATCTTGCAGGGCTGCTGTCACTGGGTCTGTACTTACAAGGCATGCATGGCTTAAGGAGCAAAACTTGCCAGATCATGTTAAAGCTAAATTACTGGATGCTCCCTTAAACCAAGACCGCCTGTTTGGCAACAATGCAGAAGAACCCCTCAAAAAGATGGAGGAAAAAGCTAAATCTATGCAAACTGTTAATGATTTCCTGCAAGTACTGCCTCCCAGATTTAGTAGGCATTGGCCTTCAAAGAATTGGTCCTTTCCAACGTCTTCCAGGCTTTCTCAGTCCAAACCCAGGAACAGCAGACGAGCTACGTTACAGTCTCAGGCTGCGCACAGGCCTAAGCAATAGCGGGATTCCACTTCCAAAGCAGGGAGTAGTAAGACCCCCCCCCCCCGTATGGAAAAATGGCGCAATGACTTTACCTTAACCCTTCCAAGCCTTGCTCACCTACCTGCTCCCTTAGGAAGAAAGCTTGCCCTGCATGCAAAAAACTGGGAACTCATTACCCAGGACAAATGGGTTTTGAATATAGTTTACCAAGGATACAGATTCCAGATGTCCTTCAAGGATGCATCTGCAGTCCTTACAAATGGGTTGTCCTGTCCTCAGGCAGCCCTTCGGTCGGCCGGATTCCAAAGTCTGGGTCTGGCCTCGGCTGATGTCGCACTTCACCCGACGTCACAGCTGCAGTTCTTCGGGTATAAAGGCATCAGCCGACGCCATTTTCCTCAGTCTTTCTTGCCGTGTGGCGCCCAAAGCAGAAGCTGTTCGCAAGTGCCGGTCGGTCAGAACCAGAGATTACTACTACCGAAGACTTCTAAAAAGCTAAGTACCCCGTTGGGGACTCTTTCTTGCCTCAGCCGATGTCATAAAAAGTGAATAACTGTTTAACTTGTGGGAAACAAATACCTCGTAAAGATTTCCACTCTTACTGCCTACCTTGTTTAGGCCCAGACCACGATGTAGCAGCTTGTCTAGCCTGTGCTTCTTTCAACCGACGGACACTTAGACGTCGGTCAGAATTTGCTGAGGAGTTTTTCGGCTCCGCTTTTGCTTACAACATGCCGTCGGAAACTCCGACTTCACAATTTTCTAAAAAGCGCAAGGAAAAGGACCGACACTCGCGGTCCGCGGTTTCGGCCGAAACCGCGGTTAAGTCAACCGCGAGTGTCTCGGCTTCGGCTGAAACCGAGTCCACGGTCCTTCCTCCGGCCGAAAACTTGCCTCCTACCGAGGCCTCATCCTGCTTGGCTGAATCTGCTACTGAAATCCCACCTGCTCCTGCAGGATCTCAGGATTTATCTGATACTATCCCTTTAGATATATCTACTCCTGCACGTGGGGCTGCTAGGCCCCCTGCATCCATGTCGATTAAGGCTTTTGCCAGGGCTAAAGCAGCTAAATCAACCAAAAATGTGCCTGCTAAGACCCCCTCTCACAGGCCTAGCTCTAGTAATCAAATGCTTAGTCTAGCAGAGGATCTTATTTCTCTGATAAGGGGATCCCAACCTCACCCTGACAGGGCCTCTCACCCACCTCCAGAGAAGAGGCCTAGAGCAGAACCCCCTGAGCCACTTTCTTCAGATTACTCCTCTGATGATTCAGAACATACAGACCCTCCAGAGGGCCCTTATTCTCCTTATGAGGACTCTGATGCAGAAGACTCCATTCCTTCTGCCTCTCCTCCTGAGGAATTTTCTTTTGGGGAAACCTTGCATGCTATGAGGGAACAATTTCAATGGCAGGGCCAGGATTTTTCAGACTCTAGGAAAAGGCTTAGGACCTTTTTGCATTTGCCACAGCATAGGCCTTTAGCCATTCCTCCAGTACTTACTGTTGTGGATGATGCATTTAATGATGCTTGTACTGCTCCTGATTCACTTCCTCCGGCCCCTGCTAAGCCCGACAGGTACTACAGGGTTCCGGACACACATTATCATTTATATAAGGCTCCTTTTGCAGATCCTGAAACTATTTCACAGGGACCCAAGGCAGTAGCAGCTACCTCTGCCAAAAAAAACCCTCCCCTCTGAGTCAAGGGCCTTAGAGAGATGGGGTAAAAAAGTTTACACCTCCGCTACTCTTTCAGCTAGGGCCTTAAACTGTCAATTCCACATGATTCAGTATCAGGAATTTATGTTAGACCAGTTAACTAAAAAACTGTCCTCTCCTGAACCATTAGATAAAAAATCTTTACAGGAAATGGTACATAACATTCAGCAGGTCAGTAATCATTCCTTAAAATGCGGCTATGATGCACTGGAGGCTTCCTTTAGATCAGCTATGACTGGTACAGTGATCAGAAGGCATGCATGGTTAAAAGAGCAGTCCTTACCAGACCATGTTAAATCAAAGCTTCTAGATGCTCCCATGGATAAGCTCAATTTGTTTGGCTCCCCTGCACAGCAGGTGCTGAAGAAGGTGGAAGAGAAAGCAAAATCTGTACAGACAGTCAAGGATTTCTTACAGGTCCAGCCTCCGAGGTTTAGTAGGAACTGGCCTTCCAAGAATTGGTCCTTTCCAGACACCAGAGCACAGAGAGGCAGGAATAGGCGCCCAAGAGGCAGGGGTCAATCCAGAGGTGCCTACAGGGGGCGTCAGTGGCAACCTAACAACCAGCGAAGTACTGCCACAGATCCAGCCACTACCATTTCCACAGCACAACCACAGTGACTTGGCTCTGAGACCGCCTACCAGGGAACAACTGGAAGCACCCTTAGGCGGAAAGCTAGCCTTATTTTCGGAAAACTGGCATCACATCACAGGAGACAAATGGATTTTACAGACAATAGACCAAGGTTACAGGTTTCGCTTCCATACTCTACCAAGGAAGAGAGGAATGCCAAACCTTCCTCCAAATCAAAAGAAAACAGCTCTAGAACAAATAGACCACTTGATAAGGATGAGAGCTATAGAAAAGGTACCGTCTATGGAACAAGGGCAAGGATTTTACTCCAGACTTTTCCTGGTGCCAAGAAAAGAAAACCAATGGAGACCTATTCTCGACCTGTCCGCTTTAAACACATATCTCATTGTTCCAAAATTCAAAATGCTGACCCTACAGCAGCTCCTTCCCATGCTGGGCAAGGAGTCTTGGCTGGTAACTCTAGATCTCAAGGAGGCATACCTGCACGTCCCCATTCGACCAAGTTGCAGGAGATAACTCAGATTTCTTGCAGGATCAGAGCATTATCAATTCTCAGCATTGCCCTTTGGCTTATCTACTGCGCCCAGAGTATTCACGAAATGCCTGGCATCAGTAATTGCTTATTGCAGGCTTCAGGAAATTCAAATTTACCCTTACCTGGACGACTGCCTGTTACAAGCGGACAACAAAAACAAATTAGAAAAAGATTTGAAAAAGGTCATTCATCTACTACAAGCCTTGGGATACACAGTCAATATAAAAAAGTCAAGGCTGATACCATCCCAGACAATAACTTTCTTGGGTGCAGACCTGGACACATCAAATCAAATGGCATCCCTCACAGCAGAAAAACAGAAGCACCTTCCTCTCTATTTTATGGCATTAACAATGCAGAACCAGCTAACAGCAAGAAAAGTCCTGCAAGCCCTGGGTTACATGGCATCCTGCATAATATTGATTCCACATGCCAGACTACATATGAGGAAGTTGCAATGGTACCTAAGGAATTTATGGTCTCAGCACAAGCACAGCCTAGAAACCCAAATTCCAATAATTCCATGCCTGAAGCAAGAATTCCAATGGTGGGCCCAGGCCTGTCAATTGAACAAGGGATTGCCCTTCCGCAGCCCTCAACCAAGCCAGACTATCACCACGGACGCCTCAGACCTCGGTTGGGGGGCACACATGCTGGACAAGCGCATACAAGGCCTATGGACTCAAGACCAGCTGAACCTACATATAAATCAAAAGGAGATGCTGGCAGTAAAACTGGCAATTCAGACATTCAGACCGTTTCTTCAACAGGGTCAATTGCTGATAAGGACGGACAACACCACAGTTATGTGGTACATCAACAAACAGGGAGGCACACATTCATACCCTCTATGCCGGATGGCAATGGACCTCTGGAATGTGGCCCTGAGCTACAAGATTCAGCTACAGGCAATATTTGTACCAGGAAAAGAAAATATACTAGCAGACATCCTAAGCAGAACTACCACGGATGCCCACGAATGGATGCTGCATCCAGACATCTTCAAATCCATTACAAGGAAATGGGGACTACCAGAAATAGACTTATTCGCATCCCCACACAACCACCAACTGAAAAAATTCTGCACAAGGACATACCACCCGCTTGCTTGAAAGGTGGACTCCCTATCCTTCAGTTGGAAAGACCTGACAGCATATGCATTCCCACCTCTTCCTTTGATGCACAAGGTGCTACTGAAGATCAAATAAGACCGGCCAAGAATCATCCTGATAGCTCCAGACTGGCCGAGGCAGCATTGGTACCCATTACTGAGGAGTATGTCTCGGGAACAAATATGGCCTCTGCCCCTAGTTCCTTTACTGCTAACACAGAACAACTTCAAAACCCTGCATCCAAACCTAAAAACGCTGCAGCTAACTGCCTGGAACATTGCATAAGACAAAATAACCCAGATTTATCTCAAAGGGTCAAGGACATTATCTTGGAGGCTCGCAGACCCTCAACAAGAAAAACTTACTCAGCAAAATGGAAAAGATATCTCATTTGGAGTGCAGCAAAAGGAGAAAATGTGTCACTGGTAAACATAGCTAACATTCTGGAATACTTGGCAGAACTTTTCCACAATGGCCTTTCCTATTCTTCCATTAAGATTCATGCATCAGCTATTTCGGCAGAATACAACATGGATCCTCCAGTCTTCTCACATCCTCTACTAAGGCAGTTTCTGAGAGGAATTAAAAATGTAAAACCACCAAGGAAGCCACCATTGCCCACTTGGGACTTGAACTTTGTGCTAGAAAAATTAACACTACCTCCTTTTGAGCCAGCAGCAACAGCAGAATTACAGTACTTATCATGGAAAACTGCTTTCCTGCTTGCAATCACTTCAGCAAGAAGGGTTTCTGAATTACAGGCATTAATGGCAGTACAGCCCTTCCTTATCTTCCATCAAGATAGAGTGTCCATGAGAACTAATCCGACCTTTATGCCAAAGGTAGTCTCCAGGGTATCTTTAAACCAAGCTATCCACCTGCCTACATTCTTCCCCAACCCACAGAACAGGGGAGAAAGGCTACTACATACCTTGGATGTACATAGACAATTACGCTACTACCTGGACAGAACCAAGAGCAATAGAAAAACTGACTAGTTACTGGTAGCATATGCAACAGGAATGGAAGGAAAAGCAATTTCAAAACAGACAATCTCTAAGTGGATAGGAAATTGCATTAGATTCTGTTACTCTTACCATGGGAAGGCAACTCCAGAAAACATCAGACCTCATTCCACAAGGGCTACAGCCACTACTACAGCTTTTTTACGAGGAGTGGCTACCAAAGACATTTTAGAGGCTGCTACTTGGAGCTCCGTGCATACATTTGCCAAGCATTATAATCTACCCTTATATTCCAGATCCCGAGCAGGTTTTGCCACTGCTGTTTTGCAAGGGATCTTAACTACACCATAATCTTATTATCTCCTCCTCCCCCAGTTTGGCTATGGTATTCTACCCATTTGTAAGGACTGCAGATGCATCCTTGAAGGACATAGTACAGTTTTGTACCTACCATAAATGTAGATGTCCGAGAGGTATGCATCTGCAGTCAGGATTACCCACCCTCCTTCCCCTCTGTGGTACTCCTAGGGTATTTGCCCATCTTGTAGCTAGCTGGGGGAATCTGTTATGATGTATTTGTTTGTATATATGTATATACATGTTTATTTCTATTTGCTCTCTTTTGTTTGGAAATATTTGCATTTATCCAAATTTAGCCTTCCTAGAGGGCACCTGGCATCTGGGGCAAGAAACACTGAGGAAAATGGCGTCGGCTGATGCCTTTATACCCGAAGAACTGCAGCTGTGACGTCGGGTGAAGTGCGACATCAGCCGAGGCCAGACCCAGACTTTGGAATCCGGCCGACCGAAGGGCTGCTTGAGGACAGGACAACCCATTTGTAAGGACTGCAGATGCATACCTCTCGGACATCTACATTTATGGTAGGTACAAAACTGTACTTTCTATGCCCTACCAACCCCAAACGGTTGGCCAGACCTATCCCCGAATCAATGGGCAGAGGCTCAACAGCAGGTTCTCTCTCTTCTAAGTATCGGGGCTATTCAACTTGTTCCAGCAGAAGAAAGGGGACAAGGTTTTTATTCAAGACTTTTCCTGGTACCCAGAAAAGACAGCTCCTGGCGTCCTATCCTGGACCTCTCTATTCTAAACACTTTTTTGGTAATCCCAAAATTCAAGATGCTAACACTTCAACAGCTGCTTCCTGTGATAGGCAAAGATGCCTGTTTGGCAACCTTAGACTTAAAGGAAGCTTACCTGCACATTCCAATAAGGGAATCTTGCAGGAAATACCTTCTCTTCAGGACAGGCTCAATGCACTTTCAGTTCTCTTTACTTCCCTTTGGCTTATCTACTGCACCTAGGGTGTTCGCAAAGTGCCTAGCTCCAGCCATTGCATTTTGCAGGCAGAGAAACATTCAAATGTACCCATACTTGGACGATTGATTGAGGCAGAAAGCCAGGAATTGCTATTAAAGCATGTGGTATTCTTAAAGAAACTTCTAAATTCACTGGGGTACACCATAAACGAAAATAAATCTCACCTAGTACCCTGCCAACAAATTGTATTCCTAGGGGCAAGCTTGAACACAACTTCCCAGATGGCTTTCCTCACTCCAGAGAAACAAGTTTATTTAACAACCTACTTCAAATAACTGGCCACAAAGACCCAGCTATCTGCAAGGAAAATTCTGCAAGCGCTGGGGTTCATGGCTTCTAGCATTCTACTAATTCCATTTGCAAGACTGCTTATGAGGAAACTGCAATGATATCTAAGAGGCCTATGGTGTCAACATTCTCAGGTCCTGGAATCAGTGATTCCTATCATTCCTTGTATAAAGACAGAGTTCCTTTGGTGGGCAGAGGCCTACTACCACAAGAAAGGGCTCCCTTTCACTCTACCCCCTGCCACCCAAACCCTAACAACAGATGCATCAGACTATGCATGGCAGGCTCACTTTGCAGGGCAGTGCATTCAGGGCAAATGGAACCCGGGACAGATGCACCTGCATATCAACCAAAAAGAAATGTTAGCTGTACAGAATTCCCTGACAGCCTCCAAGGACCACATTCTTCCAGGACAATTACTGGTAAAGACAGACACCACCACAGTTGTGGTACATAAACAAGCAGGGGGGAACCCACTCGCACCCTGTCTGCAGACTAGCCATGGCTCTGTGAAACCAGCCTTGAGCTACCAAGTGCACCTACAAGCTCATTTTCTGCCAGGCAAACTAAATTTACTGGCAGATGATCTAAACAGAAATATCATGGACCCACACGAATGGAAACTGGAAAAAAATATTCAACCTCTTGAGGAACAAATGGGGGATCCCAGAGATAGACCTGTTTGCCTTTCCTCAAAACTACCAATTGGACAATTTCTGCACAAGGACTTCCCACAGTCAAGCTTGGAAAGTGGATGCCCTGTCCTTTACCTGGGAAAACCTCTCAGTTTATGCCTTTTCCCCTCTGCCTCTCCTCTCGAAGGTTTTGCTAAAGATCAAACAGGACAAACTAAAGACTATACAGATTGCACTGGACTGGCCACGCCAACACTGGTACACCCTCTTGTGCAGTATGACACTGCTGGAACCATGGCACCTGCCTCAGACCCATTCCCTGCTGTCCCAGCAGGCGGGCCAGATTCTGCACCCTCAGCTTCAAACTCTGAACGTTGCAGCCTTGCTAATTCCTTAAGCTCTCCAATAGCATCCCTCAGTAAGCAGGTGCTAGATGTCATTCTGGAGGCAAGGAGGCCTAGTACTAGAATATCCTAGTCTGAAAAGTGGAAACGATACTGTTCCTGGAGCCAGACTCAGGAGATGGGCACAGCAGTGCCCAGCTTACCTCATATTCTTCAGTAATTTCTGTTTCCTAGAACTAGTGCCCAGGCACTAATTGTTTATCATAATTCTTAATATTGTAAATATTTTTGATTCTTATAGTTGTTATGAAAGAATATGGGATCATGGATCCCTTCTGTATTTCTCCTTTGTTTTGTTTACCTATCTTAACGTGCTACTGTAAATGTAACTACACTACATTAAATTTGTTCTTTACATTCTTATAATTTTTGTTTCTTTTGTTTCTTTTATTGTCCTGTTTGAATGTTTTTACTAGTATATAGTGGAGCTTTTCTCCTCGGGCCTCTGCTGAAAATGGACATGTATCCAGCCAGACTAGCCCGGTCAACAAATGTAAAATAAATATATACTAAACAGAAATGCTCCACAAGGACCTGTCCTTCTCGTCTATTAAAATTCATGCCTCTGCCATTTCAGCACATTATAATTCTGAACCACCCCTCTTCTCTCATTCCCTGCTAAAGCAATTCTTCAGAGGGGCCAAAAAGTTAAGGACCCCCCCCCCCCACCGGAGAGCCCCTACTCTGGCCTGGGACCTTAACTTTGTAGTGGAAAAGCTCACTCTCCCCCCTTTTGAGCCAGCTGCAACTGCAGAGTTGAAATTCCTTTTTTGGAAAACAGCCTTCCTTCTAGCCATCACTTCAGCAAGAAGAATGTCTGAATTACAGGCCCTCATGGCAGTGGATCCCTTCATTATCTTCCCTCCAGACAGGGTTTCCCTCAGGACCAATCCTTCTTTTATGCCCAAGGTGGTGTCTAGTGTTGTTCTTAATCAGTCCATTCATTTACCTACCTTTTTCCCAAATCCACAAAACAAAGGAGAACGAATACTGCACTCTTTGGACGTGCACAGACAACTTAGATTGTTTTTGGACAGGACTAAGCCTCTTATAAAATCTGAACAGCTGCTAGTTGGCTTTGCTGCAAGGGCAGAGGGGAAGGCCATTTCAAAGCAAACCATTTCTAAGTGGATAGCCCATTGCATTCATTTCTGCTGTAAGCACCATGGAAAACCTACCCCACAGGGGATAAGATCACATTCCACCAGGGCTGCATCTACCTCTATAGCCTTTCTCAGAGGTGTCCCCACCAGGGACATCCTAGAAGCTGCTACCTGGAGCTCTGTTCATAGCTTCACCAAGCATTACCACATGCCTATGTTTTCTAAATCCAGAGCTGGTTTTGCCACTGCAGTCTTGCAGGGCTTATTAGCTGGCCCTAATGCTCTCTAACTTCCCCCTCCCTTCCTTAGCTTTGGGGAATCAACCCAAATGTGATGACTGCAACAGTGAAAGACGAAGAACATAGTACAGCTGTATGCACTTGCCATAAATGTAGATGTTCGAGTGTATTCACTGTTGCAGTCCTGGTTACCCTCCCTCCAGCCCCCTGACTTCTCTTGGCTCTAACTTTCCTTCTTGTTTGGTGTGTTTAAGCTTTTTGGTGTATTTGTATTTTGTTGGAAGGGTACCATAACATATAATTGCTTCCCATTGTGGGGGCACCTGACATCTGAGGCAAGAAAAACTAATGTAATGGCTTCGGCAGCATGTTTTATACCCCTGACGACCTGACGTCATGGAAGAAGAGACACCATCCAGTGCAGGAATCCAATACTTTGGTATTCAGTCCATCTGAGGGCTACCTGCAGGCAGATAACCCAAATGTGATGACTGCAACAGTGAACACACTTGAACATCTACATTTATGGTAAGTGTACACAACTGTACTTTTCACATGTTGAAGTACCAGCAGCATATTATGGAACTAATTAAACAAAAAATGTTGTTGATTCCTGATTGTGCAGAAAAAAGGGCTCAAACAGATGCCATATGCTGCCCGGTTAAAGAAACTCCAGCTCTACTCAGTGGCATACCGCCTGCTCAGTGGCGATCTGTGCCTGACGTATAAAGCCATGTCCAACCCGGAATTAATGGACATGCTGCACCTCAAAAAATGCAAATCCCATCGAGCTACGCGCTCGAGAGACTTGAACCTCAGCACTGAAATAAATAGGACATGCTGGAGGGACAGATTCATACCCCAGAGGCTCCCTTCACTCTGGAATAAAATCCCAGTCCAGGTTAGGCAGAGTCCCTAATTGACTCTCTTCAAGAGGAATCTTGATGAGTGGATGGGAGATTGTAGGTTTACCCCGGGTATCACTTCTGTGTCACTGTTAGACAGAGGCACAGTATACTAACTTCGAAAAAGGGCATAGCAAAATTAATTTAAAATGGGTGGCGAAAGCCAAACACACTCTGGCTAGGCTTATAAATGCCCTAGGGGCATATAGCCTAGTATGAACCTATGAACCTTTAAAGACTTACAAGAGTTAATACATTCTGTAAAGCAAGTTGGTAAACATACTTTGCAGTGCGGTTTTGATGCTTTAGAAGCATCTTTCAGGGCTGCTGTCACTGGGTCTGTTCTGAGAAGGCATGCTTGGCTGAAGGAACAAATCTTGCCAGACCATGTGAAAGCAAAATTACTAGGTGCTCCATTAAACCAAGAATGTTTGTTTGACTCAAAAGCAGAAGACGTTCTTAAAAAGATGGAGGAAAAAGCTACATTTATACAAACTGTTAAAGATTTCTTACAGGTACAGCCACCTAGATTCAGTAGGCATTGGCCTTCAAAAAACTGGCCCTTTCCAGTCTTTCCCAGACCTTCTCAGTCCAAACCCAAGGGCAACAGACCACAAAGACTACAGTCTCAGGGTATGCACAGATCTAAACAATGGTGTGCTCCCACCTCAAAAACAGGGAGTAGTAAGCCACCCCCTTATGGAAAAAGTTCACAATGACTTGTTCTTCATCCTTCCCAGCCATGCCCAAGTACTTGCACCCCTAGGAGGAAAACTTGCTCTGCATGCAAAAAACTGGGACTGTATTACCTAGGACTGATGGGGTCTTAAACATTGTATCCCAGGGATACAGATTCTACTTCCACTCACTGCCAACCCCAAGAGGATTGCCAGACCTTTCTTCAAACCATTGGGCAGAGGCCCAAAAGCAAGTACTTTCTCTTCTCAGTATCAGGGCTATTCAGCCTGTTCCAACAGAGCAAAGGGGACAGGGTTTCTACTCCAGACTGTTCCTGGTGCCCAGAAAAGAGAACTCTTGGTGCGCTATTCTGGATCTGTCAGCTGTCAACACCTTCCTGGTGGTACCAAAATTGAAAATGCTTACTCTCCAGCAGCTGCTTCCTATGCTAGCCAAGGACTCCTGGCTAGTCAACCTAGACTTAAAAGAAGCTTATCTGCACATCCCCATAAGGGAATCTTGCAGGAAATATCTACATTTCAGGGCAGGCTCTATGCACTATCAGTTTTCTGCACTTCCCTTTGGCTTATCTACTTCACCCAGGGTATTCAGAAAGTGCCTTGCCCCAGCCATTGCATACTGCAGGCAGAGAAATATTCAAATTTCCCATAGTTGGATGATTGCCTGATTCAGGCGGACAGTCAGGAATTGCTACTTCAGCACCTGGTGTTTGTAAAGAGACTCCTAACTTCTCTTGGGTATACCATCAACGAAAATAAATCACATCCCGTACCCAGCCAAAAGATTGTATTCCTGGGAGCAAACTTGAACACAAATTCCCAGATGGCATTCCCCACTCCAGAAAATCAGGTTTATTTGAAAATTACTTCAAGCTACTGGCCACCCAAACCCAGCTATCTGCAAGAAAAATACTGCAAGCCCTAGGGTTCATGGCCTCATACATTCTACTAATTCCATATGCAAGACTGTATATGAGGAAACTTCAGTGCTACTTAAAAAGTCTCTGGTGTCAACATTCTCAGGACCTGGAAACAGTGATTCCTATCATTCCTTGCCTAAGGACAGAGTTCCTTTGGTGGGCAGAGGCTTGCAACCACAACAAGGGACTCCCTTTCACTCAACCCCCCGCTGCCCAAACCCTGACAACAGATGCAAAAGTCTATGCATTGGGGGCTCACATGGCAGGCAAATGCATTCAAGGCAAATGGAGCGCAGGGCAAATTCACCTACATAACAATCAAAAAGAAATGCTAGCTTTACAGAATGCACTGACAGCCTTCAAATACCTTATGCTGCCAGAACAACTCTTGATAAAGACAGACAACACCACAGTTATGTGGTACATAAACAAGCAGGGGAGGAACTCATTCCTACCCACTTTGCAGGTTAGCCATGGCTCTGTGGAACACAGCCTTAAGCAATCAAGTGCACCTGCAAGCTTAATTCCTGCCAGGCAAACAAAATTCACTGGCAGACACCTTAAGCAGAAATCTAATGGACCCACACAAGTGGAAACTGGAACCTAACTAATTCAAGCTTCTAATACACAGGTGGGAGACACCAGAGGTGGACCTCTTTGCTTCCCCCCAAAACCATCAACTGAGCAAATTTTGCACCAGAAATCCCCACAGCCAAGCATGGAAAGTGGATGCCCTATCCTTTACATGGGAAAACCTCTCAATCTGTGCCTTCCCCCCTCTGCCCCTCCTTTCAAAAGTTCTACTCAAGGTCAAACAGGACAGGCCAAGGACAAACCTTATTGCACCAGACTGGCCTCGCCAGCAGTGGTACCCACTCCTACGCAGCCTGACAGCAGTGCCACCCTGGCACCTACATCAGACCCCCTTTCTGCTGTCCCAGCAGGAAGGACAGATTTTACATCCTTAGCTGCAAACCCTGAACCTGACAGCCTGACTTATTCCCTGAATACATCACCAGCAACCATCAGCAAACAGGTGCTGGATGTTATCCTTGAGGCCAGGAGGCCTAGTACTAGGAAATCCTATTCAGAAAAGTTGAAAAGATACTGTTCTTGGAGCCAGTCTCAAGGAAAGGACACAACCGTGCCCAGCTTTCCTCAAATCCTAGATTATCTAGCAGAGCTGCTCCAAAAAGGCCTATCCTTCTCATCAATTAAGATTCATGCCTCTGCCATCTCAGCTCATTACAATACTGAGCCACCCCTCTTCTCTCACCCTCTAATCAAACAGTTCCTTAGAGGAGCTAACAATTTAAGACCCCCAAGGAGAGCTCCCACTCCTGCCTGGGACCTTAACTTTGTGCTAGAGAAGCTCATGCTCCCCCCTTTTGAGCCTGCTGCTACAACAGAGTTAAAATTCCTCTCTTGGAAAACAGCCTTACTTCTAGCCATCACTTCAGCAAGAAGAGTTTCTGAGTTACAGGCCCTTATGACTGTTGAACCCTTCATTATCTTCCATACGGACAGGGTATCCCTTAGGACTAACCAATCATTTATGCCCAAGGTGGTATCCAGTGTGGCTTTAAACCAATCCATCCATTTACCAACCTTTTTACTAATCCTCAGAATAAAGGGGAAAGGATCCTGCACTCCTTGGACGTGCACAGACAGTTCAGGTTCTACCTTGACAGGACTAAACTTTTCAGAAAATCTGACCAGCTGCTAGTCAGCTTTGCTACAGGGGCAGAGGGAAGGCCATTTCAAAGCAAACCATTTCTAAATGGATAACACACTGTATCCATTTCTGCTACACACACCATGAAAAACCTACCCCACAGAGGATCAGACCTCATTCCACTAGGGCTACCTCAACCTCTACAACATTTCTCAGGGGAGTCCCTATCAGGGACATCCTGGAAGCTGCAACTTGGAGTTCTGTACACACCTTCACCAAGCATTACCACTTACCTATCTTTTCTAAATCCAGAGCTGGATTTGCCACAGCAGTCTTACAAGGCCTGCAAGCCAGCCCTAATACTTCTTGACTGCCTCCACCCTTCTTCAGCTTTGGGAATCAACCCAAGTGTGATGACTGCAACAGCGAAACACGAAGAACATAGTACAGTTGTGTACACTTACCATAAATGTAGATATTTGAGTGTATTCACTGTTGCAGTCCTGGTTACCCTCCCTTCAGCCTCAGTCTTTTCTGTACCTTCTATCTATCCTCTTTTTTGGCCATATCTTATGGAAATTATATTTACTTTTTACTCGAGGTGTTCCACACCATGTGATTGCTTCCTATTTTTGGAGCTACTGACATCTGTGGCAAGAAAAACTGATGTAATGGCATTGGCTGCATGTTTTATACACCTGACTACCTGACATCATGGAAGAGGTGACAGCATCTGGTGCAGAAATCCCAAGACTCTGGTATTCAGGCCGACTGAGGGCTACCTGCAGGCAGATAACCCAAGTGTGATGACTGCAATAGTGAATACACTGGAACATCTACATTTATGGTAAGTGTACACAACTGTACTTTTTTCTCTTTAAATCTCTTAAATTCCTCTTTATATATTTTCTTTTATCCTTTTACAGTATTGTAACTTTTTTTTTTTTTATATACCGTTGTTGGTAATTTATCCCTTTTTCCTGTCCAGTTTACATGCTAATGTAGTTGTAATACCATTGTTTGTATTCATTCTTTTTCTTTTCTTCCTTCTTATAAGTCTATACCTATATATATGAAAAAATTCTTCTATCTTGCTGTTTTCTTTCCCTTAGTCACCATCATGTCTGAGACAGAACCTTCCGGTTTTAAAAAGTGTCTGAAATGTCGCCACAAGTTGCCTCTTTCAGATGCTAATACTCTGTATCTAGTTAGGCCTGCAACACCTTCAGGAGGATTGTTCCATTAGCCAGAATTTCAGTCCCAGAGCTCTTGTGGATAGGAAAAATAAACTTATCCTCAAAGGTTACTTCCATCTTCTTTTGGTGAAACTATTGCTGGAGCTAATCCCTGAAAATTAAAACTAAGGAGTTCATATTAAAGTCTCCCAAGCCTTCCACTTCCTCGACTCTATCTTTACAGCTGTCAAAGAAGAGATCGGATCTGAGAAGATCTCAAAGCTTTTCCCTTTCAGGTCTGAATAAAAAGAAGCTAGTGGATTCTATGTCCTTGGATCAGACAAAGAAACATACTGATCCATCTGCTTCAGGTCCAACTATTACTCCAAGGACCAGGTACTCTCCTCCTTATGATCCTGTGCCTGCCAGGGTTTCTTCCCCTTTTTGGAAAGGCGCCAGTCAGTCACCTTTCATTGCCTTTTCTTGTTCTTCCAGAAGTTTAAAGACAATGTGGACAGAATGAAGAGGAAGTTCCTCTCGGCGCAGATCCAGATGGGTGTTTTAAAACTGCTCCTACCACCTCAGGTCAGGAGGACCATCCATCTACCACCCCACCACTTCTTACTCCTTCTCTGATCTCTTTGGTTGCTTCAGAGTTCCTGGATCCGAACCTTCTGGGTCTGTCTGGATTGGATCCAAAGGTCACTCTTAGTGCTCCGGCTTTGACATCTTCGGATCTGGATGACTCTTAAAGCCGAAGCTTCCTTATTGGATCCGACGCTTTGGAGTAGACTCTGAAGTTTTGTAGCTGTCTTTGCACCTTAATGCTTCGGTACTGGATAGCTCTTCTCTCCTCTGGGAGATTACTTTTGGGCCGGGAGGCGACAGCAATTCAGAAGCCTACCTTCTTGGCACTGAGGTCTTCCTCCTGTCCTGAGCAGCCTGTCTTTGAGGTAGTGAAGAGAGGGTATTTTCTGCTCTGACAGGGCTGATGGATCTAGCTCGCTCAGATCTTCAATCTAGTTCCCTGATGTCTCTTTGCTTGGCCTCATTTTATGCCACAGGGACAGCCAGCTAGAGACCCCTAGACCACCCAGCAGGGTTTCACAGTCTCTTCTGACACTTCCCTGGAACTCCCCACTAAGGAAGTCCCTAGGAAGAGAAGGTGCAAGAGGGGGCACTTGCACTCTTCACAAAAGTCAGTCACTGTGGATTTGGATTTCGACAAGGGTGAAGGATCCCCACGACCACCTCCATAAGACATTTCATTTGGAGACTTCCTTGAGATCTTTAAGCAGAGAGGTGGTTGGACCCCCAGCAACCCTTCACTGGAGGAATCAGTATTTCTGGAGGCCTTTGGAGCTGGTCCATCTGCCTCCTGGGTTATTCCTTCTGCTGAAGAGCTCATTGATTTGGTCTCTTGGTAGGCATGGAAGGAGCCTGACTCAGTTGAACTAATCCCTAAGAGGCCAGATAGGATTCTGGCTCCACCTGTCTGGAAGGAATTTTGGAGTAAGGGGGTGTCCGTGGATTCCATGGTCGTGGCAGCGGCCACCAAGAAGGAACTTGCTGAACAAAGTTCCACTGTTCTTCCTCCTAAGGGGGATTCTGTGGCGATGGACAGGTTTAGGAAACATGTCTATGCTTTAGTGACCTTCGCTGTTAGGTCACTGAACTATTTCGACATTTTACTAGGTTATAAAGGGATTTGATCAAAGAACTTTCAAAATCCCTTTCAGAGACCATTGCTGCTTAGGCCAATTGTCTGTGGTCTGCCAGTTGCCTACCCTTCAATCCATTTTGAATTCATCCATAAGGCTTACTTTGTACACAGCCAAACGTGCTTCAAGGGCAAGCGGGTTCAGGCATATCCATTAGGAGGCATGCCTGGATGTGCTTATTGTGATTTTACAGACCCCTTCAAGTCCTCGTTCATCAATGCTCCCTTTGATGACAGGTCATTGTTTGGCCCAAAAATGAAGGACACATTATCCAGGTGTGAGATGGAAAGACCTTCTCTGCAGTGGGTGTACGTTTTTCAGCTGCTCAGTGATACTTCTCTAGGAAACAACGAGGTGGTCAGAAGAGTCTATATTAATTACCATCTTGAATGGTAAAAATGTTGAGCGCTCACATAAGCAAAAACTGACTAAAACTAACTTGGTATTGTGGGGGGCTGCACCCCCCACCCCCCCTGCTTAATATATATTCTAACTCCGAGGTCGCACTACAGTGAGGAAAGGGCAAATATCCCAATCCTCACTGTACCGCGACCCCAAAAAAACAAGTTAGTTTTAGTCCGTTTTTGCTCATGTGAGCGTTCGACATTTTTTCCATTCGAGATGGAAATATAGACCCGGTCAGAAAATGTGGTTCAGGAAATCCTAGGGTCCTGTCTAAGACATATATGGAGAAAGTTCCCCTAGGGGCAGAGAGGGAAACTCTAATGGACGACAGTGCCCCAGAGGTAGTGGAGGCTTGCAGAACTCTAGGGGTCCAGAGATTCTTTCTCTGATGGACCCTATCACCTCTGCTGAAAGGAGTCCCAATTCACCTCTGGAGGCAGTCAGAGGTCGATTATTCCTGTACCAGAGATACTTGGTTGCAGAGGATTATTTCCAGAGGTTATATAATTTCATTTTCCCTTACATCTCCAACTTCATAATTCCTGATGTTCCACCCAGTCAGAGGAAAATAGTAGCACTAGAAATACAAAAACTGCTAGAAAAGTCATTCAAGAGGTCTCGCCAGACCAGATAGAATCCGGAACTTACTCAAGATTCTTTTTAGTGCCAAATAAAACAGAGAACTGGAGACCAATTTTGGATCTCAGCATATTGAACAAGTCAGTTCAACATGCAAAGTTTTGGATGGTCACGGTTCAGTCCATTCTCCTTTTCCTGGGGAAGGAAGACTGGATGTGCTTAACAGACCTTCAAGATGCGTACTATCTTATAAAGATGAACAGACAATCCAGAAATTACTTGTGATTTCAGCTGGGTAACTGTCACTACCAGTTCAGAGCATTGCCCTTTGGCCTCACCACAGCCCCCAGGGTGTTTACTGAATGCATGGCAGTTCACTTGAGACTGCAGTGATTCTGCATGTTTCCAGATCTAGGTGGCTGGCTCATTACTGCCCTGACTAGGCATCTGCTAATAAGGGCAAGGGATCAGATATTTCAGATTTGTTTTTATCTGGGGGTAACCATAAATTATGACAAGTCTCACTTTTACAGCCAACTCAAATTTTGGAATTCATAGGAGCTGTCTTCAACATGGCATCAGTGACTGCTTCTCTTCCACTCCCAAAAGTACAGACTGTCAGATTCTAACTCGAAAATAATTTGCAGTACCAATATTTCAGCTCAGTTGATCCTTAATGCCTTGTGGTCGATGTCAACTGCCATAAACTTAGATGTCCTCTTATTCCCATGTTGCAATATTCATAACATGAGGGAGATCCCTGCCTAGGTGACCTGAACATCCGGCCAGTATACCAAAGACTTAAGCTGCTGCAAGGTACATGTGACATTGCATATAGAATACCCGAGCATCGGCTGTAAAAGTGACGTCTGCATGTACCATCCTCAGAATTTCTCTGCTGTTAGTCCGAACAGCAGCTTCCAGCTGTCCGTCTGATCGCTGAAAGCTTTTGTTCATTTCAGATAAGTGCCCTGTTGAAGAAAACCTTTATCTAAAGTAGTTTACTTCATTTGCTCTTTAACCTGTGAGTATACGGATGCGTATCTGATCCGAGATGGCAGTTTCACCAGCATCTGATCCCAGCTCCAAGCTCCTCCCCTTACCCATAATTCTCCTCTATCTCCTTCCTTCACTTAGATCTCGTTTGCTATGGCTTAGCCTAGCATCGTTGTCTTGGAGCTCCAGGCGTGGTGCTTGTTTCAATAGCGTTTTCCTAGGATTTTTGGGTAAGAGTGAACTTTTTCTTTTAGTGTTAGGTCAGGGTTTCTCTTTCCTTTACCTCCCCTTCCTCGCATTGCGCCGTGAAAAAAAAAAGTTAGAGTCTTGCTTAGTTAGTGTGTGTGTGTGTGTGTGTGTGTGTGTGTGTGTGTGTGTGTGTGTGTGTGCGTGTGCGTGCGTGTGTGTGGGTGGGTGTGTGTGTGTGTATTTGGGTCAGTGAAAACCTTGGTTTCCTTTTGGTTTCTTTTCGGGCATGGCTGAGCAGAATAAGCCAGTCTTTAGGAAGTGCGCAGAGTGTGGCCACAATCTGTGCATGGGATGTTTTGAAGTCACACATCTCTCTATTGATTGTGCTGTTTGCGCGGGTTTTAACCCACGGGCCTTGAAAGATCGCAAAGCCAAACTTGTGATGAAGGGACTTCTGTCTGCTTCGGGGGCAGCTGTCCCCGCAACTACTGCAGTCACGGCGGTGACTGCTTCTACTTCTTCTGCCTCTTCCTCCTCCCAGGCCGGGACTCATCCTCCTCCTTAGAGGCCTGTAGAAGAGGAACTATTAAGCAAGGACAAAGACAAAGGTATGAAGAGATTCCCGGACCGGTCGGGTCCTCCATAGAAACTTCAGGCTGTTTTCAGGCCTAGTACTCCCTGTCTTCGGTTACCAAGGTTCTTGCCGGAGGAGACTAGACCTTATTCCAGGGTGTTAGTGCACCGTCCTTCGAGGTCAGTGTCATTGGCTTCTTCGTCAAGCTCTGCCAGAAGTTTGAGTGAAGCGGAGATGGACAAAATGATGAGAAGATTTATTCGCACCATTGGATCCAGATGGGAGTCTTGCTAGCTCCCTCTTCCTCTGTAGTTGGGAGCTCTCCGTTTTTTTCACCCCAATAACTCCTTCTCCGATCTGACTCCTGGTATCGGAGTTTTCGGATCCGAGTGGTCCCGGATCCGAGTGGTCTCAGAGTTGGCACCAGTGGTACCTTGTACCTCGAAGCCGGCCATTGCCTGAGCACGTCGGATCTGACGAGTTCAGACCCGAGCAACTCTCGGAGCCGTAGTCTGGACGTCTGATCTGAGGCGGGGTTCCCATCGGCTCCGACTGTGTAGGATCATGGTCCCGTCTTCGTCATCTCGGCACCTGTGGGCTCAGCAACCGATTCCCCCGTCAGGTCCGGGGAGTGCAGCTTCCTTACTGGTGGCCCAGGAGGCTCGTTCTTCTTCGGCATTTGATGTGGTGGAAAGGGCCCTCTCGAGTGGGTCGAGACTCCTATTTCCTCAGATTACACCCTGGCTTCCTTAGCTCTGGATGTGACCTCAGCCATTTTGTTCACTCAGGGACAGCCTGTGCCTGATATGCCCCAGCAGGTTCCCCTTGCGGAACAACAGACAGATTGCGAGTCTGCTCCGAAAAGTCCCACTGAAGAGGCTCCCTTGCAAATGGACGCGCAAAAGGAGGCACCTGAATTCCTCTCTAGAGTCCCTCACCGAGGACACTGACTTGGAGGAGGGGGAAGGCTCTGCCAGATCACCCCGGACAATGTCTCCTTTGGAGACATCATGGTAATCCTGTGCCAATCTTGGACGAGTCAGTGTTTCTGGAGGCCTTCGGCATGGGTCTGTCTACTTCTTGGGTGTCCCCTCCTGCTGATCCATTAGTGGACCTTATCACCCCCTGGGCATGGAAGGAACCGGACTCCGTGGAGCCAATTCCAAGGCCCCCAGACAGGATCCTAAGTCTCCCTTCGGATAGACCTAGTTGGAAGAAAGGGTCCCCTGTAGACACTATGGTGGTAGCAGCAGCCACCAAGAAAGAACTAGCTCAATAAAGTACTACGATCCATCCCCCCGACAGAGAGTCCAGGGCGATGGATCGCCTAGGGAAGTGGGTGCATGCCTCAGCTACCCTTTCCATAAGGGTGCTGAATTATTTGGCACACGTTACCTGACTGCAGTGCGACCTTGTCAAAGAGCTAGCTGAGTCATCCCTGGAGTCCATGCTGCCGGAGAATAGGTGCACATTCTCTGCGCAGATGGCCACTCTAAAAGCGGCATCTAACACATCCATGTGCCTCCTTTCGCATGCCACCGAAGGAGCAGCAAGGGTGGTCAGGTCTGGCATTGTCATGAGGCGTCACACATGGCTCAGGCTGTGTCAGTTCACGTAGCCCTTTAAGGCGTCATTTGCGAATGCCCCTTATGATGGTTCTTCCTTGTTTTGGAAGACCGTTCGTGAGACATTGGTCCAGAGCAAAAAGGATGGGAAGACTCTGTCTGCCATCGGGATTCGCTTCTCTAACCCTCAAAGATCCTTCTCCAGGAATCAGCGAGGGCAAAAGAAGATGTAGTTCTGGAGGTCTCAGTATTCCCGGGACGCTCAGGACTCCTCTTCCCCCAGAGGCAGAGGGGGTTTTGATTAATGCTGGCCCAAAGGCAGTGGGGGGTACGAGGAATGTGGGGTCTCAAGAACCGTTCTCGGACAGGCCCACACAGCAGCCCTGAGCGGGTGCCCGACTGCTCTGCTCTGGAGGCAGTTGGGGGTAGTCTTTCATTGCACCTAACGGCATGGGAGTCCATGTCAGCAGACTGTTGGGTGCTTCAAATCATATCCAGAGGCTATTCTATCCCCTTTGTGGAATTTCCTCTTCCACCAAAACATGTCCCAGATGTACCACCCGCACAAAAGAGGTAGCAGTGCTCGAAATAGACACGAGAAGAAACGAGTCATCCAACCCGTGCCCCCCGAGCAGTCCTGATCGGGCATCTACTCCAGGTTCTTTTTGGTGCCAAAAAAGACGGGGGGACTTAAGACTTATTCTAGATCTTTCCACCTTCAACCTGTCAGTTGCCAAAGAGAAATTTCAGATGGTCACGTTGCAATCCATCCTGCTTTATCTGCAGGAGAATGACTGGATGTGCTCGATAGATCTCCAGGACACGTACAACCGATGTAAAGATTCACAGATGCTCCAGGAGGTTCCTCCACTTCCGGCTGGGGACCAGTCATTATCAGTTTCGAGCCCTACCCTTCGGTCTCACCACAGCCCCCAGGGTGTTCACCAAGGTCATGGCAGTTGTAGTGGCTCACCTGAGGGTTTAGGGAATACAGGTCTTCCCATACCTGGACGATTGGCTCCTGGATGCTTCCACCAAGCGTCGACTTTGTTAAGCCAAAGACTAATTTTTGAAGCTGTCAGGCCACCTAGGAATCACTATCAACACAGCAAAATCTTCTCTGATCCCAGTCCAGGTGCTAGAGTACATTATAGCAAGGAGAGACACTTTTCAAATGAAGGTTTTTCTAACCCCGAAGAGAATTAGAAGTTTACAACTCCATGTGCCCCTGGTCATTCAGTCACACTTCCCGTCAGCAGAGATGGTACTATGAGCACTTGGTTCCATGGCAGCCACAGTTACCCTTCTTCCTTGTGCTCGTCTACATATGCGAGTTCTACAGTGGACATTACCGGTCCAATGGTCATGGTTAGATCTGCCGTTGTTGCATTCAGTGCGCATCAGCAGGGCTGGCAGGGAGTTCCTCCTCTGGTGGATGCACTCCTCGGAACTGGCCGAGGGACGTCCATTTATTGCAGCCCCTCTCCAAGCCACTGTGACCACGGAGGCCTGCCAACTAGGGTGGGAGGGGGGGGCATTGCTTGGGAAGAACAGTCCAAGGCACGTGGTCCCCGAACAAGACCAAGTTGCATGTCAACGTTCTAGAGATGAGGGCAGTCCTTTTAGCGTTGCAGGCCCTTCATGCCCATCTCCCTCTGGGAACTTTTGCAATACAGTCGGACAGTATGTCAGTAGTCTGGTACATCAACAAGCAGGGAGGAACCAGATCTTATTCCCTTAGTCGTGAGGCCATGAGAGTGTGAGAATGGGCGATCTCCACCAGCCAGTTTCTGGTAGCAAAGCACATTCTGGGACGGTCCAGCATACTGGTGGACAAACTGAGTAGGACTATTCTGATGCCTTACAAGTGGTCTCTGAATCCTTCGGTAGCGGAGCAGATCTTCCTCGAGTGGGTTTGGCCTTGCTGTGATCTCTTCACATCTCCTTCCAACATGAAGTGCAGCGAGTTCTTCACTCTGTACCCCCCGCAGGAGGAGTACCCCAGAGACACTCTAGTTCATGTTTGGCCTCCCGGTCTTCTCTATGCTTACCCCCCCCCCATTACCTCTTATTTTGAAATTCCTCTAGAAGGCTCACAGGCTAAGGAGCAAATTGATCCTCATTGCCTCGTTTTGGCCTCGCCAAGTATGGTTTTTCTTCCTCTGGTCTCATCTTCTAGCTCCTCCATGGATCTTGGATCCGATTCCGGATCTCATCTCTCACCCCTTGGGGGTTCCTCATTCAAACCAGGACAGTTTAAAGCTCACTGCTTCGTTGCTCCAGATGTTCTACATGCACTGTTGCAGTCATCACATTTGGGTTATCCTGCCAGGGGTAGCCCTCAGTAGGCCCGAATACCAGAGGCTTAGTATTTCTGTGTTGGTTGCTGTTGCTCCAGGACTGACGTAAGGTCATCAGTGGTATAAAAACAGGCAGCTGACCCCATTACATCAGTCTTTCTTGCCGAGGAGCTCGAAGCAGAAGCAGTTCACCCGAGTGCCGGTTGGCCGCTACCTGAGTTTTCATTTCCAAATTGAAGCTGAAGTCTTCTAAAGCTAAGTACCTCATTGGGGATCCTTTTTTCTTGCTCTAACTGATGTCAGAAAAAGTTAATTGTCTCGTCTGTGGAAAGTAAATACCACACCAAAACGTCCATTCTTACTGCGTTACCTGTTTGGCCCAGACCACGATGTCCCCCGCTGTCGCATTTGTGCTTTGTTCAACGCCAGAACTATACACCATTGGGCCCTTATTGTAGCTAGATATTTTCGCTGTCAGTCCTCAAATTCCGATATGGCTTCAGTAAGCCATCCGACTATGGATTTCCTGAAAAAAACATAAGGATAAAGACAGAGACAGACTGCACAGGTCCAAAACTGCTGACGACGCTTCCGTTAAGCTAGTCGTCAGTTCTCCAGTCCTCAGTGAGGTGCTTTCGCAGCCCCTGATGCCCGCTTCTGTGGAATCACAGGCCACTTCTGAGACCCTTTTGGTGTCCGGTATGCCGCGAGACTATTCTTCGACTAAGGATCCTGCGGATGTCTCTACCTTGGATGGGTCCAGAGCCGCTGAGCTTCCGAGGAAGTACTTCGCACTACCAACACACGACACAGACCGATGACTTCTTTCACGTCTTCAGTTCTTTTGAGTTTCTAAGGCCCAGGGTACGAACCACACCCAAAGAAAATGACGATCCAAGCTCAGGCACCTGCTTCCTTGCCTCAGTCTCAAATGCTTAAAATGGTGGAAGACCTTATAATGCTTATTAGGGGAAGCCAGGCTACCCCTTCCAAAAGAAAGACACTTGTCCCCAGTAATTTTACGTGAACAGGAGTCCAATGACTCTGATGCATCTGAATATGAAGGTATGCAACCCCTCTCTGCTTATGAGGATTCTGATGCAGAGGAATCCATCCCTTCAGCCTCTCCACCCGAGGACTTTTCCTTTGCGGAAACCCTCCATACCTCAAGGGAGCATTTCCACTGGGGATGTCTGGACTATCCTCAGTCTAAAAAGAGACTTCGGGAATTCTTACATGTACCACAGCACAGACCTCTGGCCATTTCTCCTGTCCTGGATGTTGTGGATGATGTTTTCATGGAATCCAGTCTGACTCCTGAGACCCTCCGTCCTTCTCCCAGGAAACCTGACCGGTATTATAGAGTCCCTGACTCTCACAAATTTCTTTTCAAAAATCCCACTGCTGATCCCGAGGTCATCTCTCAAGGACCTAAAGGAATCAAAGCAACCTCAGCTAAGAATCCCACCCCCCTCAGATAGGGATTCCCGAGCATTAGACAGATGGGGTAAAAAAGTATACACCTCTGCTACTTTTGCTGTTAGAGCATTAAATTTGTCAGTTCCACATGCTGAAATATCAGCAACATACCATGGAACTCCTGAAACAAAAAAATATCTTCTTTTCCTGCTTGTGCAGAAAATAGAGTTACAAGAGTTAATGCATTCTGCAAGTCAAGTAACTAAACACACCTTACAATGTGGTTTTGATGCCCTAGAAGCATCTTGCAGGGCAGCTGTCACTGGCTCTGTCATTAGAAGGCATGCTTGGCTTAAGGAACAGACCTTGCCAGACCATGTCAAATCCAAATTGTTGGATATACCCTTGAAAAAAAAAATTTATTTGGCACCAAGGCAGAAGAGGTCTTAAAAAGATGGAAGAAAAAGCTAAATGTATGCAGACAGTTAAAAACTTTTTACAGGTCCAGCCACCGTTGTTCAGTAGCCATTGCTCCTTCAAGCACTGGTCCTTTCCTGCCCCCTCCAGGCCAGCTCAGCCCAGACCCAAGGGAAGCAGACCCCTCAGACAACAGCCTCAGGGAATGCAGAGATCTAAGCAATGGAGTTCCTCCTCTTCAAAAACAGGGAGTGCAAAGCCACCCCCTTATGGTAAGAACTCACAATGACTTTACACTTCCACCCCCTCCCTCCGTCCACCTGCTCGTTCCCCTAGGAGGAAACCTCTCCTTCCATGCAGGCAACTTGGCCACCATTACCAACGATCGCTGGGTCCTCAACATAGAGTCCCAGGGATACAGATTTTATTTCCACACTCTGCCAACCCCAAAAGGGTTCACAGATCTTCCTCCAAACCAGTGGGCAGAGGCCAAAAAGTAAGTCCTTTCTCTGCTCTCCATGAGGGCCATAGAGCATGTTCCTGCAGAACAGATAGGCCAAGGTTTCTATTCCAGACTCTTCCTGGTACCCAGAAAAGAGGGCACATGGCGCCCCATCCTCAGTCTATCCATTCTAAACACCTTTCTGGTGATAGCAAAATTCAAAATGTTCATCTTCCAGTAGCTTCTACCTACACTTTCCAAGAATGCTTGGTTAGCCACTCTAGACCTAAAAGAGGCCTACCTATACATCCCAATCAGGGAATCATGCAGGAAATACCTACGTTTCAGGGCAGGATCTACGCACTTTCAGTTCTCTGCGCTTCCCTTTGGCTTATCTGCTGCTCCCAGAGTTTTCACAAAATGTCTGGCTCCCGCCATTGCTTTCTGCAGACAAAGAAATATTCAAATTTACCCATACTTAGACGACTGCCTAATTCAGGCAGGCAGTCAGGAAAAGCTGATTCAGCACCTGACCTTTGTAAAGGAACTACTGACCTCCCTGGAGTATATTGTCAACGAAAAGAAATCAAAACTAGTCCCCATACAAAAAATTGTATTCCTGGGAGCAAGCCTGGACACAGCATCCCAGATGACATTCCTTACTCCAGAAAAACAAGCCTACCTGACAGGCTACTTCTCTCAACTAGCCACCAGAACCCAGTTATCCACAAGGAAAATCCTGGAAGCTCTAGGGTTCATGGCCTCTTGCATTCTGCTGATTCCATATGCCAGCCTGCATATGAGGAAACTACAATGGTACCTAAAAAGCCTTTGGTGTCAGCAGTCTCAATACCTGGAAACTCTTATACCAGTGATGTCTTGTCTAAGGAAAGATTTTCCTTGGTGGGCAGCACCATGCAACTACAACAAGGGACTTCTCACAACCCCACGCCGCCCAGACTCTCACCACAGATGCATCAAACTATGCTCACCTGGACGGCAGGTGCATTCAGGGCCAGTGGAGCCCAAATCAAATACACCTGTACATCAACCTAAAAGAGATGTTAACTGTTCAGCACGCCCTGACAGCTTCCAGACCACTACTCTCCCCAGGGCCTCTACTGGTCAAAGCAGACAACACCGCAGTGATGTGGTATATCAAAAAGCAGGGAGAGACTCACTCTTATCCTCTCTGCAGGCTCGCCATGACCTTTTTGCACACGGCTTCACCCATGCAACTACACCTGTTAGCACAATTCCTGCCAGGCTCTCTAAACTCTTTGGCAGACAACTTAAGCAGAAACCTGCTAGACCCACACGAGTGGCAGCTAGACCTCAGAGCCTTCACCCTTGTAACCCAGAAATGGGGCACCCCGAAGGTAGACCTATTTGCCTCCCACTCCAATCATAAGGACAGCAAATGCTGCACCAGGGAACCTCACAGCAAGGCCTGGAAAGTGGATGCTCTATCCTTCCAGTGGGTAAACCTCTCGGTCTATGCATTTCCCTTCTACCACTCATTTCAAGGGTTCTGCTCAAAATAAGGGAGGAAAAAACAAGGGCAGTCCTGATTGTCCCAGACTGGCCATGCCAGCACTAGTACCCACTGCAGTGCAGCCTGTCTCCCCTGCCACCATGGCACCTACCTCAGATCCCAACATTCCTGACCCAGGGGAATGGAGAATTCATCCATCCCCAATTGCAGACCCTCAACCTGGCAGCCTGGCTTATTCCCTGACCTCTCTTCAAGCTGCCAGTCTAAGCAAACAAGTTCTAGATATTGTACGTGAAGCCAGATGCCCCAGTACTAGAAAATCCTATGCTGACAAGTGGAAAAGGTTTTGCACCTGGATCCCTGGCTAAGGGAGCCAGAAGGGCACAGCCCTCCCTACCTCTCATCCTGGATTACCTAGCAGACCTACTACACAGGGGTCTATCCTTCTCTTCTATTAAAATTCATGCCTCAGCCATCTCTGCTCATTTCAGCACAGAGCTACCGCTATTCTCATACCCTCTCATCAAACAGTTCGTAAGAGGGGCTAACAACTTAAGGCCACCCAGAAGAGCTCCTACCCCAACCTGGGACCTTAACTTTGTGCTGGAAAAGCTCACCCTGCCCACCCCCCCTTTGAACCTGCAGCTTCTACAGAGTTAAAATCTCTCTCTTGGAAGACAGCCTTGCTTCTGGTCATCACTTCAGCTAGAAGAGTATCAGGGCTGCAAGCACTTATGGCTGTGGAGCCCTTCATCATTTTCCATGTTGACAGGGTCTCCCTCAGGACTAACCCGTCCTTCATGCCTAAAGTGGTGTCCAGTGTGGCTGTCAACCAATCCATTCATTTGTCCACCTTTTTCCCTAACCCACAAAATAAGGGGGGAAGGATTCTGCACTCTCTAGATGTGCACAGACAGCTCAGATTCTATCTGGACAGGACTAAATCTTTTAGAAAAACTGATCAATTGCTAGTCAGCTTCACAGCAGGGGCAGAAGGCAAGACCATATCCAAACAATCAATCTCCAAATGGATAGCACACTGCATCCATTTCTGCTACAAACAGCATGGGGAAACCACCCCCAAAGGGGGTCAGGACATATTCCACCAGAACAACCTCCACATCTGCAGCTTTTCTCAGAGGGGAACCCACCAGGGACATCCTGGAGGCTGCAACATGGACATCTGTTCACACCTTCGCCAAGTATTACTACCTACCTATCTTCTCCAAATTCAGGGCAGGCTTTGCCACCGCACTCTTGCAGGGCATTCTAGCCAGCCCCCAGTCTTCTTGACTGCCTTCACCCTTTTCTTCAGCTTTGGGAATCAACCCAAATGTGATAACTGCAACAGTGAAACATGAAGAACATAGGACAGTTGTGTACACTTACCATAAATGTAGATATTCAAGTGTATTCACTGTTGCAGTCCTGGTTTCCCTCCCTCCATCCCCCTTGTCTTTCTCTCTCTCTCTCTCCCTCCTTACAAGGAAATGTTGATATTTACTTTCTACTGGTGGAGTTCTGCCATAACCTAGCTCCTTTTTGGGGGCTCTTGACAGTTAGGGCAAGAAAAACTGATGTAATGACATCGGCTGCCTGTTTTTATACCACTGCTAACCTGATGTTAGTCCTGGAGCGACAGCAACCGACGCAGAAATACTAAGCCTCTGGTATTCGGGCTGACTGAGGGCTACCCCTGTCAGGATAACCCAAACGTGATGACTGCAACAGTGAATACACTCGAACATCTACTTTTATGGTAAGTGTACACAACTGTACTTTCCCGTGATAGCTAGGACTCCCAGTTTATATTCTCCAGTCAAGACTGTTCTGGTGGCAGCTTAAATCGTCTGCCAGGAAGCTTTACCATAGTAAATGGAAGCATTTTTACATCCTGGTTTCTTAAAGGGATCAGTATCTTTTCACAGCTCCCATCCCAGCAGTGTTGGAATTCTTGACATATATATTTCATCAAGGTCCTAGCTATTCTACTGTGAAAGTTTAATTGGCTGCTATTTCCAACTTTCATGTTTGGGAGAACATGGTTTCTTTCGCATCCTCTAAACTTTGCAAACCTTTAAGGGTACCTTCATTTTAAGACCCCCAGTGAAGGATCCTACCCCTCCTTGGGACCTGACTTTAGTTGTACAGGCTCTGGTTGGTCCACCCTTTGAGCCGGATCCGTCAGTGGACCTAAAATTTTTATCCTGGAAAACGGCCTTCCTAGTAGCTATCACTTCGGCTAGGAGTGTTTCAGAACTTCAAGCATTATCTATCAAAATTCCATATATGGTTTTCCATAAGGAAAGGGCGTCACTTCATTCCAATCCATCATTTCTCCCCAAGGTGGCTTCTGAAACTAATATCAAGCAGACAATTAATTTACCAGTGTTCTTTCCAAATTTTCAGAACGGGTGAATATAAATTGCACTTGTTAGACGTATATAGACAACTGAGATTTTACTTGCACAAAACTAAGACCTTTTGCAAGTCCGACCAATTATTTGTGTCTTACTCTAAACCCTTCCTGGGCAAACCAATCTCCAAGGTAACTTTGGCTCGATGGCTCTCTCATTGTGTCCTTCAGGTATACAAAGACAAGCGTATGTCACCCTCTGGTCAAGTAAAAGCACATTCTACCAGATCCATGCCTACTTTGGCAGCTTTTTGGCCCAAGGTGTCTCTGGATATTTGTTTTGTGGCTATTTGGTCCTTGTCTCATAAAAGCTGGACATGATATCTAGAGGGAGAGCATCCTTTGACTCTGCGGTGCTCCGAAATATCCTTCCATGAGGGCCACCCAGGTGTTTAGTAGCTGGGGACTTTGTCCCACAGGTTGAAGAGCAAATGAAGTAAGCTACTTCAGATAAAGAAGTTATGTGCTCACCATAATGTTCTATCTGAGTAGTTGTACTTCATTTGTCTTCAACCGTCCCTCCCTCCTTCCCCCTGACCTTATCATGGTTTAGTACTCTGGTAGGTGGGAGAGAGCGCCTTTGCAACTCTCCTGTTCATACTGGTTAGGTTTGTATATAACCTGTTGTGGAAGGAGATGGAGGGGTATTATGCGTAAGGGGACGAGCTTGGAGCTTGGATCAGATGCTGGTGAAACTGCCGTCTCGGATCCAATATGGATCCGTATACCCACAGGTTGAAGACAAATGAAGTACAACTACTCAGATGGAACGTTATAGTGAGTGCATAACTTCTTTTTTACGCTTTTGCTTCTGGATGCTTATTAGAGGTTAATATCATCCAAGAAGGGCAAGTGCCACTGTGGAAGACAGATTCCACACAAAGACAACCACGACCAGTGTCTTTTTTTTGTCTAAGGCCCTATCACTACCACAAGGCCTGTGCTGTCAGTTGTTTATTCTTAAAACTCTCTGCAAGTCATCTGTCCACCCTTAATATTTACATTGAAAACCAGTGACTAAAGCGACTAGCACTACGTATGGAAGGTGCTGCAGGTGTGTTGGGTGAGCCCCTGAAGAAAAAGGTAAGGCCTGAATCTTCGGCTGCACCTCTGATCCTGGACATCCCTCTCAAGGCCAGTGATGGCCCAGAGGTACGTATGGTATTGGGTCCTCCTCCTTTGGTGGATAGTGATCTAGAGGCCGCTATGGAGGGTTTCTACAGCACGTCTGCAGAGGTATTGCAGTTATCCAGTTTGGACAGTAAGGGGAACTGTGGTTCACTCCTAAATTTCCTCGTAGTACCTCCCCTGCTCTTTCCATTGAGGTTTTGTTGACGTCCAATCTGGAGCCCAGGCCTGCATCGGCCCTTTCATCCCAGCCTACGGTAGGCCTTCTTCTCAAGAGAAAGCCCAAACAAAAATGTGTTTCTCTCAGCCAGGAGCCTTCCCCGGACTGGCAAGCTTTTTCTCAAGGGATTTTTGAAAGCTTTCCTGGTGCTTAGGCCTTCCACCTTGCAACTTCCTACTCCAGCACCTCCTATGTCCTCTCCTCCATCTGCTGAACTAGAGGCGTCTGAGGAAGGTGATTCATCTTCAGATGAATCCCTGGCTTACTCCATTCAAATTGACTCTCCCCTGGAATATATCTCTCCTGAAGTGGATTCCAAAGGTGGAGATTTCTCCAGAAGAAGATGTTACTTTTGGAGAAACTTTCTCCAGAATGAGGGATTATTTCAAGTGGGAAAGCTCACAAGTCTCAGAAGTATAAAAGAGTTATTATGACCTCTTACATATAGATTTCCCTGCTCCTTCTGCCACCCCCCCTGTTTTCCCAGCCTTTCAAGATGCCTTTCTTGTAGCATCTAAAAACCTTGATTCACAGCCTCCTACTCCCAAAAGGCCAGACAGTTTGTGTAAGGTACCTGAGGACAGTAGTTGCTTGTACAAATGCCCTCTTGCAGACCCAGTTATGGTCTCTCTGTCTGCTGATAAAACAACAAAGTTACTGCCCTCTACCAACCTCCTATCTTCAGATAAGGACAATAAAATGATGGAGAAAATTGGAAAGAAGGTCTACACCTCTTCCACGCTGGGTTTTAGGGACATTAATTGTTAAACACACGTGTCCAAGTATGTTTTGGCCCTGCTTTCACAGGCTTCCAAATTACTGACAGATCTCCAAAACTGTGCAGCAAAGACCCATCTTCCCTCTTGGGAGTTTCATCCCGGGTTACCAGGCATTCCATAAAATGTAGCTATGATACAGCAGAGGTGTCTTCAAGATCAGCAGCATCTGGTTTCTGGCTGTGATTGCAGCCTTTGCCTGAGGATTTCTAGGCAAAGATTATGGATGCACCACTGAATAATACTGCTGTATTTGACTGTAATGCTGCAGCCCTCTTCATATCCCTTCAAGAGAAAGGAAAAAAAGACTTCAGGACCTTAAACATATTTTTGTCTCCCCAGTTCCTAAATTTCATAGGAACTACCCTTCCGGATCTAATTTTGTAATGAGGAAGACCTGTGCACCTTCCCAACATACAAGTAGGGCACACACAGGCAGATGCCTCCTAGGTCTCAGCCATCCTCTACTGAAAAGGCCCTCTTTCCACACAAACCAGATAGTCTGTGACTACCTGGGGATCTTCTCAGAAATCTCCCTTTTCCAGTGTGTTTCTCATTTCCTTTCAAAATGAACAAGCATCACCACAGACAAATGGGTCCTGTCTATTGTACAGGGAGGTTACTATATGACTTGGAAAACCACTCTCCTCTTCATGGGGATTCCACAATCTCCAAAGGATCAGATCCACCTTTTCCCTCAAATTTTTCAAGACTTGTAAGCACAAGGAACCATACAGGAGGATCTTACTTTGGAAAAAGTAACAGGATTATATTCCAGAATGTTCTTAGTTCCAAGGAAAGATGTCCCTTGGAGATCAATTTTAGACTTGTTCAACTCAATGTATTCCTTCAAGTACCCACCTTCAGGATGCTTACCCTGCAAACTCTTGTTTCCACTCCTGCTTCTCCTGGCTTACCTGGTTTCCTTAGACATAAAGGATGCATACCTTCACATTCCCATCCACCCCCTGTTCAGGAAATTCTTACATTTTTCTGTTGCTTCCTCTCATTTTCAGTTCTATGCTTTGCCTTTTGGACTCTCTATGACTGCAAGGGTATTCACAAAGTGTTGGCTCCTGTGATTTCCTTTTGCAGATTCCAGGGAATTCTCATTTACCCTTAACTGGACAACCTGTTCATTCAAGCAGAGCATCCAGTCACTTTGCAGTAGAACAGTCAAACCACCATCTGCTTGCTCCTCAGTCTGGGATTCACCCTCAAGTACAGCAAGTCTTCCCTTACTCCCTCTCTTGACCAGGTTTTTCTAGGTTGCAGGATAAAGGCAGACCTCATGATGGCCTTCCTACCTTTGCAAAATATGCAGTCACTGCAGACTTACTTCTAGAGTTGCTTCCGCTGCCCTCTTTGACTGCCAGGGAATTCCTCAGGATGCTAGGGTTCATGGCTTTGGTTATACTAGTGTTACTCTTGGCCAGACTCCACATGCAAAAATTCCAGTAGTATTTGAAAACACACTGGTCCCAGCATGCTCATCCTCTAGAATTTGTGCTGGGAAAACCTGTCTCTAAATAGAGTACTTCTACTTGGATCTTGAGGGCAATTTTCTTTTGCTATCTCTCTTAGGGGAAAACTTTCTTCCTCTGTTAAGGCCCATTCCACCAGAAGAGTGGCTTTCTCTGAAGCACCTTAAAGGCCTGGACACTGCTTCTATCTTAGAAGCAGCTACTTGGTCCTCTGTCCATACATTTACAAAACACTGCAAATTGGATTCTCTTTCCAGATCCAGAGCGGGATTTGCTAGAGCAATTCTGCATGGCTTTGTGGAGACGACTTGTGCTCCTTAGCCCCCTTTCAAACTCATGAGCTTTGGTATTTCCCTCATGTTATGAATACTGCAACATGAGAATAGAAATACATAGAATAGTTGTGTAAAGTCTTAGCATAACCATAGATGTTCTTCTCTTCCATGTTACAGTATTCTATCCCACCCTCCTTCCCCCTTGGATGTTCTTCATGTTTCACTGTTGCAGTCATTACATTTAGGGTTATCTGCCTGCAGGTAGCCCTCAGCCGGCCTGAATATCAAAGTCTTGGGTTCTGCAATAGATGCTGTCTCTTCATCCATGACGTCAGGTAGTCAAGGATATAAAGCATGCACCCAACGCCATTACATCAGTATTTGCCCGAAGCAGAAGCAGTTCGCAAGTGCCAGTCGGCCGACTCCTGAACTTTTCATTTTCGAGTTTCAGAACCAAAGTCTTCAAAAAAGCTAAGTACCTCGTTGGGGATCCCTTTTCTTGCTCTAAACCGATGTCAGTAAAAGTTAACAATTGCATTTCCTGTGGAAAGCAAATACCTCATAAAGATTTTCATTCGTACTGCATTCCTTGCTTAGGCCCAGACCACGACGCCCCTCGCTGTCAGTTTTGTGCCTTATTCAATCCTCGAACTATTCGTCGTCGGTACATTTTTGCAGCAAACAACTTCCGTACTCAGTTTAATTATCCAGAAATGGCTTCAGTAAGCCATCTGACTATAGACATTCCGAAAAAACATAAAGATAAAGACAGAGACAGACCGCATAGGTCCAAAGCTACCGACGACGCTTCTGTTAAGCTAGTCACCAGTTCGTTGGTACTCAGTGAGGTGCTTTCGCAGCCCCTGATACCCACTACGTCAGATTCGCAGGCCTCTACTGAGACCCATTCGGAGTCCAGTATGCCGCGAGATGCTTCTTCGACTATGGAACCTGTGAATGTCTCCACCTTGGATGGGTCCGGAGCCGTTGTGCAGGCACCGGCTTCTGAGGGTGTATTCAGGCCTACGGACTCGCATTTCAATCCAACGCCATCTTCTTCTTCAAGGCCTAAAACTCGATCCACACCTAGAAAACAGACGTCCAAACCGCATGGTCAGGCCCATATGCCTAAAAAACAAATGATCAGAATGGCTGAAGACCATATTACTTTAATTAGGGGAAGCCAGCCTTCCCCCTCTAAGAGTCCTAGAATTGATTTTCCTTCTGATTCTTCTGATCAGGATTCTGAAATTTCTGATGTTCATCGTGTTACCCTGCTGCAGTCATCACACTTGGGTTATCCTGTCATCAGGCGGTCCCGCAGTCGGCTGGAATTCCAAAGTCTTGGTCCGGCGTCGGTTGCTGTCGCTTCTTCCCTGACGTCAGTGCGCCAGGGGTATATATAGTGCAGCCAATGCCATTTTCTTCAGTCTTTCTTGCTGCGCGGTGCCCGAAGCAGAAGCAATTCGCAAGTGCCGGTCGGCCGACTACTGAGATTTTCGAATTCGAATTTCAGACCGAAGTTCTCTATAAAGCTAAGTACCCCATTGGGGAAACTTTTCTTGCCTCAGACCGATGTCAGAAAAAGTTAACAATTGTATTTCTTGCGGGAAGCAAATACCTCATAAGGATTTTCATTCTTATTGCATACCTTGCCTAGGCCCAGACCATGACGTCACTAGTTGTCGTTTTTGTGCTAGGTTTAATAAGCGTACTATTAAAAGACGCTTTGATTTCGCACGACACTACTTCGGTAGGAAATTTAACTACACCATGTCGTCGGAGCAACCGACTACCGGCGTGCACAAAAAAAACACAAGGATAAGGACAGACAGCCCAGGCCTAAGCCAGATTCCGAGGCCTCGACTGGTCCGGTATCCGGTCCTCAGTGAGGCTCCGACGCAGCCCCTGACTACCGCAGTTCTGGAACCCGAGACCGCTTCAGATTTTTTGACAGAATGTACCAGGCCAACACAGCCATTTAGTTCAGGCCCTACTGACGACATTGCTGAAAAAGATGTCGGTGCTGCAGAAACGCCATCGGTTTCTGAAGGCGTTTTTAGACCGACGACGCTCACCATTAAATCATATTCTAAGACGAAGACTCCTATTAAATCTAAAAAGACTGCACTTCAGTCCCCTGTTCAAGACCCCATGCCTAAGAAACAGATGTTCAAAATGGCTGAAGATTTGATCACTTTAATCAGGGGTTCCCAGCCCCCTCCTGACAAAAGGCCTAGACAAGAGGAAGATTATGCATCCTCTGAACAACTGTCCATTTCTTCAGACTCCTCTGAGGACCAAGATTACTCCTTCTCGCCTTATGAAGATTCTGATGCTGAGGATTTCATTCCCTCAGCTTCTCCTCCTGAAGACTACTCCTTTGGGGAAACTTTACACACCATGAGGGAACATTTTCACTGGGAAGGTCAGGACTACTCTGACTCGAAGAAAAGGCTCAGAGAGGTGCCATCCCACCAGTTTTAGACATTGTGGATGATGTTTACTTAGAATCCAGTTTCAACCCTGATTCTCTCCCTCCTGCTCCGGCTAAGCCTGACAGATATTATAGAGTGCCTGATTCTCACAAATTTCTTTACAAAAGCCCTGTTGCTGACCCAGAGACAATATCCCAGGGTCCCAAGGGGGCTAAGGCGTCTATGGCTAAAAATCCTGTACCTTCTGAGAGGGATTCCAGAGCACTAGACAGGTGGGGGAAAAAGGTTTACACCTCAGCCACTCTAGCTATGAGGGCACTAAATTGCCAATTTCACATGCTTAAGTATCAGCAATTTCTAATCTCTCAGTTAAAGCAAAAAATGACCACTTTCCCTCAACAATCTGAATTGAAAGAAATGCAGGATCTGTTGCATGCCACTGAACAGGTGGGCAAGCATACCTTACAATGTGGGTTTGATTCTTTGGAGGCCTCCTGCAGAGCAGCTGTCACTGGGTCTGTTATACGTAGGCATGCTTGGTTAAAGGAACAATCCCTACCTGAACATGTTAAAGCAAAACTTCTAGATGCTCCCTTACAGCAGGATGTTCTTTTTGGAGTTAAAGCAGAAGAAGTCTTAAAGAAAATGGAGGATAAGGCAAAATCTATGCAGACAGTCAAAGATTTCCTACAGGTACAGCCTCCTCGCTTCAGCAGAAACTGGCTAACAAAAAATTGGTCCTTTCCAGCAACAGACAGACCACAGAGGGGTAAATACAGACGCCCAAGGGGCAGAGGACAACCACAAGCCCAGTACAAACCTCGCCAATGGGGCACTACAACGCAGAAGGGAAGAGAAGACAGGTCCCAATCTACCAGAAGGCAGACTCAATGACTTGCACCTCATCTGGCCAAGCAACCCTCTCTTGGCAGCCCCCTTGGGAGGAAAACTCGCACTTTTTTCGGACAACTGGCACATTGTCACAAAGGACAAATGGGTCCTAGACATAATTTTACGAGGATACAGATTCCATTTTCACACCTTGCCAATGAAAAGAGGCATGCCAAACCTGCCACAAAATCAATGGGCAGAGGCACAAAAACAAATTATAGCTCTCATGGACATGAGAGCCATTCATCTGGTACCTACTCGAGCGCAAGGTCAAGGATTTTACTCAAGACTCTTTCTAGTGCCCAGAAAGGACAATGCCTGGAGACCAATTCTGGACCTTTCAATTCTAAACACTTACAAGTACCCAAATTGAAGATGCTAACACTACAGCAGCTTCTTCCCATGTTGGGCAAGGAAGCATGGCTAGTAACGTTGGACCTCAAGGAGGCATACCTGCATGTCCCTATCAGACAAAGTTGCAGAAGATACCTCCGTTTCATTGCAGGTTCAGCCCATTACCAATTCTCTGCACTGCCCTTTGGCTTATCTACTGTGCCCAGAGTCTTCACAAAATGCCTGGCACCAGTAATTGCATACTGCAGACAAAGAGGAATTCAAATATACCCATACCTGGACGACTGCCTCATCAAGCAGAAAACAAGGACATTCTATTACATCATCTGGCTTTTGTAAAACATCTGCTAAATTGCCTGGGGTACACAGTAAACAAAAAGAAGTCAAAATTGGTACCCTCACAAAATATGATATTCCTGGGTGCCAGCTTGAATACAACGGCCCAGAAGGCTTATTTGACACCAGACAAACAACTACAACTGACTCAATATTTCAAAACAATGGCAACAAAGGCCCAGTTAACTGCAAGAAAAATTCTGCAGGCCTTGGGCTTCATGGCGTCTTGCATACTACTAATACAATTTGCAAAGCTGCATATGAGGAAATTACAGTGCTACCTAAAAAGCTTATGGTCTCAACACAGCCACAGCTTGGACACAATGATATCTCTCATTCCCTGCCTACAACAGGAGTTTCTATGGTGGTCACAGGCATGTCACCTCAACAAGGGTCAGCCTTTCACCTTGCCCCCAGCCAGGCAAACTATCACACCAAATGCATCAGATTACGCCTGGGGGGCTCACATGGCAGGACACTGCGTTCAAGGCGTATGGACTGCAGATCAAAGGAATCTGCACATCAATCAGAAAGAGATGCTAGCTGTACAGAAAGCTCTGACAGCCTTCAAGGATCTATTGCATCCAGGACAACTGACAATAAAGACGGACAACACCACAGTAATGTGGTACATAAACAAACAAGGGGGTACTCACTCCTACCCTCTGTGCAGGCAAGCAATGACCTTATGGAACACAGCTCTGGCTTACCAAGTTCAGTTAAAAGCTCAATTCCTGCCAGGACAGAAGAATACATTGGCAGACGACCTCAGCAGAAACATCATGGATCCCCACGAGCAGAGACTAGATCCACAAGTATTTACAATGATAACTCAAAAATGGGGCCTTCCAGTCATAGACCTGTTTGCCAGCCCTCAAAACTATCAACTAACAAAATTTTGTACAAGGACACTTCACCAACAAGCGTGGAAAGTGGATGCACTCTCTTTCAGTTGGAAAAACCTGACAGTATATGCCTTCCCTCAATTGCCTCTCCTCACAAAGGTTCTTCTGAAAGTCAAAAAGGAGAGACCACGACTGATTCTCATAGCCCCAGACTGGCCACGCCAGCACTGGTATCCACTATTGAGGAATATGGCCCACGGCCCACCATGAATATTACCACAAATTCCCCATTTACTCACACAACAAAACAATCAGATTCTTCACAGCCAGCTCAAAACCTTAAATCTGGCTGCATGGCAAATCAACTAAGCATCCAGCCAGCTCCTCTTTCCCAAGCAGTTATGGATGTTATTCTGGAAGCTAGGAAGCCAAGCACCAGGAAGACTTATTCGGACAAATGGAAAAGGTTTTGTGCCTGGAACCAGTCTAAAGGCCAAGACACAATTCAGCCTCACATGCCTCACATTCTACAGTATTTAACTGAGATGTTACATAAAGGACTTTCCTTCTCCTCCATTAAAATCCATGCTTCAGCTATTTCGGCCCACTACAACACAAATCCACCCTTATTTTCGCATCCACTTCTAAGGCAGTTCCTCAGAGGGGCAAAAAACATTAGACCACCCAGGAGAGCACCTACACCAACATGGGACCTCAATTTTGTTCTGGAAAAACTAACACTACCTCCCTTTGAACCAGCTTTCTCTGCAGATCTTCAGTTCCTATCATGGAAGACTGCCCTGCTGCTAGCAATAACTTCAGCTAGAAGAGTCTCAGAGCTACAGGCACTAATGGCAGTGGAACCTTTCCTCATTTTTCATCAAGACAGAGTTTCTCTATGAACTAATCCTTCCTTTATGCCTAAGGTGGTTTCCAGTGTGGCTTTAAATCAAACCATCCACTTACCCACCTTCTTCCCAAATCCACAGAACAAAGGTGAGAGACTCCTGCATTCCTTGGACATTCACAGGCAGCTTCGTTACTACTTGGACAAAACTAAGGCTTTCAGAAAATCTGACCAGCTCTTTGTATCCTATGCTACAGCTTCTCAAGGAAAGGCTATATCAAAGCAAACCATTTCCAAATGGATAGGTCATTGCATATGTTTTTGCTATACCCATCATGGAAAACCAGTTCCTGCTACCATTAGGTTCATAGGTTCATAGGTTTATACTAGGCTATCTGCCCTAAGGCATTTACAAGCCTAGCCCAAATTTTTGTGGCTTACGCCACCCCTTATATGAAAAAATACTGTGCCCATTAGTTTGTTGTGCCTCTGTCCAGCAGTGACACAGAGATGATTCCCGGGATAAACCTACGATCTCCCATCCACAGGTCAAGATTTCTCTTGAACAGAGCCAGCGAGGTGCTCTGCCTCACATGGACCGGGATTTTATTCCACAGCATAGGGAGTCTCTGAGTGATAAATCTATCCCTCCAGCACGTCCTATTTATATCCGTGCTAAGGTTTAAGTCGCTTGCTCTAGTGGTTTTGGTGGATTTGGATTTTTTGAGGTGGAGCATGTCCATTAATTCCGGGTTGGACATGGCCCTGTATGTCAGGCACATGTCACCTCTGAGCAGATGGTATGCAACTGAATAGAGCTGGAGTTTCTTCAATCTGGCAGCATATGACAGATTTTGGAGTCCCTTTATCCTTTTGGTGAGGAACTTTTGGGGTCTCTCCAATTGCTGCAGATGTCGGGTGAGATACATCCCGAATGGGGCATTGTACTCGATCATTGGTCTGATAAGTGAAGAGTACAGGGGAACAATGACCTCACTAGATCTGGATGTGAATCCTTCATGATCAGGTGGGCAATGTAGAAGGTCTTTCTAACCACTTTAGCAACGTGAGTGTCAAAGAAAGGCCACTGTCAGCCTGGGTCCCCAGGTCCCTGATAACCTCTTCTGTGCTTAGTGGATTGCCACCTATATGGTAGCTTGGGGTTACCTTGTTTTTCCCGAAGGGTATGACTATACATTTTTGGCGTTTAACTTCAGGCCATGGCTCTGGCACCAGCTATCTGTTTCCGTGAGTCCCTTCTGAAGGATATCCGTGTCCGATGCACTTTCCACTATGGCGCCCAGTTTGCAGTCGTCTGCAAACTTTGTCAGCCAAAGTCCTCCCATGTTGGCCTGTACTTCTGAGAAGTAGATGCCAAACAATAGGGGGCCAAGGACCGAGCCCTGTGGGACACCACTTGTGACCGGCTTGGAGTCTGACATAGCGCCAGCAACTCTAACCCTGTGGGTTCTGTCCTTAAGCCAGTTTGCAACCCATCTTGTGACATATGGGTTTACATTTAAGCTGGTAAGTTTTTCTACAATACCCGAGTTGGGTATTGTGTCAAAAGCCTTTGTAAGGTCAAGGTAGGCTGTATGGACTGCCTTTCCCTCATCAATGGCCTTGGTGACTGTTTCGAAGAAGTCGACCAAGTTCAAAAGGCATGATCTGCCCTTGACGAAGCCAAACTGGGTCGGGTCCAATGTCTGCAAGTCCCCTATATCTTTGTTTATGAGCTCCATTATGATCCTCTCCATAGCTTTGCAGACTAGACTTGTTAAGCTTATGGGCGGTAATTACCAGGGTCCGTGAGGCACCGCCTTTGTGGAGTGGGACCACAGTTGCCGTACGCCACTCCTTGGGCACGTATCCTGTGGTAAGGCTGAGATTAAACAGCTGCCTTGTGTGCGGGTTTAATTCCTCATTTAGCTCGTGTAGCACACAGCCGGGGACACCATCCGGTCCCATTGATGCTGTGTTTTTAGCTTTAGAGAGAGCAGCTTTCACCTGCGCATTTGAGATGTCTGGGAGGCTACACTCCGCTGGGATAGTTATCTCTCCTTTAGGGGGGGCCTCTACCAGGGCAACAGCTACTTCTACAGCCTTTCTCAGGGGGGTTCCAACCAAGGAGATTTTGGAAGCTGCAACTTGGAGTTCAGTACGCACCTTTACCAAACACCATCACTTACCGCTTTACTCTAAGACCAGGGCGGGCTTCGCCACTGCAGTTCTGCAGGGCCTCCTAGCCTTCTCTAACCCTCTATGATACCTCCACCCATCCTTAGCTTTGGGATTCTACCCAAGTGTGATGACTGCAGCAGGGTAACACGATGAACATAGTACAGTTTTGTACCTACCATAAATGTAGATGTTCGAGTGTACACCCTGCTGCAGTCCAGGTTACCCTCCCTCCATCCCCTCTGACCTACTGGCTAAATCTCTTCAATACCTTCCTGATGTATTTGCTTATAGCTGAAGGGATTTTGTGTTTGTACAAGTTTACTCAATTTGGTACTAATTACTAACCACCTTTTTGGGGGCACCTGATATCTGGGGCAAGAAAAACTGAAGAAAATGGTGTCGGTTGCATTATATATACCCCTGGCGCACTGACGTCAGGGAAGAAGCGACAGCAACCGACGCCGGACCCAGACTTTGGAATTCCAGCCGACTGCGGGACCGCCTGACGACAGGATAACCCAAGTGTGATGACTGCAGCAGGGTGTACACTCGAACATCTACATTTATGGTAAGTACAAAACTGTACTTTTCTTCTTATTACCAGGATTTGCCCTTATCTACTTATGAGGATTCTGATGCAGAGGACTGCATTCCCCCTGCTTCCCCTCCAGAAGATTTTTCTTTTGGTGAAATCTTGCATACTCCTAGGGAGCACTTCCGCTGGAAAAGCCAGGATTACTCTGACTCCAAAAAGAGGCTTAGGGAATTCTTACTCCTACCTCAACACAGGCCTTTAGCTATCCCTCCTGTCCTGGACATTGTAGATGGTGCCTTCTTGGAATCTAGCCTGGCCTCAGACACATTACCTCTGGCTCCCAGGAATCCTGACAGGTATTACAGAGTACCTGACTCTCACAAGTTCCTTTTCAAGAATCCTGCTGCGGACCCAGAGACCATTTCCCAGGGACCTAAAAGCATTAAGGCTACTACTGCCAAAAATCCTACCCCCTCTGATAGAGATTCCAAGGCCTTGGACAGATGAGGTAAGAAGGTATACACTTCTGCTATACTTTGACCATTAGGGCCTTAAACTGCCAGTTTCATATGTTAAAAGTATCAACAACATATTATGGGACTACTTAAACAGGAAATGATGTTGATTCCTGACTGTGCTGAAAATAAAGAATTACAGGATGAATGCATTCTACTGAACAAAATTGGTAAATATACTTTGCGATGTGGTTTTGATATTTTTAGAAGCATCTTGCAGGGCTGCTGTCACTGGGTCTGTTCTTAGAAGGCATGCTTAACATTACCAGATCATATTAAAACTAAATTACTGGATGCTCCCTTAAACCAAGATCGCCTGTTTGGCAACAAAGCAGAAGTCGTCCTTAAAAAGATGGAGGAAAAAGCTAAATCTATGCAAACTGTTAAAGATTTCCTGCAAGTACAGCCTCCAAGATTCAATAGGCATTGGCCTTCTAAAAATTTGACCTTTCCTGCCTCTTCCATGCCTTCTCAGTCCAAACCCAGGAACAGCAGACCACCTAGGCTACAGTCTCAACTTACTCACAGGCCTAAGCAGTGGGAGGCTTCCACTTCCAAAGCTGGAAGTAGTAAGACACCCCCCATGGAAAACTGTCACAATGACTTAACCTTAAACTTTCCCAGCCCTGCTCAACTGCATGCTCCCTTAGGGGGAAAGATTGCACTGCATGCAATAAACTGGGAACTCATTACCCAGGACAAATGGGTTTTAAATATAGTTTCCCAAGGATACAAATTCCACCTCCACACTGTACCAACCCCAAACGGTTGGCCAGACCTACCCCCAAAACAGTGGGCAGAGGCTCAACAGCAGGTATCTTCTAAGTATCAGGGCTATTCAACCTGTCCCAGCAGAAGAAAGGGGACAAGGTTTTTACTCAAGACTTTTCCTGGTACCCAGAAAAGACAGCTCCTGGCGTCCTATCCTAGACCTCTCTATTCTAAACACTTTTTTGGTAATCCCAAAATTCAAAATGCTAACACTTCATCAGCTGCTTCCTATGTTAGGCAATGATGCCTGGTTGGCAACCTTAGACTTAAAGGAAGCTTACCTGCACATTCCAATTAGGGAATCTTGCAGGAAATACCTACGCTTCAGAGCAGGCTACATGCACTATCAGTTCTCTGCACTTCCCTTTGGCTTATCTGCTGCACCCAGGGTATTCGCAAAATGCCTAGCTCCAGTCATTGCATTTTGCAGTCAAAGAAATATTCACATATATCCATACCTGGATGATTGTCTAATTCAGGCAGAAAGCCAGGACACGCTACTAAATCATCTGGTATTTGTAAAGAAACTTCTAACCTCACTGGGGTGCACCATAAACGTAAATAAATCTCATCTAGTACCCTGCTAACAAATTGTATTCCTGGGAGTAAGCTTGAACACAACTTGCCAGATGGCTTACCTCACGACAGAGAAACAAGTTTATTTGACAGCCTGCTTCAAACTACTGACCACAAAGACCCAGCTACCTGCAAGGAAAATCCTGCAAGCCTTGGGGTTCATGGCCTCTTGCATTCTACTAATTCCATATGCAAGACTGCTAATGAGGAAACTACAGCGGTATCTAAAAAGCCTATGGTGTCAACATTCACAGGACCTGGACTTAATGATTGCTATCATTCCTTGTATAAAGACAGAGTTCCTTTGGTAGGCAGATGCATGCTACCACAACAAGGGACTGCCATTCATTCTACCCCCTGCCACCCAAACTCTAACAAAAGACTCATCAGACTATGAATGGAGAGCTCACTTGGCAGGGCAGTGCATTCAGGGCAAATGGAACCCGAGTCAGATGCACCTGCATATCAGTCAAAAAGAAATGTTAGCTGTAAAGAATTCACTGGCAGCCTTCAAGGACCACATTCTTCCAGGACAATTATTGGTAAAGACAGACAACACCACTGTTACGTGGTACATAAGCAAGGGAGAACCCACTTGTATCCTCTCTGCAGACTAGCCATGGCTCTGTGAGACACAGTCTTGATCTACCAAATGCACCTACAAGCTCAATTCCTGCCAAACAAGCTAAACTCACTGGCAGACGACCTAAGCAGAAATCTCATGGACCCACACGAGTGGAAACTGGAACCAAAGATATTCAGCATTTTGAGAAACAAATGGAACCCAGAGATAGACCTGTTTGCCTCCCCTCAGAACTAGCGAAACAAATGGGGGAACCCAGAGATAGACCTGTTTGCCTCCCCTCAGAACTACCAATTGGACAAATTCTGCACAAGGACTCCCCACAGCCAAGCTTGGAAAGTGGATGCCCTGTCCTACACTTGGAAAAGCCACTCAGTTTATGCCTTTCTCCCTCTGCCTCTCCTCACGAAAGTTCTGCTAAAGATCAAACAAGACAAACCATGGACAATACTGATTGCACCAGACTGGCCACACCAACACTAGTACCCCGTCTTGCGCAGTATGTCACTGCTGGATCCATGGCACCTGTCTCAGACCCCTTCCCTGCTGTCCCAGCAGGAGGGCCAGATTCTGCACCCCCAGCTTCAAACCGTGAACCTTGCAGCCTGGCCATTTCCCTGAGCTCTCCAATAGCATCACTCAGTAAGCAGGTGCTAAATGTCATTCTGAAGGCCAGGAGGCCTAGTACTAGAAAATCCTATGCTGAAAAGAGGAAAAGATACTGTTCCTTGAGCCAAACGCAAGGGATGGGCACAACAGTGCTCAGCTTACTGCATATTCTTCAATACTTAACAGAGATGCTCCACAAGGACCTTTCCTTCTCATCAATTAAAATTCATGCCTCAGCCATTTCAGCGCATTACAATACTGAGCCACCTCTCTTCTCTCATCCCCTGCTGAAACAATTCCTCAGTGGGGCCAAAAATTTAAGACCACCCAGGAGAGCCCCTACTCCAGCCTGGGACCTTAACTTTGTATTGGAAAAGCTCAGTCTACCTCCTTTTCAGCCAGCTGCAACTGCGCAGTTGAATTTCCTTTCTTAGAAAACTGCTTTCCTTCTAGCCATCACTTCAGCAATACGAATGTCTGAACTTCAGGCCCTCATGGCAGTGGAGCCCTTCATCATCTTCCATCCAGACAGGGTGTCCCTCAGGACCAACTCTTCCTTTATGCCCAAGGTGGTATCCAGTGTGGCCCTTAATCAGTCCATTCATTTGCCTACCTTTTTTTCCTAATCCACAGAACAAAGGCGAACGAATACTACACTCTTTGGATGTGCACAGATAACTAAGATTTTATTTGGACAGGTCTAAGCCTCTCAGAAAAATTGAACAGCTACTAGTTGCCTTTGCTGCAGGGGCAGAGGGGAAGGCCATTTCAAAGCAAACCATGTCCAAGTGGATAGGCCACTGCATTCTTTTCTGCTACAAGCAACATAAAAAACCTACCCTTCAAGGGGATAAGATCACATTCCACCAGGGCTGCATCTACCTCTACAGCCTTTCTCGGAGGTGTCCCTACCAGGGACATCCTAGAAGCTGCTACCTGGAGCTCTGTACATACCTTCACCAAGCATTACCACTTTCCTATGTTTTCTAAATCGAGAGTGGTTTTGCCACTGCAGTCTTGCAGGGCTTAATTGCTGGTCCTAATGCTCTCTAACTTCCTCCTCCCTGCCTTAGCTTTGGGAATCTACCTAAATGTAATGACTGCAACAGTGAAACGCGAAGAACATAGTACAGTTGTGTGCACTTACCATAAATGTAGATGTTCGAGTGTATTCACTGTTGCAGTTTTGGTTACCTACCCTCCAGCCCCCTGACTTCTCTTGGCTATACCTCTCTTCTTGTTTAGTGTATTTCAACTTTCTGGTGTATTTGCTTTTTGTTGGAGGTGTAACCTTTATATGTATATATATATATATATATATATATATATATATATATGTGTGTATATATATATATATGTGTGTATATATATATATATATATATATATACATATATATATATAATTGCTTCCCATTATGGGGGCAGCTGACATCTAGGGCAAGAAAAACTGATGTAAGAGTGTTGGCTGCATGCTTTATACCCCTGACGTCATGGAAGAAGAGAGAGCATCCGACGCAGGACCCAAGACTTTGATATTCAGGCCGGCTGAGGGCTACCTGCAGGCAGATAACCCTAAATGTAATGACTGCAACAGTGAATACACTCGAACATCTACATTTATGGTAAGTGTACACAACTGTACTTTCATGCTCTTCCTTGGATATTTCTTTGAATCTTTTTGCCTCTTGTCCTTGAACTGGTGTTCTGACTGGGCCATTCAGTTCTGAGGATGGTACGTGCGGATGTCACTTTTATGGCCGATGCTTGGGTATTCTATGTGCAGTTTTGCACGTATCTTGTAGTAGCTTTGGTATACTGGCCAGACGTTCGGGTCGCTTATGCAGGAATCAGCCTCATATTATGAATACTGCAACATGGAAGAGAAGGACATCTATGGATATGGTAGAATTTTACACAACTATTCTTTCCTCTAGCAAGATTTCTTATGAGAATTCTTCAATGGATGCTAGCAACACAATGGTCTATTCTTTACCAGCGCATGTGAACACAAATAAAAATCACTCTGTCATGCAAGAGATACCTCTGGTGGTGGGTTCCTTCGGATCAACTTCTACAAGGCTGTCCTTTCATTCTCCCTCAGACCAAAGCCGTAGTGACCACAGATGCTTTTCAGATTGGGTGGGTGTGGAGCACTTTCTGGAGAGAATAGTTCAAGGCACTTGATCCCTCAAAGAGCCAACTTGTACATCAATGTCCTGGAGATGAGAGCAGTGCTTTTAGAGTTGCAGGCCCTCCAGGACACTCTCCCTTTAGGGACAATTGCAATTCAAACAGACAATATGTCACTGGTTTGGTACATCAACAAACAAGGCAGGACCAGATCTTACCCCTTGTGTCAAGAAGCACCCAGTGTGTGACAATGGGCGATCTTATCAAACTGCTTTCTCATAGCAATGCACATTCTAGGAAAATCCAATGTGATAGACAAATTGAGCAGGTCCCATTCTTCTACCTCACAAGTGGCCTCTCAGCATGAAAGTGGGAGAAATAATTTTCGATGGGACTATCCTTGCTGCAATCTTTTTGCTTCTCCCCTAAATAACAAATGCAGCAGCTATTTTGTCCTCATCCCCCGTCAGGGTGAATCACTGTAGGATGCTGTACTTCACGTTTGGCCCCTTAGTCTACTTTATGCTTGCCCAACAATTTCTCTAATTCTGAAATTCCTACAGAAAGCTGCCAGATTGCAGAGCATTGCCATCCTCATTGCACCTTACTAGCCTTGTCAGATGTGGTTCCCCTTCATGTGGCTTCATCATCTTTGCCATCCTTGGATTCTGGATCTGATTCCAGATTTCCTGTCTTATCCAACAGGTATGGTTCACCTGGATAACTCAGACGTCAAGCTAATCGCATGGTTTCTACAGTTCCATTAACAGCCAGACAACTGATGCGCTCTTCCCCTGTCCCATCATATCGTTTTATCTTCCCATAAACCTTCAACAAGAAAACTTTATACAAGTAAATGGAAAAAGTTTGTTTACTGGGCGTAACAAAAGCATATTGATCCCTTTTCATCTCTGATGCATAACATACCTGAATTTTTAGCTTTGATCTTTAATGAAAGGGTAAGTTCCGCTGCCATTAAGGTTCAATTAGCAGCAATATCTAATTTTCATATTGGATTTGAAAATTCTTTTATGGCCTTTTCCAAACTTTGTAAAGCATTCTTAAGAAGGCACTCTTCTGTTGAGACCCCCATATGAAGATCCTACTCCACCATGGAATATGAACTTTGTACTGCAGGCCTTAATTCGTTCTCCCTTTGAACCAATTTGACCTTAAGTTCCTGACTTGGAAAACTGGCTTTCTAGTGGGCAGTTTCCTCAGCCAGAAGAATTACAGAACTTCAGTCTTTGTCATCGAAACCTCCTTACTTGAGTTTTCATAAAGATAGAGTTATATTGCGTACTAGTGCATCTAGCCTTCCAAAGGTGGTGTCGGAATCCAATGTCAATCAATCCATTAGTTTGCCAGTATTTTTTCCTAAATTTACAGGCAAAGGTAAATATATGTTGCATTTATTGGATGTTGACAGCCAAGTATGAGGTTCTTCATGTTTCACTGTTGCAGTCATCACATTTGGGTTATCCCTGCCAGGGTAGCCCTCAGCCGGCCCGAATACCAGAAACTTAGTATTTCTGCATCGGTTGCTGTCACTTCAAAACTGACATTGGGCCGTCAGTAGTATAAAGTAAGGCAGCCGAAGCCATTACATCAGTCTTTCTTGCCGTGGAGCCCAAAGCAGAAGCAGTTTGCACGAGTGCCGGTCGGCCACTACCTGAGATGTTATTCGTGTTTCACTGTTGCAGTCATCACATTTGGGTTATCTGCTTGCAGTAGCCCTCAGTCAGCCTGATTATCAAAGTCTTGGGTCATGCGTCGGCTGCTGTCTCATCTTCCATGACACCACGTAGTCAGGGGTATAAAGCTTCCAGCCGACGCCATTACATCAGTCTTTCTTGCCGTGCGATGCCCGACGCAGAAGCAGTTCGCAAGTGCCGGTCAGCCAACTCCTGAAATGTTTGTTTTCAAGTTTCAGAACCAAAGTCTTCAACTAAGCTAAGTACCTCATTGGGGAACCTTTTTCTTGCTCCAAACCGATGTCAGTAAAAGTTAACAGTTGTATTTCTTGTGGAAAGCAAATACCTCATAAAGATTTTAATTCATACTGCATTCCTTGCTTAGGCCCAGACCATGATGTACCTCGCTGTTGGTTTTGTGCCTTATTCAAACCTCGAACTATTTGTCGTTGGTTCATTTACACTTCTAAATATTTTGGTACTCGGTTCAATTATCCAGAAATGGCTTCGGTAAGCCACCCGACTACCGACATTACGAAAAAACACAAAGATAAAGAGAGACATACCGCATAGGTCCAAAGCTGCCGACGATGCTTCTCCTAAGCTAGTCGCCAGTTCGCTGGTACTCAGGTGCTTTCTCAAACCGTGATGCCCGCTACTTGAGATTTGCAGGTCTCTACTGCGACCTATTCGGAGTCCGGTATTCCAGGAGATGCTTCCTCGACTGTGGAACCTGCGCATGTCTCTACCTTGGATAGGTCTGGAGCCGCTGTGCAGGCACTGGCTTCTGAGGGTGTATTCAGGCCTACTGACTTGCATATTAAACTGACACCATCTTCTTCTTCAAGGCCTAAAACTTGATCCATGCCTAGAAAACCGATGCCCAGACCGCATGGTTAAGCCCCTATGCCTAAAAAACAAATGATAAGAATGGCTGAAGACCTTTTTGCTCTAATCAGGGGAAGACACCCTTCCCCCTCTAAGAGACCTAGGACTGTTTTTCCTTCTGATTCTTCTGATCAGGACTGATGACCAGGATTTACCCTTATCTACCTATGAGGATTCTGATGCAGAGGACTGCATTCTCTCTGCTTCCCCTCCAGAGGATTTCTCTTTTGGTGAAACCTTGCATACTCTTAGGGAGCATTTTCGCTGGGAAAGCCAGGATTACTCTGACTCCAGAAAGAGTCTTAGGGATTTCTTACTCCTGCCCCAACACAGGCCTTTAGCTATACCTCCTGTACTGGACATTGTTGATGATGCCTTCTCGGAATCTAGCCTGACCCCTGACTCTCTACCTCCTGTTCCCAGGAAACCTGATAGGTATTGCAGGGTTCCTAACTCTCATGTTCCTTTTTAAAAATCCTACTGCGGATCCTGAGACCATTTCACAGGGAGCCAAGGGAATTAAGGCTACTACTGCCAAAAATCATACCCCCTCTAATAGAGATTCCAGGGCGCTGGATAAATGGGGTAAGAAGGTATACACTTCTGCAACCTTGGCCATTAGAGCCTTAAACTGCCAGTTTCATATGTTAAAGTATCAGCAGCATATTATTGGATTGCTTAAACAGAAAATGATGTTGATTCCTGATTGTGCTGAAAATAAAGATTTACAGAATTTAATGCATTCTGCTGAACAAGTTGGAAAATGTGCTTTGCAATGTGGTTTTGATTCATTAGAGGCATCTTGCAGGGCTGCTGTCACTGGGTCTGTACTTAGAAGGCATGCTTGGCTTAAGGAGCAATCCTTGCCAGATCATGTTAAGGCTAAATTGCTGGATGTTCCCTTAAACCAAGACCACCTGTTTGGCAACAAAACAGAAGTAGTACTTAAAAAGATGGAGGAAAAAGCTAAATCTATGCAAAATGTTAAAGATTTCCTGCAAGTACAGCCTCCCAGATTTAGTAGGCATTGGCCCTCTAAGAATTGGTCCTTTCCTGCCTCTTCCAGGCCTTCTCAGTCCAAACCCAGAACCAGCAGAACACCCAGGCTGCAGTCCCAAGGGACTCGCAGGACTAAGCAGTGGGGGGCTTCCACTTCCAAATCAGGATGTAGCAAGACTCCCCCCTATGGTAAACTGTCTCAATGACTTAACTTTAAACATTTCAAGCCCTGCTCAACTGACTGTTCCTTTAGGGGGCAAGATTGCCCTGCAGGCAAAAAATTAGGAACTCATTACCCAGGACAAATGAGTTTGAAATATAGTTTCCCAAGGATACAGATTCCACTTCCACTCCTTACCAACCCTAAACGGTTGGCCAAATCTACCCCCAAATCAGTGGGCAGAGGCTCAAAAGCAAGTTCTCTCTCTTTTAAGCATCAGGGCTATTCAGCCTGTCCCAGAAGAGGCACGAGGACAAGGTTTCTACTCAAGATTTTTTCTGGTACCCAGAAAAGACAATTCCTGGCGTCCTATCCTGGACCTGTCTATCCCAAACATATTTTTGGTAATCCCAGAATTCAAGATGCTAACTCTTCGTCAGCTGCTTCATATGCTAGGCAAAGATGCCTGGTTGGCAACACTGGATTTAAAGGAAGCCTACCTGCACATCTCAATAAGGGAATCTTGCAGAAGATACCTACTCTTCAAAGCAGGCCACATGCAGTATCAGTTCTCTGCACTGCCCTTTGGCTTATCTACTGTGCCCAGGGTATTCACAAAGTGCCTAGCTCCAGTCATTGCTTTTTGCAGGCAAAGAAATATTCAAATATACCCATACCTGGCCGATTGTCTAATTCAGGCAGAAAGCCAGGACATACTATTGAATCATCTGGCATTTGTAAAGAAACTGCTAACTTCTCTGGGATACACCATAAACGAAAAGAAATCACATCTTGTACTCGGCCAGCAAGTTGTATTCCTGGAAGCAAGCTTGAATACAACTTTCCAGATGGCCTACCTCACGCCAGTGAAACAAGTTCATTTAACAGCTTACTTCCAACTACTGGCCACAAAGACCCAGCTATCTGCAAGGAAAATACTGCAAGCCCTGGGGTTCATGGCCTCCTGCATTCTACTAATTCTAAATGCAAGACTACATATGAGGAAACTACAATGGTATCTAAAAAGCCTATGGTGTCAACATTCTCAGGATCTAGAATTAATGATTCCTATTATACCTTGTCTACAGATAGAGTTCCTTTGGTGGGCAGAGGCCTGCCACCAGATCAAGGGACTGCCTTTCACTCTACCCCCTGCCGCCCAAACCCTAACAACAGACACATCAGACTATGCATGGGGGGCTCACTTGGCAGGGAAGTGCATTCAGGGCAAATGGAACCCAAGTTAAATGCACCTGCATGTCATTCAAAAAGAAATGGTAGCTGTACAGAATGCTCTGACAGCCTTCAAGGACCACATTCTTCCAGGACAATTATTGGTAAAGATGGACAACACCACTGTTACGTGGTACATAAACAAGCAGGGAGGGACCCACTCATACCCTCTCTGCAGACTAGCCATGGCTCTGTGGAACACAGCATTGAACTACCAAGTGCACCTACAGGCTCAATTCCTGCCAGGAAAGCTAAATACACTGGCAAATGATCTAAGCAGAAATCTCATGGACCTACATGAGTGGAAACGGGAACCAAAGATATTCAGCATGTTGGGGAAAAAATGGGGGAGCTCAGAGATAGACCTGTTTGCCTCCCCCCAGAACTATCAAGTGGACAAATTCTGCACAAGGACTCTCTACAAACAAGCTTGGAAAGTGGATGCCCTGTCCTTCACCTGGAAAAACCTATCGGTTTATGCCTTTCCCCCTGTGCCTCTCCTCTCTGAGGTACTACTAAAGATCAAACAGGACAAACCAAGGACAATACTGATTGCACCAGACTGGCCACGCCAACACTGGTACCCCCTCTTGTGCAGTGTGTCACTGCTGGCACCATGGCACCTGCCTCAGACCCCTACCCTGTTTTCCCAACAGGAGGGCCAGATTCTGCACCCACAGCTTCAAACCTTGAACCTGGCAGTCTGCCTAATTACCTGATTTCTCCGTTACCATCCCTTAGTAAACAAGTGATGGATGTCATTCTGTAGGCAAGGAGGCTTAGTGCTAGAAAATCCTATGCTGAAAAATGGAAAAAGATTCTGTTCCCTGGAGCGAAACTCAGGGGATGGGCACAGCACCGCCCAGTTTACCTCAGATTCTTCAATACTTAACTGAGATGCTTCACATGGACCTTTCCTTTTCCTCCATCAAAATTCATGCCTCAGCCATTTCAGCTCATTACAGTACAGAACCATCCCTCTTCTCTCATCCACTGCTGAAGCAGTTCCTCAGAGGTGCCCAAAATTAAGACCACCCAGGAAAGCCCCTACTCCAGCCTAGGACCTCAACTTTGTATTGGAAAAACTCACTCTACCTCCCTTTGAGCCAGCTGCAAATGCAGAGTTGAAATTCCTTTCTTGGAAAAAAGCCTTCCTTCTAGCCATCACTTCAGCAAGAAGAGTGTCTGAATTACAGTTCCTCATGGCAGTGGAGCCTTTCATCTTTCATGCGGACATGGTGTTATTCAGGTCCAATCCCTCCTTCATGTCCAAGGTGGTATCCATTGTGGCCCTTAATCAGTTTATTCATTTGCCAGTTTTCTTTTCTAATCCTCAGAACAAGGGGGAATGAATATTGCACTCATTGGACGTGCACAGACAACTTAGATTTTACTTGGACAGGACTAAACCTCTCAGGAAATCTGAACAGCTGCTGGTTGCATTAGCTGCAGGGGCAGAGGGGAAGGCCATTTCAAAGCAAACCAGTTCTAACTGGATAGACCACTGCATTCATTTCTGCTTTAAGCTCCATGGAAAACCTACCCCACAGGGGATTAGACCACATTCAACCAGGGATGCATCTACCCTCTATAGCCTTTCTCAGAGGTGTCCCTATCAGGGACATCCTAGAAGCTGCTACCTGGAGTTCTGTACATGCCTTCACCAAGCATTACCACTTGCCAATTTTTTTCTAAATCCAGAGCTGGTTTTGCCACTGTAGTCTTGCAGGGCCTTATAGCTGGTCCTAATGCTATCTAATTACCTCCTCCCATCCTTAGCTTTGGGAATCTACCCAAATGTGATGACTGCAACAGTGAAATACGAAGAACATAGTATAGTTGTGTACACTTACCATAAATTTAGATGTTCGAGTGTATTCACTGTTGCAGTCCTGGTTACCCTCCCTCCAGCATCCTGACTTCTATTGACTATTCCTCTATTCTTGTTTAATATGCTTAAAGCTTTGTGGTGTATTTGCTTTTTTGTTGGAGGTGTAACCTTGTATATATTTGCTTCCCATTATGGGGCACCTGACATCTTGTTATTTTTTATTTTTTTATTTTACATTTGTTGACTGGGCTAGTCTAGCTGGATATATGTCCATTTTCAGTAGAGGCCCGTGGAGAAAAGCTCCAAGACAGATACAAACAGACAATAAGTATAGTTACAAAAAAAAAAAAAAAAAACAAGATGTAGATAGAGAAGATATTTTATGCATTTAACAGTACATATCATAAAACTATATACAAAGTTTAGAGCAAGATATATACATATGTTAGTGGCTAAAAATAGTATCCAGGCTCTTACTAGATGCTTTCCATTGCACTACAGAAGATTAATTTAGTGGAGAGAGAACAGCAAGAAAATATTAGTAGCATTAATGATAGGTTAGTCAGGGTTCGTACCAAGGGCACAGCCAGTGTGTTTTGAGGAAGGTTTTAAGTTTTTGTTTGAAGAGTGGTAAGGAAGGAAGGGAAGTAAGTTCATTAGGTAGAAGGTTCCAGTTTTTCCCAGTTGTGTTTGAGAATAGAGAATCCCCTGCCATGTTGTGAGACTTGTTGATGTTAACTAGGAGTTTATTTGATGAACGCAAGGCATTAAGATTTTTATAGGGGGTTATGAGGTCTGAGAGTATTGGAATATTGTTTGGCTGGTAAAGGATCTTATGAGCAATTGTAAGTTGGTTGAATTGAAGCTGGTTTTGAAGTTCAATCTATCCGAGTTGTTTGAGATTCTGATAGTGGTGGGTTCTGAAGGGTTTACCAGTAGCAAACCTGGCAGTATTATAAGAGGTAGCAAGTTTGAGAAGATTCTTTTTGGATAGATTAGTGTATATTGGTGAGGCATAGAGTAGAGTAGAGATTAGATGGGAGTGGGCAATGGTAGATGTTCATCGTGTTTCACTGTTGCAGTCATGACTGTAGGGTTCTCCCCTGCCGGCAGGCAGCCCTCGGTCGGCCAGAATCCCAAAGTCTGGGTCCGGCATCGGTTGTTCAACTCTGCTCCCTGACGTCAGAGCGCCAGGAGTATAAAGCTGACAACCGACGCCATCTTCTCCAGTCTTTCTTGCCGTGCGGTGATAGCAGTTTGCAAGTGCCGGTCGGTAGACTCCTGACGAATATTTCTACTTACTTCGGTCCGAAGACTTTCTTCTCCACTCAAAGCTAAGTACCCCGTTGGGGAAACTTTTTTCTTGCTCCACTCCGATGTCAGAAACAGTTAATAATTGTATTTCATGTGGGAAGCAAATACCTCATAAGGATTTTCATTCTTACTGTATTCCTTGCTTAGGCCCTGACCACGACGTAGCTAGTTGTCGGTTTTGTGCTAGATTCAATCAGCGTACAATCAAGCGAAGGTACGATTTTGCTTTTCATTACTTCGGTAGGCGCTTTAACTACAAAATGTCGTCGGACACGGTTCCATCTACCAGAGTTCACAAGCGTCGCAAGGATAAAGACAGGCCTCCGAGGTCCAAATCTAATGATAGCGCACATGTGGAGCCAGCTTCAGGTTCGGCCGTCGTCAGTGAGGCGCTTTTGCAGCCCCTGTCGTCGGCCATTTCAGAACCGATGGCCGAAACGGACTCTCATGAGGAGCCAACCAGGCCTTTAAATATCTCTGTTGCAGGACCTTCGGACAATGCTCCTTCGGATGGGTCTGGAGCCGCTGTGCAGGTACCGGCTTCCGAAGGAGTTTTCAGGCCTACTCAGCTTCAAGTAAATGCAAAGCCAAAGACAAAGGCAAAGACTCCTTCTAAATCAAAGACTTCAGCACAGGTCTCTTCTGAACTGGCTCCCAAGTCACAGAAACAGTTACTCAAGATGGCGGAGGATTTACTCACAATGATTAGGGGTTCTCATCCCCCTCCAGACAAAAGGCCAAGGCAGGATGTTTATTATGATTCCTCTGATCAGGCTTCTGTTTCCTCAGTTTCTTCTTCTGATCAGGAATATTCTTTCTCTCCTTATGAGGATTCTGATGCGGAAGAATCCATTCCTTCAGCTTCTCCTCCTGAGGATTTTTCTTTTGGGGAAACTCTGCATGAAATGAGGGAACATTTCCACTGGGAGGGACAGGAGTATTCAGAATCCAAGAAAAGACTGAGGGATTTTCTTCTTCTACCCCAACATAGACCCCTGGCTATTCCTCCTGTTTTGGATATTGTGGATGATGCCTTTTCGGAGGCCAATTTAACCCCTGATTCTTTTCCTCCTGCTCCTGTTAAGCCTGATAGGTACTACAGGGTTCCTGATTCCCATCAGTTTTTATACAAGAATCCTACTGCTGACCCTGAAACCATTTCTCAGGGTCCTAAGGGTGTTAAGGCTGCTACTGCCAAAAATCCTATTCCTACTGAAAAGGATTCTCGAGCCTTGGAAAGATGGGGCAAAAAGGTGTACACTTCTGCTACTTTGTCCATTAGGGCTTTAAACTGTCAGTTTCATATGCTTAAATATCAGCAATTTCTCTTATCTGTCTTAAAACAAAAATTTACTTCCATTTCTGCCTGTGCAGAGGATAAGGAACTACATGACTTATTGCATGCCACTGAACAAGTTGGGAAGCATGTTTTACACTGTGGATTTGATGCCTTGGAGGCTTCTTGTAGGGCTGCGGCCTCTGGCACAGTCATTAGGAGACATGCATGGCTAAAGGAACAGAATTTACCTGAACAAGTAAAGGCTAAATTATTGGATGCTCCTGTTCAGCATAGGTGATTAAAAAGATGGAGGATAAGGCGAAATCCATGCAAACAGTTAAAGATTTCTTACAAGTACAGCCTCCTAGATTTAGCAGGAATTGGCCATCAAAAAACTGGTCCTTTCCCTCTTCAGACAGGCCTCAAAGGGGTAGATATAGACGCTCCAGAGGGAGGCCTCAAACACAGGCTGCTTATAGACCAAGGCAGTGGACTGCTTCTACCCCTAGGGGAGGAGAGGACAGACCACAGTCTCAAAGGAAACAAACTCAATGACTCCCTCGGTTGGGCTGCAGGAACATCTTGCCTGAAAGCCCCTCTCGGAGGAAAACTCTCTCTTTTTTACCAAAATTGGACTCAAATAACCCAGGACAAATGGGTTTTGGATGTGATTTTAAGAGGTTACAAATTCCATTTTCAAAACGGATGGCCAGACCTTCCAAAACATCACTGGACGGAGGCCTTAAACCAGGTGGAAGCTCTTTTGGCTATGAATGCCATAGAACTGGTACCTCTTTCAGAGATAGGAAAAGGGTTTTACCCAAGGCTCTTTCTAGTCCCAAGAAAGCAAAATTCATGGAGACCCATTCTGGATCTGTCGGTCTTGAATACCTTCCTAGAGATTCCAAAATTCAAGATGCTTACTCTACAGCAGTTACTTCCAATGCTGTCCAAAGATGCATGGATGGTGACTTTGGATTTAAAGGAGGCATATTTACACATTCCCATCAGGCAGGATCGCAGAAAATACCTCAGGTTCAAGGCCGGATCGAGGCACTTTCAATTCTCTGCGCTGCCCTTTGGATTATCTACTGCGCCCAGGGTCTTCACCAAATGCCTGGCTCCAGTAGTAGCTTACTGCAGACTCAAGGGAATTCAAATATACCCTTATCTGGATGATTGCCTAATTCAGGCAGACAGCAAGGATGTCTTACTCCAGCATCTATATTTTGTACAAAGCCTTCTCAAATTCCTGGGATTCTCTGTAAACGTAAAAAAGTCAAATTTGACACCATCACAAGAGATAACTTTTCTGGGTGCTCTTCTAAATACTACAACCCAGATGGCTTTTCTGACATCCGAAAAACAATTACAGCTGGCATCAACTTTCAAGGCCTTGGCAACTCTGACCCATCTATCTGCAAGGAAATTCCTGCAGGCTTTGTGTTACATGGCCTCCTGCATCCTTCTCGTACCATATGCAAGACTACAAATGAGAAAAATACAGTGGTACCTAAATGTGTATGGTCTCAGCATTACCACAGTTTGGACATACTGATTCCTGTCCTTCCTTGCCTTCAAAGGAATTTCTTTGGTGGTTCAGGGCATGTGCTCTAAACAAAGGGAAGCCCTTCCGTCTACCTCCTGCCTCTCAGATTCTAACCACGGACGCCTCGGATTATGCTTGGGGAGCCCATTTTCAGGGCAATTGTCTGCAGGGCCTTTGGACAAAGGATCAGAAGCACCTGCATATCAACTTAAAGGAGATGTTAGCCGTTCAGAAAGCTCTATTGGCCTTCAGGAATCTCATACAGCCAGGACAACTACTAATACGGACAGACAACACCACAGTTATGTGGTACATAAACAAGCAAGGGGGATCTCATTCCTACCCCCTTTGCAGACTAGCCATGGATTTATGGAACACAGCTCTAACTTGCAATCTGGATCTTCAAGCTCAGTTTCTACCAGGAAAACTTTGAGCAGAAACCTTTCGGATCCACACGAGTGGATGCTGGACACCAAAATATTCAGGATGATAACAGCAGTATGGGGATGTCCTCACATAGATCTCTTTGCATCCCGTTTAAATCATCAGCTGCAGATTTTTTGCACCAGGACATTCCACAGAGAGGCTTGGAAAGTGGATGCCCTGTCATTCAGTTGGAGGAACCTCTTGGGATATGCCTTTCCGCCTCTACCTCTTCTTCCACGAGTTTTATTGAAGATAAAACAGGACAAACCCAAGATGATAATCTTGTTGGCTCCAAATTGGCCTTGGCAGTTTTGGTATCCAACTCTAATAAACCTATGCCTGGAGCCCCCTTGGATTTTACCTCAGTCTCCAAACCTTCTGTCCCAACATCAAGGTCACGTTCTACACTCTCATGTCAGAACTCTCAGCCTGGCGGCCTGGTTAATCCAGGGCCTTTGATTTCTTCATTCCTACCCAAGCAGGTTATGGATGTCATTTTGGAAGCTAGACGTCCTAGCACTAGGAAATCTTATGCGGGAAAATGGAAAAGATTTTGTTCCTGGATGCAGGCTCAGGATTCTGATCCTCTTCTTCCTAACATTACTTTAATTCTACTTTACTTGACGGATCTCTTACATAAGGGTCTCTCTTTCTCTTCCATTAAGATCCATGCTTCAGCTATTTCTGCTCATTATAATACAGAGCCTCCCATCTTTTCCCACCAGCTCATGAGACAGTTCCTCAGAGGAGCTAAGAACTTAAGACCTCCTAGATCTCCTCCTATTCCTGCTTGGGATCTCAATTATGTTTTGGAAAAACTAACCTTGCCTCCTTTTGAGCCTGCCGCTTCTGCTGACATCAAGTTTTTATCTTGGAAGACAGCTATCCTGTTGGCACTAACCTCTGCCAGAAGAGTTTCAGAGTTACAAGCTCTTATGGCGGTGGAACCTTTATTTTTCATCAAGACAGGGTATCTTTGAGGACTAATCCGACCTTTATGCCTAAGGTGGTTTCCAAAGTGGCTTTAAATCAAACTATCCACTTGCCAACCTTTTTCCCCACTCCTCAAAATAAAGGGGAACGGATCTTACATTCCTTGGATGTACATCGACAGCTACGTTTTTACCTGAACAGAACCAAGGACATCAGAAAATCTGAACAATTGTTTGTTTCTTAAGCTTCAAGTTCCCAAGGTAAAGCCATTTCTAAACAAACCATTTCTAAATGGATTGCTCATGGAATCAGATTTTGTTATTCACACCATGGAAAGCAAATCCCAGGGACCATACGGACTCATTCCACCAGAGCTGCTGCCAGTTCTGCAGCCTTCCTCAGGGGAGTTCCTACCAAGTACATATTGGAAGCTGCAACTTGGAGTTCAGTGCATACTTTCTCTAAGCACTACAATTTGCCACTCTACTCTAAGTCTAGGGCAGGCTTTGCCTCTGCAGTCTTGCAGGGCCTTTTATCTGCCCCTTCTTCTTTATGACCACCTCCCTTTCTTTCAGCTTTGGGATTCTACCCTACAGTCATGACTGCAACAGTGAAACACGATGAACATAGTACAGTTGTGTACACCTACCATAAATGTAGATGTTCGAGTGTCTTCACTGTTGCAGTCTGGGTTTCCCTCCCTCCTGTCCCCTCTTATTTTTACTTTTGTGTGGTTCCTTTTTTCACCATTCTTCTGAGGTGTATTTGCAAAGGTTTTGGGACCATTTTCATTTTGGGACTCCTGACATCTGGGGCAAGAAAAACTGGAGAAGATGGTGTCGGTTGTCAGCTTTATACTCCTGGCGCTCTGACGTCAGGGAGCAGAGTTGAACAACCGACGCCGGACCCAGACTTTGGGATTCTGGCCGACCGAGGGCTGCCTGCCGGCAGGGGAGAACCCTACAGTCATGACTGCAACAGTGAAGACACTCGAACATGTACATTTATGGTAGGTGTACACAACTGTACTTTCTTGCTATTGGTGTAAGGAAGGCTTTGACTGTACAGGGAGCCCATTTTTCTGTTAACTGATTTGTATAGTGTTGTTATTGTGGATGTTGAAGTTAACGTTGCTTATTGTAATCCCAAGGAGTTTGGTGGTCGAGTCTGGGTATATGAGGGTACCCTTGTTAGAAATTACTGAGATATCTATTGCTGTGGACCTACAAGTAGGAGTAAAGAGCAGGAGCTTTGTTTTTTTTTTTTTTTTTTTTGTTTAGAAAAACTGATGTAATGGTGTTGACTGCATGCTTTATACCCCTGACTACCTGACGTCATGGAAGATGAGACAGCCACCGACGTAGTACCCAAGACTTCAATAATCAGGCCGACTTGAGGGCTACTGCAAGGAGATAACCCAAATGTAATGACTGCAACAATGAATACACTCGAACATCTACATTTATGCTAAGTGTACACAGCTGTACTTTTCGTCTACCGAGTTGAAGTTTCTTCTAAAGCTAAGTACCCCGTTGGGGATCCTTTTTTCTTGCACTAACTGATGTCAGAAAAAGTTAATTGTCTCACCTGTGGAAAGCAAATACCACACCGAGACTTTCATTCTTACTGCGTCACTTGTTTAGGCCCAGACCATGATGTCCCCCATTGTCGCTTCAGTGCTTTGTTCAATGCCTGAACTATCCGTCGTCGGGCCCTTATTGTAGCCATATATTTTTGCTTACAGTCCTCCAATTCCGATATGGCTTTGGTAAGCCATCCGACAGCAGATCTTCCGAAAAAACGTAAAGATAAAGACAGACACAGACTGCACAGGTCCAAACCTACTGACAATGCTTCCCTTAAGCTAGTACTCAGTTTTCCGATCCTCAGTGAGGCACTTTCGCAGCCCCTGATGCTCACTTCTGTGGATTCACAGGCCGTTACCAAGACCCTTTCCAGTATGCTGCAAAACTGTTTTTCGACTAAGGATCCTGCGGTCATCTCTCCCTTGGGTGGGTTTGCGACTACCATTCTTTCAGAAACGACTAAGTTTCTAAGGCCCAGGGTATGAACTACACACAAGAAACTGACGACCCACTCTCAGGCGCCGCCTTCCTTGCCTCAGTCTCAAATGCTTAAAATGGTGGAAGACCTTATCATGCTGATCAGGGGAAGCCAAGCTACCTCCCTCCAAATGGAAAAGAGATCTGTCCCCTGTAATTTTGTCTGAACAAGAGTCAAATGACCCTGATGCATCTGAATATGAAGACATGCAACCCCTCTCTACTTATGAGAATTCTGATGCAGAGGATTCCATTTCTTCAGCCTCTCCCCCATTTCTGCACCTGGATCCAAGCTAAGGGAGATAATACGGCACAGGCCTCCCTCCCTCTCATCCTGGATCACTTAGCTGACCTACTACACAGTGGCCTCTCTTTCTCCTCTATAAAAATTCATGCCTCTGCTATTTCTGCTAATTTCCCCAGTGAGCAGCCCCTTTTCTCACACCTTTTGATCAAACAGTTCCTAAGAGGGGCTAGCAACTTGAGGCTACCCAGAAGGGCACCGGCCCCAGCTTGGGACCTTAACTTTGTATTGGAAAAGCTCACCCAGACCCCTTTCGAACCAGCTTCTTCTGCAGAGCTAAAATTTCTCTCCTGGAAGACAACATTCCTTCTGGCCATCACTTCAGCCAGAAGAGTCTGTAAGCTGCAAGTGCTCATAGCTGTAGAACCCTTCACCATCTTCATTCCAACAGGGCATCCCTCAGAACTAACCCATCCTTCATACCCAAAGTGGTGTCCAGTGTGGCTCTCAACCAATCCATTAATTTGCCAACCTTTTTTACTAATCCCCAGAACAAGGAGGAAAGGATTTTGCACTCTTTAGATGTGCATAGACAGCTCAAATTCTATCTAGACAAGACTAAATCCTTCAGAAAGTCTGATCAATTGCTAGTTAGCTTTGCTACAGGGGCAGAAGGCAAAGCCATCTCCAAACAAACCATCTCCAAATGGATAGCACACTGCATCCATTTCTGCTACAAACAACATGGAATGCCTCCCCCCAAGGGGATCAGGACTCACTCCATCAGAGCAGCCTCCACCTCTGCAGCTTTCCTCAGAGGAGTCCTCACCAGGGACATCCTGGAGGCTGCCACCTGGACATCTGTTCACAGTTTTACCAAGCATTACCACTTGCCTCTCTTCTCCAAATCCTGGGCAGGGTTTTCCTCTGCAGTCTTGCAGGGCATCCTAGCCACCCCCTAGTTTCTTTGACTGCCTCCACCCATTTCCTCAGCTTTTGGAATCAACCCACATGTGATGACTGCAACAGTGAAACACGAAGAAGATAGTACAGATGTGTACACTTACCATAAATGTAGATGTTCGAGTGTATTCACTGTTGCAGTCCTGGTTTTCCTCCATCCCCCTTTCTTTTCTTTCCTTACAAGGAACATATTAGTATTTACTTTCTACTGGTGGGGTTCTTCCACCAGAACCTGGCTCCTACTTGGGGGGATCCTGACGGGTTAGGGCAAGAAAAACTGATATAATGGCGTCAGCTGCCTTATTTACTACTGATGACCTAATGTCAGTCCTGAAGCGACAGTAACTGATGCAGAAATACTAAGTCTCTGGTATTTGGATCGGCCTAAGGCTACCCTGACAGGGATAACCCAAATGTGATGACTGCAACAGAGAATACACTCGAACATCTACATTTATGGTAAGTGTACACAGCTGTACTTTTACTTATGTAGGACAAACGAAATCAGGAAGACAAGACCAATTGGTTGTTTCATTTGCAGATTTGAAATTGGGTAAGCCAGTTGCAAAAGTAACTGTAGCCAGATGGCTGACTGATTGTATTTCTTTTATCTGTAATAAATTGGATCTATCCTTATCCAGACCTGTAATAGCCCATTCAACTAGGTCCATAGCAACTTTTTCAGTGTTTCTGTTCAGAGCTTCCATGGACAACGTGCAGCTGCAACCTGGGCAAATCCTCATACCTTTATCGCTCATTACAGACTGGATCTGGTCTCAAGGGGTAGACCAGCATTTGGCTGAGCTGTGCTCAAAGATATCCTCCTTTAGAGCCCACCCAGGATTTTAGGTAGCTGGGGACTGTATCCCAACAACTGAGGATAGAATGAAAATTGACATAATCAAATAAAGAAATTATGTACTCACCATAACGTTCCCTCCATTTGTCCATTTTCCTTCTTCCTCATCTTCCTGCCCACCAACCCTTGATTCAACAAATTTCTGGAACAATGGGATTTTGTAAGGACACCTCTGCCCTTTATGATTGAGCCCCAGGTATAGTTCCTTCTGTAGGACATAGGCAAATTTGTCTGTCTTGTCTTGGCAGATACCACTTTAGGTAAATCAGCAATCAAGATCTGTGGTATGTTAGGGGTTATTGCATTATGGGTAAGGGAGAAGCTCGAGAGCTTTTTGGTTACCACAAGCTTTAGTAATGGCCAAGTCGTATCCCAGGTTTGCATCCAAACTCAACAGTTGAGGAAGAATGAAAATGGGCAACACAGATGGAACTGTATAGTGAGTACATAACTTTTTTTCTGTCTAGTTTAACCCAGTTATTGTGCCTCTGGGTATAATTTGTAAATTCTCACAATTCCTTCTACTGAATTCATTTCTTCCATACCAAATATTTTCATAAATTTCTTCAGAAATGTACTCTTGTCGTATTTTCCCTTATAGCCCCCCCCCCCCCTCCAGGGTGCATCCTCATTACTGGAAATCAAATTCCGTTTAACCATCTGCTAAATGCTGAGTATTTCTCCCAGAGTTTTCTTAAGACTCCATAGCAGCAGTTTAGGTGAAATATCAATACATGCTGGCATAATGCTCATTCCTCGTCAGTAGCACCTTACCACTACAAATCTGTCATTATATATTTTTTTCTTCTATCATGATTGGAGCTTCTCTAGCAATTAATGCAACTAATACACTTTTCCTTTGTCTCTGATATTATACTGAATATCTATCCTAAAAATAATTTATCAAATTCACATGCTTTGTTCTTTCCAGATGTTTCTTGTAGTATTGCTATTTGCACTCTGCATTTCTTAATATAATTAAATATTCTTTCTTTATCTGTATGTATGAGGCTATTCACATTCCAAGATAATATGGAAAGTGTCGCCATTATGAAAATAATTAATTTTTCTCACCTGTGAGACAGCTTTTTTTAAAATCTATTTTCAGGTTTTGTGATACATGTACCTACTAACGTTTGGCAGCTTAATCCTTTGTACAGTTTTTTGTCATCAACATTAGAACCCATATCACAGAGCCCCTCGCTGACCCTCTTCAAGAGAAATCTTGATGAGTGGATGGGTAATTATAAATTTACTCCTGGGATCACTTCTATGGCCCTGCTGGACAGAGGCTCAGGAATCTAGTCTAAAAGGGAGGTGAAAGCCAACGTTCTGGCTAGGCTTATAAATGCCCTAGGGCAGATAGCCTAGTACCTACCTATGAACCTATTTTACAAGACTTTTTGTTTTATTGAAAACCCTCAAACAAAAAAAAGAAACACACCCGTAACCTGTTAGACATGCGTGTTTGTTTTTATTAGGGTATCTTCAAACAGTGAAGTTTCTTCAAACAGTGAAGTTTAACACTCCCATTAGGAACAGTTGTCTAAAATAGACAGCTGCAAACATATGCTTTAACCCTAAAATTAGCCATGCTAAGATGCTTATTATTGCCTGTGCTTCTACTTACACTAATTGGTGTCTGTCTCTTTTTTTATCTTTATTCCCCTCCCATCTATGGAAAACATCTTGCGTGCTTTCAGAAATATAATGTTCTGGCTTTTATGGCCTTTTATCAGCTTGTCTCCATAGGAAATGTAAGAGAAAAAAGAATGTCCTCAGCTGCAGGCTTCTAAAGACCAACTGAAACTTTTTTTTTTTTTTTTTTTTTTTTGCTAAAGGAAAAGTTTTTGTTATATTCAGTGTTCTCTTATTAATTGCTTCCACTTAAAACTTGTTATTATATTAAGGTTGTTGTTGTGTCTTTCGGCTTTTCCCGGTTAGAGGTCGCCATAGCGGAACTCCGGTCTGCTAATGATTGGCAGTAGATTTTTACGTGCCGAGTTGCCGGCCCTGATGCACAACCTTCAACAAAGGTATGCCCATTCACACATGTCTTCACACAGAAGACGCTCTAGCTGAGAATCGAACAGGACGTCTTACTGTGAGGTGACAACGCTACGGCAGCACCACCACCGCATCTTGTTATTATATTAAGGTAAGGGTCTTAATTCAGACACTCGCCTATGCAAAAGTAAGAGAAAACGTATCATTTCTACGTATGTTGTGATACATGTACTTTTCACCCCATCCCCCACATCAGCAAGCCAATATTATAATATGTTAATTTAAATATGCTTATGTTTAGCCTTTTTTCTTTTTTTGTATTGTATTGCTTATATTTATTAATTCTAAAAAGGGGAGAAAAAAGGCATCTGTGTACTTTAGTGTCTTTATCACATACAAGAACAACTAAATTGCTTTGCTGTGAAACATGCAGTGTGATGTTGTCCTATCTTGCCTTCATTCTTACTAGGTTGGGTTTGAATTCAATCCTTGGATCCGTCTCAGACTTTTTTTCAAGCTCGAGGTCCCCTGCTAGCTTGTGGCTAACTCCCTATCCCAGTATGTACTGGAACTATCCCCAGATCTCATTTGCCGCTAAACAGATTGAGCTTTCGTCTGCTAGCTCTGGCCAAGTACAATCCTTTTGATTATTTTTTGGTCCATAATTCTTGGGTAGTTTAGATAATTGGATCATTTAGCTTTTATAGCTTAGTGTGCCTACTAATGATTTGGTATTTTTCGCATTTGAGCTGTTTCTGACTTTGGCCGTCATTTTTTTCGCTAGGTCTTGTATTTTCCCTTCCTGGCTTATGTTAATCTGGGGTCTATATTACATATCCGAACGCCTAAGTGTTCAAATCGCTAAAGATCGACCTTTAGAGATCGAACATTCAAATGTTCGAATATGTACTAAAATAAAATTTAAAAAAAAAAAGAAAAGAAAAAGGAAAGGGTTTAAGCAGGGGGGCAACCCCTCCTGCACCCCCACACCCCCCGCTACTTAAATATACCAACTCCAAGATCGCACTTCAGTACACTACAGTGCAGAAACGGGAAATTTCTCATTCCCTACACTGTAGCGAGATCTTGGAGTTGGTATATTTAAGTAGTGTGGGGTGCAGTGGGGCTTGCCCCCCTGCTTACACCTTTTAGTTTTTTTTTTTTTTTAATTTTTATTCATATTCGAACATTTAAATGTTTGATCGATAATGGTTTAGCGATTCGAACATTTAAGTGTTTGGATATGTAATATAGACCCGTTAATCTGTAGTTTTGCTCTATTAGTGGTATAGTTTGTTTAAATTAGAAAACTGTTACAGAGCCCATTGTAGTTAGAGGGCTTTAACCCTTGTGTTTCTTGCTCTTTCCCTTCCCGGTTTGTGACAAGTGTAGTTGCCATTGTAGTGTTTCAGTTCATTTAAGTTAGAGAGTTGTAACAGGGCCCATTTAAGTTATAGGACTTAGTCTTTGTTTTTTTCTCTGTGTGTTCTGCGTCCTCAGTAGCTTGAACCATTTAAGTTAGAGGGTCTAGCCTAAAAAAAAAAAAAAAAAAAAAAAAAAAAAAATGGTTGTGGTTTGCTGCTGTTCTTTCACCTTAAAAATGTCCGGTAAGAAATCTAAGCCAATGGGTTTTAAAAAGTGCGACAGTTGTAGCAAAAAGATGCCCCTTAGCACTAAACACAGCCTTTGTTTATTGCCTTGTGGCTGTCCATCTCCAGGAGTATTGCTTTGTTTGCCACTTGTTGAATCATAGAGACTTCATGGAGAGGAAAAATAAGTTGATTCTAAAAGGACTTCTTAAAATTCCCTTCTCAGTGGCACTGGAAGAAGGTCCAGGTTCATCTAGATTGGATAATTCACCTTCTGCAAAATCTAACAAATCAGACAAGTCTGGAAAAAGACCTTCCTCTTTTTCATCATTGGATCCGGCATACAAAATACCTAGACTGTCCTCCTCGGATCTGAAGTCTGCTGGATCAGACAAGGCTCTATCGCCTCCGACACCTTTTTGCTTAGTGCCTGTGGAGTTTGAGCTTAGGAGCCGGTCTCCAACCTTGGAGTCAGTCTCCCCATTTTTGAGATCGCCCATACTATAAAAAACTAAATCTCCCATTCCCTCGACCCGGTCTTCTAGGAGCCTTTCCATTGATGACTTGGATCGGGTGGTACAGAAGCTCTTACAGACACCGGTGCTGGCCATATTACTGTTGGATCCAACCCCCAGGGCTTCAGATCCTATGACATCCACTTCCTCTGCTCCAAGTCCTCCTCTGATCCAACATCTGACTTTGGAGTCGGAAGATCCAGAGTTGGTATTAGTGGAACTGTGGGATCCGAGACCCACCACAGGTTCTATGGATCTGACCACGGCTCTGACGTCCTCTGCTCCGTTGGAGCTGGAGGAATCTAGGAGTCAACACTCTCCAGTCTGGTTCAGGGAGGCGAGACGGATCGGACTGCTGTCTGATCCGACTTTGCCTCTCGGAGCCTCGGCTTGGTTGAGTTCGGCTCCTACCTCAGTCATTTCTGTTTCGGGGGGGGGGTCCTTTGACTTCTTCAGATCCAGGGATAGCCTCGGATCAGGGAGGGGGGGGGGCTTTTGAGGTAATGAGGAGGATACTGTCTCCACAGACAGGTCCACAGTCTTCTTTGGATATTCCTCCCTCTGGAGCGTTGGTGCTTGCTTCTTTACCCCTGCATGAACAGAGAAGCAGAGACCGTAGGCCTCAGGATGCCCCATAGGGCACCCCCCAGTCTTCCAAAACCTTCCCAGAGTACTCTTCTGAGGAGGCCCCTCGGAGGAGACTGTGCAAGAGGAAGCACTTGGACTCCCCAGAGGAATACATCACTTCTGGTATGGACCTCAATGAGGCAGAAGGGTCCCAACAGTCTCCTTTGGAGACATCCTGGAAATGCTAAAGCAGAGAGGTGGCTGGAAGTCCTTTAACCCTTTGGTGGAGGAATCCGTATACCTAAAGGCCTTTGGGTCTCACCCTTCCACCTCTTGGGTGACTCCAGCTTTCGATGAGCTCCTTGAGTTGGTTTCTCGAAAGGCATGAGAGTCCATGGATTTCGTGGAGCCTATTTCTAGGAGACCAAAGAAATTTATTACACCCCTTTCTGACAAATCTGTTTTAATGAGGGGAGTCCCAGTCAATGCCATGTTCGTGGTGGCGGCCACTAAGAAGTATCTCTTGGAGACATCATCTTCTGTCCGCCCCCCCAAATAAGGAATCCAGGACTATGGATGGGTATGGGAAGCGCATTTTTCCCCACCGGCTTTTTTTCTCAGATCACTGAAGTATCTTACCCATTTTACAAGACTACAGAGGGATCTCTTGAAAGAGCTAGGAGATACCCTCCAAGGTTCAGCAGCTGAAGGGGTTAAAGGTAAAATTACTTCTCAGCTCGCTGCCTTAAACTCAGTTGTTAATGCGTCCGTGAGTCTCATCTCCTATACAGCTAATGGAGTGAGTAGAGCAATGGGTTCTGGAATTTCCCTAAGGAGACGTTCTTGGATGGGCTTATGTGACTTTGTGGAACCCTTTAAATCTTCCTTTGTAAATGCTCCATTTGATGGCTCGTCCTTGTTTGGGCCTAAGGTAAAGGACACACTCACCAGGTGTGAACAGGAAGGAAAGACTCTGTCTGCCATAGGAGTCCGTTTTTCCATGTCTTCTAGACCGTATCCCAAGGGTCAGAGAGGTAGTGGTACGATGTGGTTCTGAAAATCAGAGATCTTTTGCTGGAAACACATGGTGAAACTTCCACCAGAGGCAGAGGTGGAAGTAATGAAGCCGACAGCCTCATGGCAGAGGAGGTCCGCAAAATCAGGGCGACAGAGAATCCTTCTTTGGTAGGCCCTTTCAGCACTCCTGAAAGGAGGCCTGACTGTCCAGCTGTGGAGGCATCTGTCAAAAGACAAATGGGTACAAAGCATCATATCCATTTTCCCTTCTTACCCCAAAGATGAAAAAAGTTTTGGATGTTCCACCCAGTCAAAAGGAACAGGCAACTCTAGAAATTCAAAAGTTGCTAGACAAAAGAGTCATCCAAGAAGTCCCTGCAGACTAAGTAGCATCAGGAACTTACTCAAGATTCTTTTTAGTTTCAAAGAAAATAGGGGACTGGAGACCAATTCTGGAACTCTGCATTCCAAGCAAATCTTAAAGAAGAGCAAGTTCCGGATGGTGACACTGCAGTCGATACTCCCATTCCTGGGCAAAGACGATTGGACGTACTCTATAGATCTCCACTATGCGTACTACCACATAAAAATGGAAAGGTGATCCAGGAGACATTTGAGCTTTCAGCTGGGAGCCAGTTATTACCAGTTTTGAGCTCTGCCCTTTGGCCTCACTACAGCCCCCAGAGTGTTCACCAAATGTATGGTAGTAGTAGCAGCTCACTTGAGACGTCTAGGATTCTGGGTATTTCCATACTTAGATGACTGGCTCTTAACCGCCATGACCAGGCATCTGCTAATCAAGGCCAGAAATACAACCTTGCAACTCTGTTCCCATCTAGGGATTACCGTAAACTATGAAAAGTCTACCTTAGTGCCTTCTCAGCATGTTGCTTTCATACAGGCAGAATTAGACTCAAAATAAATGATGGCAAGACTTCCACCAGAAAGGGTCCAATCTCTAAGGTACCAGGTGAGATATCTTTTAAGAAGAAAGAAAGCCCCATCAAAGATAGTCTGCAAAGCTCCTGGTATCATGGCAGCAGCGATAGTTTTGGTCATCTCAGCATGTCTGCATATGAGGGTTCTTCAGTGGTTGCTATCCCCTCGTGGTCGATGCAAGAACTGCAGATGTCTCACAAAATATTCATAACAGAAACTTGCAAGAAGGATCTTCACTGGTGGCTACACTCCACTCAAGTGACTCTAGGTCGACTGTTTGTTCACTTCCAGCCAGTGGCCACGGTGACCATGGACACCTCTCAGATGGGGGTGGGCATTATCTGGGAAAGACCGTCCAAAGCACCTGGCAGAATCACGAGGTTCACTTGTACATCAGTGTCCTAGAGATGAGAGTGGTGCTTTTAGCACTGTAAGCATTCGAGGACTCTCACCCCTGGGTACCACTGCAATCCAGACAGACAACATGTCAGTCATATGGTATGTAAGCAAACAAGGAGGAACCAGATCTTACCCCCTTTGTTGAGAGTCCCTGAGAGTATGGCAGTGGGCAGCCTCCTCCCAACATTTTCTGATAGTGGTGCACATCCCGGGGAAATCCAACACAGACTCACCAGAGCGATTCTGATGCCTCACGAGTGGTCCCTGAAACAGAAAGTAGCGGAAAAAAATTTCTGAAAATTGGGTCAGCCTTACTGCGATTTCTTTGCGACATCCATGAATGCCAAATGCACCAGCTACTTTGCCCTTATCCCTCCTCCGGGGGAGTTACCAAGGGATGCACTTGTACATGATTGACCCCTTGGGCCTCCTGTGTGCCTCCTCCCATTTTCTACTAATTCCTAAAGTCCTTCAGAAAGCCAGTTGTTTGGGAGGGGACTTGATGCTCATTACTCCATACTGGCCTTGCCAAATCTGGTTCCCCTTCTTGTGGCCTCATCTTCGGGAGGAGCCATGGATTCTGGACCCAGTTCTGGACCTTCTGACTTGTGCATCAGGAAGGCTCCATCCATCCTTTCAGACACTCAATCTGACAGTGTGGCTGCTCCAATTCCAATGATAGCCAGGTTTCCAACCCTCTCCTCTCGAGTTAAACACATTCTAGTTTCTTCTCATAAGGCTTCATCGAGGAAGATTTATAAAAGCAAATGGAAAAGATTCTGTTTATGGGCTACCTGTAACCGTATCAATCCCTTTTCTGCTGTTGTTAGTTTCATTCTGGACTTCCTAGCAAAACTTTTCAGTGAGGTTGCAGCTGCAGCTACTGTTAGGGTTCAGCTAGCAGGGATCTCAAACTTTCATTTAGAAGACTCTGGCTCTAATGTAATATCTCATAAGCTATGCAAGGCCTTTCTCAAAGGTATTATGTTGTTAAGACTGCCTGTCAGAGACCCTCCAGCACCATGGGACCTAAATTTAATTCTATCTTGTATAGTTTTTTTTCCTCTTTTCGAACCAGCATCATCTTGCAAATTAAAGTTTTTTGACTTGGAAAACCATTTTCTTGGTAGTAATCACCTCTGCCATAAGGGTGATTTGCAAGCTTTGTCCATAAAGCCCCCATATTTGCTTTTCCGTAGAGACGTGCTGTATTTGCGAACATACCCCTCCTTTTTACCTAAGGTGGTTTCCAAGACAAATTTGAGTCAAAGTATTGAGTTACCAGTTTTCTTCTCAAATTATGAAAACAAAGCAGAGCACATGTTACATCAACTCGATGTACATGGACAGTTACATTTTTACTTACATAGAACTGCAGAATTCCGAAAATCTGATCAGTTATTCGTTTTTTTTTTTCAGATTCAAAGAAAGTATCCTCTGTCTCTAAAGTTACACTTTTCTAAGTGGCTATCAAATTGTAAAACTTTTATTTACATGTCTCAAAATAACTTCTGAAAAAAGTTAAGGCCCATTCTACAAGAGCCATTGCTACTTCTTCAGCCTTTCTGGCTAAGGTACCAATTGACACTATTTGTGCTGCAGCAACATGGGCTAAACCACATATGTTTATCACTCATTACAAAGTTGATTTGGCCTCCAGGAATAGAATCTCCTTTGGATCCGTGGTTCTGAGGAATATTCCCCCATGAGCCACCCAAGAATCAGTGGGCTAGGGACACTGTCCCAACCTAGTATGAATGAAGGTGAGGTAGGACATCAGCACATAAAGAAGTTATGTACTCATCATAACGTTCCGTTTGTGTTGTCTGTCTTCACCTTCATTCTTACATCCCACCCTCCTTCCCCGTCCCTTTCTTTCACTCTTATAAGACTGATTCTAATCAAATTGTATCCCTTGACCTCTGCCCTTCTTCATCAGCCTCCAAATCCTTCCTTAGAGTTAGGCATAGTTGTATAAATTTAGGGCAAGCAAGATCTGTGGATATTTCCAGTGCATACTGGGATAGGAAGTTAGCCATGAGCTGGCAGAGGACCTTGAGCTTGAAAATAAAGGCCAAGAAGGATCTGAGGATTGGATCCGAACCCAACGTAGTAAGAATGAAGGCGAAGATGGTCAATACACATGGAATGTTATGGTGAATACATAACTTTTTTATTTATATCATGAAAAGATTTTCATAGAAATACTATGAGGAAAGCAAAATTGATGTCCTCCTATTCCTGTGTTGCAGTATTCATACTGAGGGATTTCCTGCCTTAGGAGACCCGACGCCGGCTCCTATACAAAAGCTTAAGCCTGGCTGCTGCAGGTGCATGGGACGTCACACGCACAGGGCTATAAATCAAGGACTGTAAATGTGACGTCTGCTCACAGACCTTGGAACTTTTCAGCCACAGAACATACCTCTCAACTGTGCCGAATTCCCCGGTTTTAAGGGCAAAATAATGGGGTGCCACAAATTTCTGAGTGGCCCCTTTAATTCTCGATTTTTTTTTTTTTTTTTTTTTTTGTGATACAACTTTAAATTTGTTTGATGTCACCACGTAAACGCATAGCCTACAGGAGGTGATGACATCAACTTCTTTGGACCAAGTCAAATTGGAGGGAATAAGCAATGGCAGCTTTGCAATTTAAGTTTGAATCCGTCTGCCCAGCACCCACCCACACGCAGCATGAGAAAGGGGCTCGGGCTTCCAGTCCCAGGTAAGAAGAAAAAAAAAAGAAAGAAAACAAGCCGCTTTGTTCTAATTTAAATGTGCTAAGCTTTCAGGTGTGTGTGGTTCCTTATTGGCAGCAGCAGGCATCAGCTATTTTATTTAAGCAATGCGTTAAGCTCCTTTGTTACACTCGGTGTATGTACATTATTTTATTTTAAGCAGTGTGGTTCATTATTTAATCTGACTATCAGAGTGGTCCGTTATTGGCAGCAGCTCCAGTCCACTCCGGTGTATTAAGCAATGTGTTAAGCTTTTAAACTAGCATTCATTATTTATTTACACTTGTGTTTATTATCATTTTATTTTAAGCAGTGGTTATTGGCAGCAGCTCCGCTGTATATTAAGCAGCTTTCTAATTCAAACCAGCTACGCTCCAGTGTTTTAAGGAGCTTTCTAATCTAAAAGTGTAAGTGTTCATTATCATTATTTTAAGCAGAGTGGTTATTGGATTGGCAGCAGCAGCACCACTGTAGTAAGCCACTTTCTAACTCAAATCAGCTACGCTCCGGTGTATTAAGCAGCTTCATCAGGGTCAGGAAGGGTGTGTGTGTGTAGCGTGCATGGTTCCTTATTGGTAGCAGCTCGGTGTATGTTCATTATTTTATTTTAAGCAGCTCAGTCAGAGTAGTTCGTTATTTAAGGAGATTATTGGCAGCAGAGTATTCTGTTTTAAGAAGAGTGGTACTTTCCTTATTGGCAGCAGCTCAGTGTATATTCGTTATTCCTTATTGGCAGCAGCTCAGTGTATGTTCATTATTCTGTTTTAAGCAGAGTGGTTTGTTAAGCAGAGTGGTTTGTTATTCAATCAGATTATTCTATTTAAGCAGAGTGTAGTTCCGTTATTTTAAGCAGAGTGGTCCGTTATTGGTAGCAGCTCCGCTCCGGTGTATTAAGCAGCTTCATCGGTGTGTGTGATTCTATTTAAACAGCGTGGTTTGTTATTTAACCAGATTATTACGTTTTAAGCAGAGTGTGGTTCGTTCTTCGTTATTTTAAGCGGAGTGGTCTGTTATTGGCAGCAGCTCCGCCATGGTGTATTAAGCAGCTTCATCGGGGTGCGTGTAGCTGACTCAAGAGGCCTTTTTTCATTGCATTCACCCTTAATGACTGGAGATTGCGCTCTTCTTATTTTTTTTCACTTCTTTTCCAGCAAGGAATAGGAGTACTTCTGAGTTTATATTTCACCAGCATGCCTATTTATTTATTTATTTCAGTTTGATTACCGGGGAAGTCCACTGGGCCAGTGGTATGCCCATTTTCAGTGGAGGCCCAGGGAAAAAAGCTCCAATAAGCAATATGGTTACAAAGTTTACATAATGCAATGGAAATACATACATATATGGTTACGAAGGTTACATAAAGTGTTGGTAAATATATATAAGGTCATGCAGTCAGGTACAGGTGGATAGTTTGACATTGAAATGCAATTTTGACATAGGTAGAACAGTTAGTAGGTATTTACATTCAGAACAGTAAGTTAAGACTCACTGGACAATAAGCATCAGTGAATTACTTGATATTTACAATATATATACAATACTTGGAGTTGAGAGAGAGAGATTGTTTAGTCTGAGAAAGTTAGCTAGATTAGTTAGGAGAATAGAAAAGAGGTAATAGTGTAGAGAAGAGCAGGAGTATGGAAAGCTCAAAGGGTAAATTTGTAAGATTTTAAGTAGGGTGAAAGCAGAAACATTTACATTTAGTGGATAGGTAAGAGAAAAGTAGGGTTTTGAAGGTTTCAGGGTTAGGTGTGGTCCTGAGTAAAGGAGGGAGAGAGTTCCATTTTTTGCCTATAGTGAAGGAGAGAAGGAGTTGGCCTGCAGGGTGTTTGGGTTTGTGGACAGAGATTAAATTTTGGTGTTCGGATCTCAGAGATCTGGTTGGGATGTATGGGGGAATGATGTTTGTTAAGGCTGGGCATTTATCTGGAAAGAATATTTGTGTGCGGTGGTTAGTTGGAGATAGTCAAGGAGGTTTGAGAGTTCCAGCCAGTTCAGAGATTGTAGGGTTAGGCAGTGGTGAGTGGAGGTTTTGGATTTAGCTGCGAATTTGGAGATTTTATTATAGCAAGTTTCGAGTTTAGAGGTGTTAGTAGAAGAAAGGTTAGTTAGTAGAGGGGCTCCATATTGTAGAGAGGGTAGGAGGTAGGTATTAGCGATAGTTTGCCTTGCAGAGTTGGAGAGAAAGTGGTTATTTCTATACAGCATGCCTAGTTTTTGATAGGTTTTCTTTATGTTTTGTTGGATCTGGATATCAAATTTAAGGTGTTCATCTATGGTAATGCCGAGGAGTTTTGCAGAAGGAACCACTTCTATGGCAGAGTTGTTTTGGCTAAGGACTGTGAAAGCATTCTTATCAAGGGAGAAATTTCTAGAGGGAGGAAAGAGAAGTATTTTGGATTTATTGGAGTTGAGAGAGAGATGGTTGTGGTGCATCCAGTTTTCGGCAGTGGATAAAGCTGTTTGAGTTTTAGTCAGGAGTTCAGGTAGGTTGGAGGCGGTACAGACTAAGGTAGAGTCATCTGCATATTGGATAACTGTTGTATCAGGGATGACTGAGTGAAGGTTGTTAATGAAAATGTTGAAAAGCATGGGTCCGAGGATGGACCCCTGGGGAACACCGGTGGGTGTTGACAAGAAGGAGGAAGTAGAGTTCTTCCATCTGACAGCTTGAGATCTGTCAGGTAGTTGGAGAACCAGGAAAGGGTGTCAGGGGAGAGATGAAGGTTGGAGAGATGAAAGAGAAGATGCTTGTGGGAAATGGTATCAAAGGCTTTGGAAAGGTCTAGCAGTATTGTGGATACAAGTAATCCAGAGTCACGTGCTCGATTTACTGTGTCTAAGAAGGATAGTAAGGTGGTAGTGGTGCTGTGGCCAGGGCGGAAGCCATGCTGGGTAGGAGTTATGAGGTGATTTTGAGTTAAAAAAGGCATGAGTTGGTGATGGACACATTTTTCAAGTATTTTTGAAAGTGGTGAGAGAAGGGCAATTGGGCGGAAATTGGAGGTATTGTAGTTTTTGCCTCCTTTGTGGAGAGGTAGAATGAAGGCAGATCGCCAGAGTTTGGGTACATAAGATTCTTTTAAAGATCTGTTAATTAGGATGCTGATAGGGAGAGCAATACCATCAGCAGCAGATTTGAGGAAGGAGGAGGGTAAGTTGTCAGGGGCATTTGAGCAAGGCTTTAGTTTTGATAGGAGTCTTTTTATGAAAGTAGTTGATACAGGTTTGAGTTGGAAATTAAGCGTACTGTTATTAGGGGTGTTGTGAGTAGAGGAGAGATGGATGGATTGTTGTTGGGAAAAGATTTGGTTAGAGTAGCTATGGATTCTGTAAAAAAATGTGTTGAAGTGAGAGCTTAGTTCTGAGTCAGTTAAGCTAGGGTCAGGGCAGGGATTATTCCTAGATCCTGGGTGGAGTAAGGAATTTATACCTTTCCAGAATTGTTTTGGGTTCTTGTTATTGTTGGATTGAAGTTTGTTGTAGTAGTTTTTTTTTTGTCTGAGGTTATTAGTTTCTTTACTTGGTTGCGGAGTTGGGTGTATTGAAGTAAGGTAGGAGGTATCTTATTTTTTTGGTATAGCTTCCAGGATTTGTCCCTGCAGTGCATGGTTTGTTTAGTTTCCTTGGATAGCCAAGGAGCAGAATTAGTCTTGATTAGTTTGTTTCTTGGAGGGGCTTGGGAGTTGAGGGTTTTTAGGAAGATAGAGTTGAAATATTCTACTGCATTGTCAAGGGAAAGAGTATAAAGGCTTTGCCAGTTTGTATATTTAAAAGTGTTTGAGAATTGTGTGAGGTTGAAGTTGCTCAGATTGCGAGTGTGGATATAGTGATGTTGGTGTTTACTGTTGTTGGTTGAGCAATGTATGAAAGCAGGGAGATGGTCACTGAAAGTGTCTGGGATAGTACCAGAGAGAATTATTTTATCAGGATGGGAGACTAGGATCCAGTCAATGATGGATCCTGGGGGGTGGTGTTTGTTAGGGCGAGTAGTTGTATGAATTACTTGGGAGAAACTGTAGAGGTTGATTAATAAGGAGGGGGAAGGTGAGTTGATTTTATTCCAATCGATATTGACATCACCTAGAATGTAGGTTTCGAATTTTATTTTAGTTGAGGCCCAGTGAAGGATATTTTCAAGGGTAGAGATGTTATCACCTGGGGAAATATATAGGGAGATAATGCATATATTTTTATGTTTATTTAGTTGTAGGAGACTGGCAGTTAGTTCAGTGTTTTTGAAGTTTGGAATTGGAGTTTGTAGAGGGATTAGTGAGAAAAAGTTGGAGTCGATTAGAGCAGAGCCTCCACCTTTTCTGTTTAAACGGTCGCTTCTATGGATTTGGAATCCAGGGGGAAGGATTTCGGAGTCAGCTATATGGGGTTTTAGCCAGGTTTCTGAGATGGCTAAGATGTCAGGTTGGTTGTGGGAAATCCAAGCTTGTATTTGGTGTATTTTGTTATTAAGGCTTTGGACATTTATGGTGAAGAACTTAAGGGTGTTTGGAGAGGACGTAGGAAAAGGGGAGGAAGAGGGAATATAGGATGGGTGTAGTTGATGAGGTGGGAGTGGGGAGGAGTTTGTAGTGTGGCAAGGGCCAGGGTTAGGATGGATATCTCCAGATAAGGCTAGGTTATTATTGGGAATAACCTTTAGCCTTTTGTATTTATTGAGAAGGAAGTAGTTTGGGGCTAGTGTAGATTTAAGAGTGATGGTATTTGTTGTGGTGGAGAAGAGTTTGGGGTGGAATAGGTGCAGTATGCTGGGGGAGATAAGAGAGGATGTTATTGTATGGAAGTGGGATGCAAGGAGTGGTTGAGGATGAGTGCATGGGATGGTTTGTGTAGGAGGTAGGCATAGGGGGGGTTTGGAAGAGTAAGAAGTAGCAAAGTAAAGAGTAATTAATAGCACAAGAAGGGAGTATGGAACAAGGATAGTGTTAATGGTGTGGGAGAACATAGTTGGAGAATGTGATGGAAATGAAGGGAGAGATGTGAGGACGTTTTATAGGTAAAGGAGGAGAAGAGGTAGAGGAGGTAGAAGTGGTTTTAAGTCTTTACAGGGAGAGAGAGAGACACTGAGTAAGGAGGATGGAGTGGGTCATGTGGGGTAGGGAGGAGTTGGGAAGGGAATGGTTTTAAGGAGAGGAAGGTGATTAGATAAGTGATTTGGGTGGGAGGGGATTAGGTAGGGATAAATGTAGAGGTGCTGGGGGCGGGTGGAAATTGGGGGCAGGGTAGGGGAGCGGAGTGAGTCCGTAGGGCGAACGGAGCGAGTAGAGCCAAAGGAAGGAGACAATGGGAGGAAACTATCAGTGGAGTGTGAGAGCCAGAGGGTAAGTTTGCACAGTTATGCTAAGTAAAAAGACTGACAGCAAGTTAGGGTTGAGGTTGGAAAGTGAGAGAGAAATAACAGTAGAAGAAGGTCACAGGCGTGTGAGGGATAAGGATGGGTAAGTATAGAGTAGAAAAGTGGACTAGGTATTCCAAGGAGGATAGTGAGACTGAGATCAGAAAAAGAGTTATCTAAGAAGTAAATGGGTGAGATAAGGAGAGGAGTAGGAAAGAAGCTAGAGATAGCAGGAAGATGGAAGAGCGCCACCTTGTGGGCAGTCAAATTAGTACAACAGAGAGCCCTGTAGGGGAAAATCCTGTTAGGTGAAAGGAAGGAGATTGCATGCGATAGGAATGGGGGTAAAGAAATATAGAGGGGGAATAAAGTTATGTTAAAGGACAGGAAGTGCAAGAATAAGTGAAATAGGGAGAGAACGGAATTCAGTGGGCAAAAAGAGGGAGAGCTTTGGCTGCTGGCTGGCCTGGCAGGGATGTGTACAGCGATCTACAAGAGAGTATGTATTATCTTCACACTGGCAAAAATAAATATAGCACTACACATACTTTCACTGACAAGGCTTTGCAGGGAGCCGGAGTGGGTTTTAGTTGAGAGATAGAATGTCCTGTTTGTGGGTTCCTTAGTATGGACTTCTAGAAGGGTACAGTCGGAGATGAGAGCAGGAGTAGACAGGAACACAGGCTGAAATATGCAAGGAGAGAAAAAGGGGTAATGAAGCATATAATGCAAGATTCAGGAGTTTAAAGTAGACAGTTAGGCAATACACAGTAAGTTTGCATGTTGAAATTGGCTAAAGCAACGCTAAAAAAAAGTTTACATCAACAAATTCAAATACCATTGAAACAACAATTAACAAGGTACAGAAGAAAACATGTGATTAAATGCAGGCACAGCACAGGCATTAGCTAAGCAGTAGAGTCTGTAAAAATCAAAGTTACAGTCCTGGATCTGGGGGATGCTAAACGTTTCAGGTAGTTTGGAGTTTTAAACTTCAGCTAGAGCTAGCAACAGAGACAATATTTGGTCAGCACCAAGTACATATAAATACATTGGGTTGCAGATTGAGAGGCATTTTAATTACACTTAGCACATTTCCGGTTAAAGTGGATTAATGCAGGTCTCAAACTGCGTATTTCTTTAACTGAGGTGCATATTTCTAGGAGGGAAATTATAAGCAAGAGTTCTACAAAGTTGAGAACAAAAATTGGTGTGCAGAACGCTAGGTTAATTGAGCGAATTGCACAGTATTCGAGCAAATACTCGAGCGACACAAGCTCCGCACAGCTGTTACAGGAGTCTCGTTCTAATCGCTAACAGACTGGGCGTTTGAAAATACATTTCCTTTAGGGGAAATCCAGACAATTTAAAAATAACAGTTCGCTAACACAGATTTACTTAAACAGTTTATAAACCGCCTTGGCTTCTTATTAAGCGTTTAAAGATACCTTTCCTGTAGGGGAAATCCAGACAGATTACAGATAACAGTTCTCCAACACAGATTTACCTAGACAGTAAAGATAGCCTTGGCTTCAACTAAGCGTTTGGTATTTCGGGAGAGATAAATTGCAGTAAATATGAAACTAGAGCAACAACAGATTAAGCGTAAGAGGGGAAAAAAAATATATTGACTATTTGTAATGTGCATTTTTTTCTGAATTGTTAAACTATTTCATTTTGTCACTTTTGCTGCCCTGCCAGAGAAACCTGGCTGAAATTGAAGTTAGATGTGTACAGCATGTACATACTACTATTTTGCATATAGTTGCTTGAAGTATATACATGTTTAAGTGCATCATACTTCATGTATTTATTACGTGCTTAATCTTGGAAGGTTTCCATTGCAGTAGTTAGGTTTCAGCATTCATTAGCAAAGTGACCCAAACTCTAATGTAAACACACATGTACAATTACTCAGATCTGAGGAGACATACATGCACTCACAAACAGGTGCCATCAATACTGATAGTTATGTTTGCATAAGTAGACACATCTTTGGAAAGTGTATGGCAGGCATTCTGAAGAACAGACAACCAAAATATGGCCCCAGAGTCCCCCTGCACCCATTCCAATGTCAGTTCTTGCCTCTTGTACCTATTGAATATGAGTTTCAAGGGCAGAGAAGTTTTAATTTCCAAGTCTGTTTTCATTGTGAGACTGTATTGCTTTGTTTAGCAGATGTCTTCGCGTTTGTGCTATAAAATGTAAAATAAAAATTTTAAATGAAATTCACATGATCATTGTAGAAGTAAAGCAGTATGTACATTAGTGTTTATGGTAAATATAGCCAAGTTTTGGGACACTGGAATGGCTGCAGGGGGACATTGGGGCCATATTTTGGTTGTCTGTTCAGTTTGCATTTGAAACTTGGTATCCCACAATCCCATTGGAGTGGGTGGGGTTACATAATTATGTATGCAAATGATACGTTAATCAGCGTACAGATTTGTACCTGTTTTTCATGGGCCTTTGTCCAGAATGTTGATGTTTCCAGGTTGAGAGGTATGCTGCAGACGACGTTACTTCAACCTCTTCACTCCTACGACCGAAGTCTCCTAAAGATAAGTACCCCGTTGGGGATTTTTTCACTTAAGTACGCTTGAGTTTGGTTGCTGTAGATTCCACTTTAGCTGATGTCTGAGAAAAAGAGCAAGTACAACTGTGGGTGTCAGATACCGCACAAAAACTCTCACGATCGGTGTGTGTTTTGCTTAGGAAAGGAGCTCAACCATAAGGCCTACCCCATTTGTCAGTCTTACAATCCAAAGACCCTACACAGCCAACTGGCTGCGCTTAACTTGTACTTAGAAAATCAAAGACTAAAATGCCTCACTCTCAGAATGAATCCAGAGTTGGCTGCGCAAGCCGAACAACCGAGGAAGAAGGCCAAGTTTTCCAGGCCTTTTCCCGATGCCGCTCCGCTATCGGATGTCCCATCAAATACCGATATAGGGGCTGAGGGACACTTGATTACTCAGTCAGCTTTGACGGTTCCTCTGGAAGAGGCCGTTTCTGCAGGCATGTAATGCACATCAATGGAGTTAAGCCAGACGTCAGCCATAACTGATGTCAAGGGGGAACCAACACTTGGTCGGCCGACCGAGACTTCTCCTGCTTCATCCCAGGCCTCTGCATCTAAGCCTACCCCTAAGCAAACGCCAACAAAGAAAAAAACAGAAGACTAAACACTTGAGCCCCATGCCTCAAGGAGCTCCAGATTGGCAGTCGTTTACCAACTCACTAATGCAGACCTTTATTGCTCTTAAGCTCTCAGGCCCTGCACCTACCAATATTCCTGTACTGAGCCCGAGACCAGCCTCTGCTTCCTCCCTACCTTTAACCACAACTCATCAGGGAGAAGATGAACCAGAGCAGTCCTACTCCTCTTCTGAGGAATCTATTTCCTGTGTCTTTCAGATTGCTTGCCCTGTGGATTATTACTCCCCAGATGAAGACTCTATTGAAGGAGATTCCCCACCAGAGGTCATTACCTTTGGGGAAACTATTACAAAAATGAAAGAGTACTTCAAGTGGGATACTACCTTAATGTCAAATACCCAGAAAAGATATTTTGAACTCCTGCAGCCTGAGTCACCATCCCCTTTGGCTATTCCTCCTGTACTCCCAGCTTTCCTGGATGTCTTTAACTCTGTCTTCAAAAACCCAGATTCATAACCTCCTACCCTTAAAAAGGCCAGATAAATTTTATAAAGTGCCTGATAACCAGAAATTTCTGGTGAAACCTCCCCTGGCTGACCCAGCAGTTATTGCTGTGTCTCCAGACAGTCTAGGCAATTACCCTCTGCTTCACTTTTGCCAGCAGATAAAGACAGCAAAACTATGGACAGAAAGGTAAAAAGGTATGCACCTCCTCTACTCTTGCCTTCAGGACGATCAGTTACCAAACCCACGTGGTTAAATACGCCCTAGACCTTGTCTCACAGGCTTCCACCTTACTGATTTCTACCCCAGACTGTCCAACCAAAGCTGACATTGCATCCAAACTGTCTTTAGCTACACAAGTAGGCAGACACTCAATAAGGTGCAGTTACGATGCAGCAGAGGCTTCAGCCAGATCAGCTGCCTCTGCATCTGATTTACGCAGATACTCCTGGCTTCACCTACAACCTCTACCAGAGGATTTTAAATCCAAAATCATGGATGCTCCTCTGGGCCACAACCTTTTACTTGGTAAAAACTCAGCAGAACTTTTCAAAAACTTACAAGAGAAAAGCAAAGGACTACAGGACATTAAGCATCTGCTGGTGTCCCCCATCCCTAGATATTATAGGAACTACCCAGCAAAAACATCCTTTGTCAGAAGGACTCCTTCAGCATCACGTCCTTCCTCCTCAAAGCCTCGCAGGTCATTCAGGAAGACAGCCTTACTCCAGATCCCCCAACTCTTAGCCATCAGCCAAACAGCCCTTTCCAGACAGAGGAGGCCCCTCTTCAGCATGACTGCCCTGCTCAACTACCTCTCTCCACCCGCCTTACCCACTGCCTTCCATTCTGGAAATCCTTCACAGCAGATCTTTGGGCTCTTTCCATCATCCAAAAAGGATATTTCCTAAAGTGGAAGGAAAGACCAAAACCAAAAAGAATCCCTTCCCTCCAAAAAATCAGCTTCATCTATTCCCTCTCATTCTGAAAGAACGTCCGACTCAAGGAACTATAGAACCAGTTCCCTCAGGACAGGAAGGACAAAGCTTCTGTTCCTGTCTCCTCTTGGTTCCAAAATAGGATAGCCCTTGGAGACAAATCCTAGATTTGTCATATCTGAACCTGTTCCTGAAGGTTCCCTCCTTCAAGATGCTTTTCCTTCAAACTCTCCTACCCCTCATCCATCCCCTCCCAAGCCTCCATGGTCACCCTGGACCTAAAGGATGTTTACCTACACATTCTCATCAGGCATCCCACAGGAGATTTCTGCACTTTGCTGGCCACTCCTCACACTTTCAGTTTACAGCCTTGCCCTTTGGCTTGTCTATGGCTCCCAGAATTTTTACAAAGTGCTTGGCCTCAGCCATTGCCTATTTCAGAACCAAGGGAGTCCAAATCTACCCTTACCTGGACGACATTCTCATTCTGGCAGAGTCAGAGTCCACCCTACAGACTTATCTTAAGTTCACCATGTCTCTCCTCCACAACTTGTGATTCACCCTAAACCTTCAGAAATCCCCTCTGCAACCTCAACAGGACAAAGTGTTCCTAGGCTGCAGGATAAGGACAGACCTGTTGAGATCCTTTCTCCCGGCAAAGTGCAGCCCCTCTCCAACCATTTTTAAAGCCTACTTTCAGAGTCTCATCTATTGGCAAGACAGTTTCTACAAGTTCTAGGTTTCATGGTGGCCACTATTGCCGTGCTCCCATTAGCAAGGATGCACATGAGAAAATTCCAATGGTACCTAAAGAATGTGTGGTCTCAGAGCCAACATCCACTAGGCAAACTTATTCCCCTTCTGCCCTGCTTAAAAACAGAGCTGAAGTGGTGCATTCATCAATTTCCACAGAACCAGGGTATTCCTCTGCTTCTCCCTCCCACCACTCAATCCATGCACACAGATGCATCAGACCTAGGTTGGGGAACAACATTACAGAACTTCAGGGTACAACAGTCTTGGCCCTCTGCCCTGCAAAAACAACACATCAATGTTAGAGAAATGACTGCTGTCTTGCTGGCTATAAAAGCCTTCCTTCCCATCTTACAACCAGGGCTGCTCCACATTGTGAGAGACAACACAACTGTCATATGGTACCTCAACAAACAATGAGGGACAAAGGCATACCAGTTATGCTGGATAACCCTAGAAATCTGGGATCTGGCAGCCAACCATGACCTTTTTCTGCAGGCCTCTTGCATTCCCCTCAGGAAAACAAACAAGCAGACTTGCACAGCAGAACATCCTCTCTACAGCATGAATGGATGTTGCACAGGGATGCCTTCCTAGACATCATCCATCAGTGGGGCAAACCTCAGGTAGATCTGTTTGCCTCCCCCCAGAACAGACAACTAAACAAATTCTACACCAGGGATCACACTCCACTAGCCTGGAGAGTGAATGCCTTCAGCTTTCCATGGAAGGGAATATTCCTGTACACCTTTCCTCCCTTCCCTGTAATACAAAATGTCCTTCTGAAAATCAAGAAGGAACTACCATAAATCTTGCTGGTGACTCCCTATTGGCCAAGGCAGCACTGGTTTCCCCTTCTTCATTCCCTAGCTAAGGGCAATCACCACAAGTTACCCCACAAGGTGAACCTACTAATGCAACAAAAGGGATCTCTCATTCACCCCTAGCTGTCATTTCTACATGTAACTCTGTGGGTGATCAACTTCTGATCCCTTTCAGACAACACTACTCAGAGGACGTGCTATGAGTCTTAAGGGAAGCCAGGAAACCAACTACTATAAAAAACTATTTGTCGAAATGGCAGAGATTCCCTAAATGATGTTCCCTTAAGGACAGGGACCCTTTTCAGGCAGATCCCTCACTTGTCCTTACATATATATGTGAGCTCATTAAGGAAGGACTAGCATACTCTTCAGTGAAAGTCCACCTTTCTGCCATTTCAGCCTGCTTGCCTTTACAGCCACCACTGCTTTCCAGACTGGACGTTAAACTTTTCCTGAGAGGGGTCTTGCATGTTAGACCACCAAGAAAACCCATCCATCCTCCCTGAGATCTCAATTTCGTGCTGGAAAAACTCACCTTACCTCCTTTTCAGCCAGCCAGCACAGCTTCTCTACAAATGTGCAGAGGGAAAACCATTCTTTTGGTGGCCATTGCCTCCACTAGAAGAGTGTCTGAATTACAGGCCCTCATGGCCTGTGCTCCTTACACCACCTTCCACAGTGACAGGGTGACCTTGCGCACAAACCATTCCTTCATGCCCAAAGTGGTGAACGAACTATCCTTAAACCAGTCCATTCACTTCTCTACCTTCTTCCCCTCTCCAACTAATAGCACAGAGATGATCCTTCACTCTCTAGATGTGCACAGACAACTGAGATTCTACTTAGACAAAACTAAGTCTGTCAGAAGATCTGACCAATGCTTCATCTCCTTCCACAGCAGGGATCTGGGTAAGGCAGTCTCCAAACAGACAGTTTCCTGTTGGATTAGGAAATTCATTCTCTTCTGCTACTCACATCATGGCAAACAGTTGCTTTAAGGAGTTAGGGCTCATTCCACTAGAGGCATGTCTACTTCCAAAGCCTTTCTTAGAGGACTGGACACAGCCTCCATCATGGAAGCAGCTACTTGGTCTACAGTTCACACTTTCACAAAACACTACAAGCTAGACCAGGTCTCCAGGGCCAGAGCAGGATTTGCCAGGGCAGTCCTGCAGGGATTCTTGGAATAGGTTCATAGGTAGGTACTAGGCTATAGGCCCAAGGGCCTACATAAGACTAGCCAACAAGGTTCCCTGGCTTATGCCACCCAAGAAAGTTATTTTCCTGTGCCACTCACTGTCGAGCAGAGACACCGAAGTGATCCCCGGGGTGTATTTCCTATTTCTCATCCACTCATCAAGATTTTTCTTGAAGAGTGCTAATGAATAACTTTGCTTGACATAGATGGGTAGCCTGTTCCAGAGTATGGGAAGTCTCTGGGACAGGAATCTATCCCTCCAGCATGTCCTGTTTATTGTGGTGACAAGGTTTAGGTCCCTAGAGCATGTAGCTCAGAGGGATTGGGATTTCTTTAGGTGTAGCATGTCCAACAGCTCTGGGTTTGACCTAGTTTTATATGTTTTGCAGAGATCACTTCAGAGTAGGCGATATGCTACACAGTAAAGCTGGAGTTTTTTGAGACGGTCAGTGTAGGGCATTTGTTTGAGGCCAGTAATCCTCTTTGTGAGGTACTTCTGTGGCCTTTCTAGCTGCTGCAGATGTCTTGTGAGGTACATTCCAAAAGGGGCGTTGTACTGTATAATGGGTCTAATGAGTGTCGAGTAGAGGGGAACAATGACCTCTTTTTTCCTGGATGAGAACCGTTTTATAATGAGGTGTGCCACGTAGAAGGACTTCCTGACTACTGTGGCGATGTGACTATCAAAGGAGAGACTACTGTCCACCTGGGATCCAAGGTTTCTTATCACACATTTGGTGTTACGTAGATTGCTGCCTATGTGGTAGTTTATGGGTACAGAGTTTTTACCAAAGGGGATGACACTGCACTTTTTGGCATTGAGCTTGAGGCCATGGCTCTGACACCAGGCATCTGTCTCAGCAAGGCTCTTCTGTAGGATGTCCACATCAATCAATCCTCAGCTGTGGTACTCTCCCACAGTACGAATACTGCAACATAGGAATAGAAGGACATAGAATAGTTGTGTACAATTTTACCATAACCATAGATGTCCTTCTCTTCCATGTTGCTTCCCACCCTCCTTACCCCCTTTTTTCTATCTCTACCTGATGGTTGGTCTTTGACCTGTCTATCCACTCCCTACAGGTTAATCTGTACAGCCCTTCAGGGACATTTGCTCTTTGGCCTTAACTTCTTTTGTACACCTTATTCTGGGCTTCAAGTTCTGAGATCTGTGCGTGCAGGCGTCACATTTATGGTCCCTGGTTTATGGCCCTGCGTGTGATGTCCCACGCACCTACAGTAGCCAGGCTTAAGCTTTTGTATAGGAGCCAACGTTGGGTTGGCTGAGGCAGGAAATCCCTCATTATGAATACTGCAACATGGAAGAGGAGGGCATCTATGGTTATGGTAAGATTTTACACAACTATTCTTTTTCCTTGGTTAGCTTTTTCCTTTCTTCTTCTTCCCCTTCTCAGTGTCCTTCCAAACATGACATGAAGTGAGGCAAATGCCTTTCGGTTCCCCACAGATTTAACCAAGTCAGCAAAAGTCCACTTTTTCTTATACAGCAGCATTTCACAAAAATATAGTTGATACTTTGCAGTCTATCATTTATTCACTAATTTCCTTGTTTGTGGTCTTCCTGCTGTTTATGTTCATCTCCTAACTCCAGATTCTGGTGTAATTCTGAGGCACTCCGGATTCTTCTAGTCAACATCTGTACTTTTCTTTGTCTGTCTTAAGCATTTTCCCTCAGAAGAGTGGAAGATGTTTCACTGTGAATGACTACATATGCCTTGTCTGAAGTATGAGAAGCAGAGTCCCCTTCTACTTTATAGCTCCCTTTTTGTTGGGCATACTTTCTTATGCCCTCCTTAGCTTGTTCTTTAACAAAAAACATAATGACTTTTTTCCTCCAGGAAAAAAATATTCTGAAGTCAGCTGGATACAGCATTTTGAGTCTCACACCTGACTTTCGACATTCCCTGATTTCTGGAATAAATTTATTTCTCTTCTGCCTGGTGTGCAGTGAATGATCATTTTCCACAAATACTCTGTTGTCTCCAACTTTTAATACTTTAACCTTTTGTCACAGTTTTGTCAGGATCAATTCTCTGGTAGGTTTGCATCTTGACAAATGCAGGTCTTGACTAGTTTCTTATTGCCAGATTTGTAGCATACACATGGTGTGTCCTTTCAGTTAACAGTTCCTGCTGCTTTTTTGCACCCTTATGAAATGAATCTGTTCCTTCTAGCTTCTCTGGTACAGCAGAAAATCTCAAGATTTCCCATACTTGCCCTGCCCTCTAATTCAAATCTCAAGATTTTCCCTATGTGCTCTGTCCTTTAATTCTACAATTTTTTTTTCAAACATCTCTTCTTGAACAGTCTTATACTCAGCCAACCTTGCAATCACTGATTTTTGCAGTTTTATCATCTCATTTGAATGTATATTTAAAACCTTACATTTTTGAGCCTTTTTTATTTTGAGGTGATATATTCCATCAGTGTTTCGTGCATTTTAACCCGCTCTGAGCACATCTGACATATTTTATCCTCTTGCACTTATGCTGGAGCCTGAACTGCTTTTTACTGAACAGCTGCAGGATTCTTCACAGTCAGTGGTTTTTGCTCACTTTTTCTAGTTGATTTTCTTTCAAGCTCTCTGTTTCTTTACTGGCACCCAGGCTTTGTACTTACTAGCCGGAAAGTGAATTTAATAAAAGTGACAAGAGTTCCTTATCCTTGTCTTTCAGTTTCTTTTTTTTGCACTGGGAGAGCTGAAGTTGCGCTGTTACTCAGTGCACAGCCATCTTGGAAAGTCCACTGTCTGCTTTCCAGCCTTGTCTCAAGGACCTGGAGAATCTGTTTATATAGAGAGGTACAGTAGGATTCTTTATGCTCTAGGTCAGCAAACTTGATCTGAGGAAGCTTCACAACCAGGTGCATTGTCGGAATAGCAACATTTAAAGGGGCTCAAGGTTAGAGCACTCATTTTGCTGAATTGGATCCGATAAGCAGTTCAAGGACTCAACAGACATGCTGGATGGATGAGGATGTGAGCACATGCTGCATTATGGTAAGTACATAATTACCATTTATTAGTGTTTGTTCTTTTTTTAATTACAATTTGAGAAACATTTTTGAGTTATTTAAAATGATTCTTTTTAAGAAAGAAGATTTAAAAAGAGAGATTGTAATTGTGTGGACAGTACAGTGTTATTGCCAATTGCCCTTTTTTACAGTACAAGAGTTAGAGGAAACTTGCATTCTTAAATTGCCTGTCTTAAAATTTTGTTTGCATTTGTGCTGTTTTCATGCTGGGTGTACCAAAATGCATTCCCTGTTTGTTTGTAAGCCCTTGTACTTGACTGAAAACATCAATGACATTTTTGGCCTTCCCAGTCCTGAACTAATTTTAAATGATTCTTGATTTATGTTGTGAACTCAAAACCTGACATTTGAAGTGCTGACTACGAAGAAATGTAGCTAGTGAAGTTTAAATGCTGCAAGACTCCCATATCTCATAGTTCTGTACAGTTTCACTCTTGCCTCAGATCTTATTTTCTACTCCTAGCACCTGACATGATCTTCTAACGCTCCTTCCTACTGAAGAAAAGATAAGTACACTTTGAAGTTTAGCTGCCCTTTGCCTTCCCTACTGTTACAAAAGCTTTGTAAGTGTTCCCCTTTTCATACTTGATGCAGTATTATGACAGTTATTTTGGCTTTTTCTTGTAGCTTCTCCTATCTCACAGTCTTGAAGCCTACCTAAGCCTTTCTAATCCCTGTCCAGTAGGAATATGTTTGAAGTTTGGTCCATTATCTACATTTAATTTCCTAGTTCCAGTTTGTTTTCAGTCATTCCCTTTTTTCATGTTTTCATTTTAGCATATTTTAGAGAATGTCCTAAGCCTCCTTAAAAATAACACTCTCTCCTTAGTTGTATTTTCTCAGGTTTTCCTTCTTTTCACAAAGTAGTTATTTAGTCATTGCTGTGACTGACTTCACTTAATCTTTACAGCTTGTGTAACTGTAATTAAAAACGGCTTCAGGTTAAAAAAAAAAAGTCTAAAAGTGCAGGTATAAAATCCCTCCACAGGATCTGCACCCAAGCACTTGGACACTCAGTGTGAAGTTTGCTAGTCCTTCTGTCCATATTCATGGACAGAAGCAATAAACATCCTAAAATACATTTTCCCTGCTGCTGTGGTAGACTTGGCCTGAGAATCTTCATTTCAGTCTCCCAAAGGTGCTAAGAAATTGCCAATACTTCTGTTGGAGACAAACCAAAAGAAAAAAGACAGTGAGTCAAGGAAAATGCAATCAAAAAGAGGCCATTTGACTCCCCCCCCCCTTTCCCCAAAGTTAAAAATGCTTAACCTTCAGGACAAACTGTTTCTTCCGTTCAAGGCTTCTTGGAACCATTATCATTAACCCTCCAGTATTGTCAACACTGAAAGAACAATGATCCAAGAAAACTCCCCAAAGAAACAGACTCCCAAGTTTCTGATCCTCCAAGAAGGAGCTTTCCAGGCTTATGAGCTCTAAATCACTTTTGGTATCCTCAGGTCTACTAGGTCCCCAAAACTGGGTAGACGTGTTTGGGACTGGAAGATGAGGGCCTTCATAAAGGGCATAAATAGACAGAGGAGTTCTAGCATCTGATTCCACTCCTAGGGCATAAATGCTGGTTCTCACACTCCCACCTCTTACATTTGTTTCTTCTCCAACACTTCCAGTATAAATCTTTTACGCCTCCCTCTTTCTTTTGGACTGACTAGCTAACTAACTAAATAAATACATACATATATACATACATACATAAATAAACAAGCCAAACCAGTCATATTTTGGAAAGCGAGGAGCTAAAATAGATATGGCCAGTGGAAACAGGAGGTCCTTTCAGAAAGGGGTACAGCACGACTATGACATTCTTTCCTCCCCTTCTTCTCCTCTAGCCAATATCTCCACAGACCTGTCCCAGAAGCTGTTCCCAAAATCCCCCTTTGGAAAAAGATTGCCAGACTCTTGGGTGTTAAAGGTGGTGCAGGAGTATTATATATGGCACTAGATACAAAAACTTCATTTTCAGGGAAATTCCTCCCCGCCCTCCAAACCAAACTGAATATTTCTCCAGGCTTTTCAGCCTTTACACACCACATTCTCATAGCCACAAGCTTCAGGAAAGTTCTGAGGTTTTCTGTGTCTGAGTCACATTAGCAGTAACTCTGCATTACCCTTTGGGTTATCTACAGCTGCAAGGGTGTTAATGAAATGTCAGTGCCCAATCATAGCTCATTTCAGACTGAATGGCATTCACATATTTCCTTATTTAGACAACTTAGCCATGCAGAGTATTTATCCAGATGTAAGGAGTTATTAATCTGGGTCATGTCTCTTCTGACCAGTCTGGGCTTCCAGATGAATGTTGCAAAACTGTCTTTGATTCCATTTGACACATGGCTTTTTCTCATCTGCCTCTAAACCTCTCTTCAAAAGGCCTTTCTGACATGTGAGAATGTGGATTTAGATTTGGAATCTTTCCTGAGATTTTCTAATCAGTCCCAGACTGCTTGAAGAGAATTTCTCAGGATCCTGTAACTCATGGCTTCTAAGATTCTCATGATTCCTTTAGCCAGGTTGCACTTGAGAAGCATGCAGTGGCTTCTAAAAAATATGCATCCAGGATCCAGTGTTTACATCCCCTGGAGTAGCAAATTCCAGTTTTGACCTTTCTAAGAATTTAATTGCATTGATGGCAGTAGCAATTCAGCTGTACTGTGGTCTCCTTTTCTCTGTCTGCAGACCCTAAACCAGTCTCTCAACACAGATTCTTCAGTTTTTGCTTGAAGAGCAGTTTCCATGGGATTAAAGGTGCAAGGCCTGTGGAGTCATTAAGATAGACCAAAGTCCATCAGTATAAAAGATGTTGCTGTGATTCATGCCTTATTCTCTGTCACCTGTGGTAACCAGGACCTCCAGCTGATTACAGACAATGCCATTGTCATGTGCTTCATAAGCAAGCAGGAAAGTAGAAGGTTGTACCTCCTGTGCAGGCAGGCTGTGATGGCTTGGGGAGATAGGTCTACAATATTCGTTAACCCTCCAAGCATCTTGCATTCTGTCAAAACAAAACAGTGATAGACAAGCTGAGCAGGACCAAGACAGAGGAACGGACATTGAACAAGGGATTTTTCCAGAAACTGATCCAGTTGTGAGACATATCTCAAATAGATCTGTATGCTTCCTTTCAAAACAGACAACTGAACAAATTCTGCATTGGGAATACTTGCAAACAAGTCTGGAAAAGATACATATTCATTCCCTTAGACGTGAATTTTCCTTTATGATTTTCTACCCTTTCCAGTGATACCCAGGATAATTCTGAAGATTCAGAAAGACTCCTCAGACGTCATTGTGGTGAATCCCTTATCTTTATCTACTTACCAATGACAGGTGGAATTTGATGCATCCCAGTCTTGATCAACCTTGTATGATTCAGTTCTAATACCTTTAGGCACTTAATTCATGAGTATATACAGCAGCTACTAAAGGAGGCAAAAAAAAACTGTTACCAGAAAATCATATGTTAGTAAGTGGAAGTGATTTTCTTGGTGTTTACTGGGCTTTATCGGAGATTGTGTTCCACTGGTGCTCAAGTATTCATATGACTTATTTGCTTCTTGGACACAATCTGGCAATTTTCTTATACTTTTAAATCTCTACATGTGCCTCAGGTCAGCCTGATTTTCTGGTTTAACCATTATTTGGGCAATAATAATATGTTGAAAGCAGTATGATGAAAAATACTTTGTATTTTATCTTCAAATTTTTACTTTTAAAAGCTAGCAGAGTTGTATGACTATTGTTTAACACTCAAGTTACATATTACACTTTTTGTAAGGAAAGAGAATCATAATGTTAGTCACATCTTTTATTGACATTTTTAGCCATGAGCTATTGCTAAGGGTTTACCTTCATAAGGTCACGATGTCGTTGTATGATGCTCTGATGTGCAAAGTACAATGGCAAAATTTGTAAATGTGGAAAAACAGAAGTGTGAATTCAAATGAGCAAATGCCAGTGTGCATTCGCTCATGTCAATTCAGCAGTCCCGAATGCAGATTGCACTACTATGGGGATTGGGACATGTACCCCTTCCCTCACTGTAGTGCAGTCTCGGAGTTAATATATTAGCAGTGTAGGAGGGGGCCGCTCAGCCCCCCACATGGGGAGTGCAGGGGAGCTTGTCCCCCTGCATAATGGTGTTTGGAACATCTGGAAATGTCAGGTGTTCATAACACATTTGACATTTCCGGACTCTGGAATTTGTAGTGTAGCAGTTTTGCTGTTTTAAGCAGTTGACAGTGCAGTTTCCAACGTTTTGAGTTGGATATTTGACCGGTTGCCTTTGTATTTGCGACCTTATGAAGGTAAACCATTGCTAAGTGTGCATTTAGCTGAACTTTTTATTCTTATTGAAAGCATTGCAGATTTGTTTGCATGGAGTTAATATAGTTAAAATATTACTATTATTATGCAGGTATTTAATTGTTTTTACAGCTGATGACATTTTAGCCGGGCCATAGCTTTTTCAGACCTGCTTACAGTGGTCAGATATTTTTACATTGCTCCAGTTTTGTCTGAACATATCCTGGGACATGCATGTATTGCCCTTTTGGAAAAGACCCTTGACAAATGTTTCTTACTTAACCAGCATTTTTGGAATATTTGATCTGATGTTGTTAATCTTCATTCATTCCTTACTGATGGGTTATTGGTTCCGTCCTCGGAACCGAGCCGGCCAATATCAAGCTTGCATCAGCCAAAAACTCTCAAGCCAAAGTCCTACCCAGAATGCTCTGCTCCCTGTTAACCTCAGATCTCACTTGCCGCATTGCTGAACAGCCGTGTCAAGCCAGCCTCTCAGCTAAGTGTCTAATTTTTTGACAGTTTATATGTTATTACTCTAAAATTTTCTCAAAAGTTTATTCTAATATTTTCCTACCCTATCGCACACTTTAGACTCTCTCCCTTTAGTATTTTCCCTTTATTACCCTCTTTTCTTACCTTGTGGTAATTCCCCATTACCATCGTTGGTAATACTTCCTTTTTCTCCTTTTACCCTTTTCTTGGGTAGCCATTATTCTTTCTTTTGATAATGTGCTTCTTCTCCACAACAGTTATGTTGGATAAGAAAAGTTCCGTTGGTTTCAAGCAGTGCAAGGATTGCGGCTGTAAGTTACCACTTTCCGATGGCCATGACGTATGTGTCGACTGTCTTAATGTCTCCCACTTGACTGTAGATCCTCCATGTGGGATCTGTAAAAACTTCTCTATCAGGACTCTCAACAAGAGGAAGAATAACTTAATTTTGAAAGGTCTCCTTTCTCTGAGGCTATTTCTGGGTCAGAGGACTCACCCCCTCCTGTTAAACCACGCAAGAGGCATTCTTCCTCTTCTTCATCGAAGGCACTCCCTTCTTCCCCCTCTGGAAATCGTAGGGAGTTGACTCACAAGAAGGTGAAATTGATTACTACTCTGGCGTTGCCACCTGTGATCCTGTTGGCTCCAGGCTCGGCACTGCCCCAGATGGTTGACTACAGTCATATCTCCTTTATCGATATTGGCACCAGAGTTCCCGGTGCAGACAACTATGGTTCTGACAGTTCTGTCGCAACCCCTAACAGCACCGTCAATACAGGTTCAGTCCCCTTCAGCACCGTCGATACAGTCACCTTCGGCTCCAAGTATGACTCTTCTGTACTCCACGGTGCAGACTTTTTCGGCACCGACATGTACTTCGGTGCAGTCCTTCTCAGCACCGTCCTTATTGCCAGTGCAGTCTTTCCACTGCAGCACCGTACTCTTCAGGGCAGACCTTTGCATTTATGGTGCAGACACCTTCAACTACCACAGCGCTGACATCTTTGGAGCAGACCTTTTCCACACCGTTTTCTTTGGTGCAGACTTCTTCAGCTCCGAGCTCTGCATCTGTTGAAATAGCAAGGAACAAATATTCTCCTTCGCTGGATCCTTTTGCAAGCAGTCAGTATAGTCCTTTCCTAGAAAGGCCAGAATCGCCATCAGCCTTCTCCATGAGGTCAACCAAGGGTCTTTCTGAGCAGGATTTGTTGCGGCTTGTTGACCAGTTGTTTGTGGCCAGAAGTCTCTCTCTACTGTCCAAGTCCACGTTCCCTCATTCAGGTGAGGGTATTTTGCTTCAAACCCCTACGTATACTCCTCCTTCGACTTCCACTCAAGTCTCGAAGCCTATTACTCAGACAGCAGCTTCCCTTCCTCCACTCCAATAGTGGATCTCACTTTGGAACCAAAGTAGTCCTTGTGGCCTTCGGTGCACTGGGCATTAGGCTCTTCTCAGGCCAGTGGCTGTGCCATTGGGGAGAGCATTTCTGACTCCATGCCAATTTTTTCTATGACACCTTTTAGGGATGCTCTCTCTCTCTCACGGTTCACGGTCCTCTTGAGACTCCAGGTCTGGGGGCAGGCTCGTCGGTGCGGGGTGTGATCCCTGTTCACAGGTTGTTGTGCTAGGTTCCGGGCTGCCATCCCTCCTTGGGCGGGCCAGCCTTCCAGACCATGGAGAGGGCGCTTGTCTCCACTGGCAAAGCTCATTTGTCAGAGTCATCTCCCCCCTCTGTGCCACAACTGCCACAAGCCTCAACTCCCGGACACCGGGCACAAGAGCCTCAGGTCTTTCCTCCTCAGGAGACCCCCCCCCTCTTTGCAGTCTTCCCCAGAACCTCCCACTGAGGAAGCTCCCCGCAAAGCATTGTGTAAGAGGAAACACATGGACTCCAATGAGGAGTCATTGACTGAAGATACAGATTTTGAAGACTGGGAAGGGTCCCCACGGTCACTCTCTGATGAGGTGTCCTTTGGTGACATCCTAGAGATCCTTAGACAGAGGGGTGACTGGAAGCCCTCTAATCCTTCCTCTGAGGAATCTGTATTCATGCAGGCTTTTCGTGCTTGGCCCCCTACTGCCTGGGTCACCCTGCCTGCTGATAGGCTCATCCAACTCATTGTGCAGCACGCATGGAACGCTCCTGATACCATGGACGTGATACCTAAGAGGACAGATAAAATATTATTGCCCCCCGCTGAGCACCCCCACTGGTCACGTCGTCTTCCAGTAGATGCTATGGTGGTGGCAGCTGCTACTAAGAAGGATTTGGCAGAAGAGAGCCAAACTGTCCATCCGCCCAACAAGGAGTCCCAGGCGATTGAGAGATTAGGGAAGCGTGTGTTTGCTTCATCGATCTTCACTGTAAGGTCTTTGAATTATTTGGCACATTTTACCAGGCTTCAGAGAGATCTTCTTAACCAGCTCTCTGAAACCTTGGCAGGAGCTGTTTCTGAAGAAATCCGTGATAATGTGGTTTCTCAGATAGCCACCCTAGAGTCCATTTCCAACTCTTCCATGCATCTTATTTCTCACACAATGGAAGGGGCGGCTAGAGCGGCAGGTACAGGTATAGTTGCCAGACGACATGCTTGGATGCGCCTTGTGACTTTGTGGACTCCTTTAAGGCTTCCTTCATGAATGCTCCTATAGAGGCTGCTTCTTTGTTTGGCCCTGAAGTCAAGGATACGCTGGCATGCTGCGAACAAGATGGCAAGACCTTGTCTGCATTGGTGTCAGACACTCCATTACTCAGCGATTCTATTCCAGAAATCAGAGGAGTGGAAAGATCTGGCACAAGAAATCACAGGGTTCCTTCCAGGATGCACATGCCGAGATTTCCCCTAGAGGCAGAGGGGGAAACTCCAGTGGAAGATGCCCCTTTCTGGACAGAGGAGGTCTGAGAATCCGGGGTTCCAGAGATTATTTCTCTGCACAACCCTATCAGCACTTCTGAAGCTTTGCCCGACTGCTCACTTCTGGAAGCGGTCGGGCGTCGTTTCTCCTTGTACCCTGCTGCCTGGCAAAACATAACCAACTCTTGGGTACAATGGATTATATCCAGAGGCTATCGCATCCCCTTCCATCTTTGCCCATTCTCATCAAGAGTGTTACCCGACGTTTCACCCAGTCAAAGGAAAACAGCAGTACACGAAATCAAAAAGCTGCTACAAAAAAGAGTCTTCTAGACAGTCCCCCTAGACCAGATAGGATCCGGATTTTACTCAAGGTTCTTTTTAGTGCCGAAAAAGACAGGGGACTGGAGACCAATTCTGAATCTCAGTACACTAAACAAATTTGTAAAAACAAAGAAATCTCGGATGGTCACGGTTCAGTCTATCCTTCCTGTTCTGGAAGAAGACAATTGGAGGTGCTCTGTAGATCTTCAAGATGAGTATTACCACATAAAAATAGACAAATGGTCAAGAAGATACCTCCGCTTCAGTATAGGAGCCAGTCACTACCAGTTTCGATCCCTGCCCTTCGGTCTCTCTACAGCCCCCAGAGTGTTCACAAAATGCATGGCAGTGGTTATCGCTCACTTGCGATGTCAAGGATTCAAGGCGTTTCCATATCTAGATGACTGGCTTCTTACCGCCCCACCAAGCGTATACCAGAAGAAGCACTGCAGTATACTCTCTCAACAGCTCGAAGCCTGGGTATCACTATAAACTGGGAGAAATCCAACACATCCCAACTCAGTCTTTGGAATTCATGGGGGTATTGTTGGACACAAGAAATTGCACAGCATCTCTTCCAGAACACAGACTTCAGAGAATAAGACAACAAGTTCAACCACTGCTCTCTCACCACAAATCCCCAAGCTCAATCTGTACTTCAGTTATTGGGGTCATTGGCAGCTTTGATTACCATTGTTACTGTGGCCAGATTCCATATGAGACTTTTTCAGTGGCTACTTCTCACTCAGTGGTACCCTCTACAACATCCTTTGTCTTTTCAAATAAGTGTGACTCAGAGATGCAAGCAAGATTTACTCTGGTGGACGTCTCAAAATCCCCAACAATGGTCTCGCTTTTTCACCACCCATCAACCGATAGCCATGGTGACCATGGACGCTTCCTGATGGGATGGGGTGGGGCTATGTCAAGGAAACTCGGTCCAAGGCACCTGGTCGGAGACCGAGGCCCTTTTGCATATCAATGTCCTGGAACTGAGGGCGGTGCTTCTAGTGTTGCAAGCATTTCGCTCCATCCTTCCGTCAGTGACTTTTGCAATACAATCAGACAACATGTCAGTGGTCTGGTACATCAACAAACAAGGTGGCACCAGATCTTGCCCGTTATGCCGAGAGGCCTTGGGAATATGGCAATGGACGATAGCTCACAACCGCTTTCTGATTGCAATGCACATTCCCGGGAGCTCCAACGTGATAGCGGACAATTTGAGCAGGTGCATTCTACAGCCTCACGAGTGGTCCCTCAATCCTCTGATAATGGCAAAAATCTTCCACTGCTGTGGCCAGCCTTGCTGTGACCTATTTGCCTCCCCAACCAACTAAAGTGTAGCAACTACTTTGCCCTGATCCCCCCTCGGGGACAGTCACCAGGGGACGCTCTAGTCCACGCTTGGCCCTCGGGTCTTCTTTATGCCGATCCTCCTCTTCCCCTCATCTCCCAATTTCTAAAGAAAGCATGACAGTTGAAGAGCAAAGTGATCCTCATTGCTCCATATTGGCCTCGACAAGTCTGGTTTCCCTTCCTCTGGCCTCACCTGCTAGATCAGCAGTGGATCTTCAATCCATCCCCACCGTTGATCTCCCATCTGCAGGGTCTGATTCACCCCAATCTAACAACCCTGAAACTGACAGCTTGGTTTCCCTACTTCCTATGATTGCCAGGCATAAAAACCCGTGTGTGCAATATTCTTATTGCATCTCATAAATCGTCCACCAGACTAATCTATCTTAACAAATGGAAGAGGTTCTCTCTGTGGGCAGCAGATAAGCAAACAGACCCCTTGTCAGCCCTGGTCTTGGTTGTATTGGATTACTTATCACATCTTTTCCACTCTGGGATGTCTGCCTCTACTATCCGTATACATTTAGCTGCCATCTCGAATTTTCATATTGGATTTCAAGATTCTTCACTTATGCCTCATGGGTCCCTATCACGTCATCAAAAACGCTTTCTATCAAATGCATTTTCACCGAACTTAAAATAGCAAACAGACAAAATAGCGAAGCAGCTTTTCAGCAAATTATTTCCCTGTGAAAGAAGTCGCTTGGCCGCTTTGTTAGTTTGCCGTGTTTTGCACTGTAATGCGGTCTTGGAGTGCAGTCTCAGAGATTCCCTTATCCGGTATGGCTCCCGAACGTAAATGTGCAATAGTTACTGACCTTAGGGTTAAGGTGCGGGTTAAGGTAAGTGCATATATAGTAATACATTTAGTGTACACCTTAGGGTTAGAAGTAGGGTTTAGTTAAGTCTATATATGTTTACTTTTTTTGGAGGGGGGTTAGAAGTAGGGTTAAGTTAGGTGGATATATGTTTTAAACTGTTTACTTTTTTATTTTGGGTTACAAGTAGGGTTAAGGTAGGTGTGTATGTGTTTTAACTGTTTACTTTTTTTTTTTGTTGGAACAGCAATTTCTTTCCCTAGGAAAGAAATCACTGTTCTGAGCTGTCGATATTTTCAGCTTTCGCTGAAAAAGGGTCGATCAATCATCATTCGCTGTTTTCAGCGTTTGATGATCAGATATAGAGCCATGTCACACAGACTCTGTAAGACTTTTTTGAAAGGGGCTATCCACCTAAAACCTCCCTTTAGAGAACCCGTACAACCTTGGGATTTGTCTTTGGTTCTGCAAGCTTTAACAGCTCCTCCCTTTGAACCTGCATCCTCTTGTGATGCAAGATATCTCTCTTGGAAAACTTTGTTTCTGATTGCAATCACATTGGTCAGGTGATTGTCAGAACTTCAGGCCTTATGTATCAAACCTTCCTATCTTATCTTCCGTAAGGACAGGGTATCATTGAGAACCAATTCTACCTTTTTACCAAAAGTGGTGTCATAGTGATCTGTCAACCAGTCTATTGATCTCCCCAGTGTTCTTTCCTAACCATTCTAACAAGAGAGAGTATTGCCTGCACTCCTTGGATGTTCATAGGCAAATGCGATTTTATGTGGACAGAACAAAATCTACCCGTAAATCAGTCCAAATGTTTCTGGCTTTTTCTGGACCTAGGTGGGGTCATCCTGTATCAAAAGTTACATTGGCTTCATGGATGAGAAATTGTATCACCTTTATCTACAACAAAAACAATCTCACCTTGCCTCATACAGTCAAAGCACATTCTACAAGATCTGTGGCAACTTCAGCAGCTTTCCATGCTAAGGCTTCCCTCAGTGATATTTGCTCAGCTGCAACTTGGGCCAAACCTCATACCTTTATTCTTCATTACAAATTGGACTTGGCCTCCAGAGGTAGAGCTTCCTTTGGTTCCGTGGTGCTCAGGAATGTCCTTCCATGAGAGCCACCTAGGGATACAGGTAGCTGGGGACTCTGTCCCATCAGTAAGGATTGAACGAAGATTAACAACATCAGCTAAAGAAGTTATATCTTACCATAACGTTCCATCTGTGTTGTTGATCTTCGTTCATTCATTGCTTCCCACCCTCCGTCCTCCATCCGGAGGTTCTTGGTTGATCTTAAGTACTCCTTTCTGGCAGGTCTGTTATGACCAGAGGTAGCCTCTACTTTTATCTGTCAACTTGCAAACTCGATCTGAGGTAATGGAGCAGAGCATTCTGGGTAGGACCTTGGCTCGAGGGTTTTTGGCTGAAGCTTGATTTTGGCCGACTCGGTTACAAGGATGGAACCGATAACCCATCAGTAATGAATGAAGATCAACAACACAGATGGAACGTTATGGTAAGACAACTTTTTTATCCTCTGTGCTTTTTATTTGTGATGCTTGCAAGGCTAAGATATACACTAGTCTTTTTGATTTGTTGTGAATACAGATTTGTCTGTGTGGCAAGTCTTACTTCACACAAGAAAAAGAAATAAGCAATCACAAGGATAATAACAATGAGCAGGAGCCAAGATAAATTGATGGTTCCTAACGACTTAAAAATAGTAACCAGTTAAACTAGCCATATCGCTCTTTAATATGAGAATGTTTTATCTTACTACTTTAATTTGATTTAAATGCTCTTTCATATTGAGTTTATATCTCTTCAGATGTTTCCATCTTATTTTCACTTATAGGTAGCGAGTAATTTACCCAAGGGGTTACCACTTGTCTGCTCAAAATGCACAGAAATATTTGGTTGTTTCATCACATATATTGATATAATATGAAAAAGAAGTATTACAGTGCAGTTGGATACATCATAGTAACTTGTGTCACAAATTAATGCAAACAAAATTTCAAAAAGCTGTGGCAGAGAAATTCAAAAAAGAGGGGGAGAGTTTTTCCAAAACCAGGGACAATCTGCAGATTGACTGTATGCCCCTTTGTGTGTTTTCCCCTTCCCCACTCTGGTGTTTTAGTAAAACTGTCCCAAAGTCTAGTCTTCTCTTCCCTTTGTGGCACCAGATGACTTCAGACACTTGGATTCCGAGAATCATTCAAATAGGTTATATTTGGCAGTAGGAGTCCATTCTTCCTTTTCTGGGGATTCCTCCATATCCATCCAAACAGAGCTCCCCATTTGCTTCTGTAGTGGAACAAGTGCACCCTCGAGGACTCATAGAACTTGTTCCTGCAGATTAAATGTAGAAAATATTTTATTCAGTTTTTCTTGTGATAAAACAAACAAGAGACCTAGAAGCCTGTCCTAGACTTTTTTTTTCTAAACCTTCACATCAAAGTCATAACATTCAAAATCCTTTCTACAGTAACCTCTGTTTTTTGGTAACTCTAGATTTAATCTGGATTTGCATCCCAGTGTTCTGTGCTGAAACCTCTCTGGTTCAGCATTTAAATTTCTAAAGTCCAAACCAGTACCAAAGGGCTTTGACTGACTAAGTCTGTAGATGACTGTAAGTTAGTAGCAGTAGTTGAATCCCCAAATGACTTAGTTGCCCTGCAGGAAGGTTTGTCCTAAATATATAACTGGTGCCAAAATCAAGGACTGAAACTAAATGCAGAAATGCATTATTGTATCCTTTGGGTGGTCAACTGCCACATTAAGAGTACACCCGTAAGAGTAAGGATTTGGAAACTTAGGTGGACAGTGACCTAACTTTTGAACAACGTGTCCGTTGTTGTAAGAAAGTCCTTCTGTACCACACCGTATGTAAAGATTATTGTGTCTAGATCTAGGGATGTCATTGTCTTCCTTTGCTCAGCTGTCATTAGGCCATTCATTGAATGTAATGCCTTCTTTGGCATGCATATGTCCAGACACATGCAGCAAGTGGGACGCCCTTCCAGTGGGATGCCTTAATAAAAGGATACAGTGCCTAAATATGTCGTACATGGATTGACTCGAAAGCCCATTCACTATACTCTGTATCCTACTGACTGCTAAAAGGTGACCTGTGTCTGGTATACATCCTCTATCCTAATACTGATAGATTTACTGTACATCAGCAAATCAGAAGGCATCAGAAATACTCTGTCTACGGATTTAAAACTCTTCTGCAACATAAACAGATCAGTTTGGAGGGACAGGTATATCTTGCAGGGGATACTGCTACTCTGGAAAAGACTCTCCATCCACATAAAACAAAGTTCATCCTTGTACATATTAAAGCACAACTTGGATCTGTGGATGGAAAACAAAAAAATTACTCCAGGATTCCCTCCAGTTCCAGTAATGGGCAGAGCAGCTCCTGAATGCTTTTTCCCACATGGGTCCTCTCAAATTATTTGTGGTATGGTCCCTGTTATTCTCATTAGGGGTAAAATGCAGTTATAAACCAAGGGGTGGGTGAAGTCAGTCTCTAACCAAATGGGATAGGTTAATTCGAGCACGAAAAGGGAAATTGGCTAGGCCTAAAATGACCTGCAAGGGCATCTAGTGTAGTACTTGCCAATGAAAGATGATTATCATATTCTGTAAGAATTCACTATACATACATACATATATATATATATATATATATATATATATATATATATATTTTTTTTTTTAAGATTTTCTGCGCATACAGTGGATATAAAAAGTGTACACACCCATGTTAAAATGCGAGGATTTTGTGATATAAAAAAATGAGACCACAATAAATCATTTCAAAACTTTTCCCACCTTTAATGTGACCTATAACCTGTATAATTCAGTTGAAAAACAAACAAATCTGTTGGGGGGGTATAAAAAATAAAAAAACGTGCAGTAAGCTGGTTGCCTAAGTGTGCACACCCTTAAACTAATACTTTGTTGAGGCACCTTTTAATTACAGCATTCAGTCTTCTTGGGTAGGAGTCTGTCAGCATGGCACATCTTGACTTGTGCACAGCCCTCTTCAGGTCACCCCACAAATTTTCTATTGGATTTAGGTCTGGGCTGTGGCTGGGCCTTTCGCAAACTTTAAAAGTGAAGTTGTTCAATCTCGTTATTTATTCTTACACATGGGTACGCTCCAAGTCGGCCGCTTATTAGCTAAAGATCTCAGAGTAGCTCGAGGCCAGGCCCCTATCCCATGATGCTCTATGTCCTACCTCAGATCTAGTTTGCCGCTGCAACTGATTGAAAGGTCGCCGGAGAGCTTGGGCCAATAGAATTTCTTTATTGAGTTTTTAAAAAAATGTATGCTGTAATTCTTTAGATAACCGAAGTATTTTCTAGTTGTTATAACTTTTAGGTGAGTTAGCCTCTCGAATTCTTTATTTTAAGAGTTGTTTGTTTATTAAAGAGAGGTTGCTCCTTGGCCTCGGCCGATGTTCTTCGTGTTTCACTGTTGCAGTCATTACATTTGGGTAATACTGCTGGCAGGTTGCCCTCAGTCTGCCTGAATTCGAAAGTCTTGGGTCCTGTGTTGGCTGCTGTCACCCCTTTCCTGATGTCAGGTCGTCAGGGGTATAAAAGAAGCAGCCAACGCCATTTTCTTCAGTCTTTCTTGCCGCGCGGTGCCCGAAGCAGAAGCAGTTCACAAGTGCCGGTTGGCCGACTCCTGAGATTTTCGTGTTCGAATTTCAGATCCGAAGTCTTCAATAAAGCTAAGTACCCCGTTGGGGAAACTTTTTTTTTCTTGCTCCAGACCGATGTCAGAAAAAGTAAATAATTGTATTTCTTGTGGAAAGCAAATACCTCATAAGGACTTTCATTCTTACTGTATTCCTTGCCTAGGCCCTGATCACAACGTTTCTGGTTGTCAGTTTTGTGCTAGATTTAATCAATGCACTATTAAGCGTCGGTATGATTTTGCTTTAAACTATTTTGGATGCCGGTTTAATTATCCAGAAATGTCGTCGGATAGCCATCCGACTACTGGAGTTCACAAAAAAATGCAAAGAAAAGGAGAGAGAGAAACAACCGAGGCCCAAAACAGACAAAGCTTCTCCTAAGCCAGTCGCCGGTTCTCAGTGTGGCGCCCTGACGCCCGCTACTTTAGAGTTGCAGGCCACTACCGACTCCCACGTGGAGTCGGCCATGCTGCTGCAAACTCAAGGTATTGGAGCATCAGATACTATTCCCTCAGATGGGTCCGGAGCCGCTGAGCAGGCACCGGCTTCTGAGGGTGTATTCAGATCTAAACATCTTTACATTAAACCGACTTCAGCTTCAAAGGAAAAGACTAAAGCACCTTCTAAAGCAAAGAAACAAGCTCAATAGCCATGTGGACAGGCCTCTATGCCCAAAAAACAGATGCTCAAAATGGCCGAAGACTTGATTACCTTGATCAGGTGTTCCCATCTCCCTCCTGATAAGAGGCCTAGGCAAGAGACTGACTATGAATCTTCAGATCAGGTTTCTATTTCTTCTGATTCCTCTTCTGATCAGGAATATTCTCTTCCTCCCTATGAGGATTCTGATGCTGAAGAATCTATACCTTCAGCTTCTCCTCCGGAAGACTATTCATTTGGGGAAACCTTGCATACCATGAAGGGAGCATTTCCACTGGGTGAGCCAAAATTTTTCAGAATCTAAAAAGAGGCTCAGGGATTTCCTTTTAGTACCTCAACACAGGCCTCTAGCCATTCCACCTGTGTTAGACATTGTAGATGATGTGTTTTCGGAGTCTAGTCTTACCCCTGACTCCTTACCTCCAGCTCTTGTTAAGCCTGACAGATATTATAGGGTCCCTGGCTCTCATAAATTCCTTTTTAAAAACCCTGCTGCAGACCCAGAAACTATTTCACAGGGTCCCAAAGGAGTTGGGGCTTCCACTGCAAAAAACCCTACCCCCTCTGACAGAGATTCTAGGGCACTGGATAGATGGGGGAAAAAGGTTTACACATCTGCTACCTTGGCTATAAGGGCCTTAAACTGTCAGTTTCATATGCTTAAATATCAGCAACATGTCATGGCATTGCTTAAACAGAAAATGTTGTTAAACACTGAATGTGCAGAAAACAAGGAAATGCAGGATTTATTGCATGCAGCTGAACAAGTTGGAAAGCATACTTTGCAATGTGGTTTTGATTCTTTGGAGGCCTCATGCAGGGCCGCAGTTACGGGTTCTGTAATTAGGAGGCATGCTTGGTTAAAAGAACAAAATCTGCCTGATCATGTCAAAGTTAAATTATTAGATGCACCTTTACAGCATGATACTTTGTTTGGCGTTAAGGCAGAAGAGGTGTTAAAGAAAATGGAGGACAAAACTAAATCTATGCAAACTGTCAAAGATTTTTACAAGTACAGCCACCTAGGTTTAGTGGACACTGCCCTACAAAGAATTGGTCCTTTCCTGTGTCAGACAGACCTCAAATGGGGCAGATCCAGACACCCTAGAGGCAGATCCCAGGCGCAAGGTTCATACAGGTCAAAGCAATGGGGTGCTTCTACCTCCAAAGTTGGAGAAGACAAATCACAACCATACAGGAAACAGTCCCAATGACTTCCCCCTGCCTGCACCAAACACTTATCTCCTGGCAGCACCCTTAGTGGGCAAATTAGCAATTTTTTTTCACAATTGGCACATTATAACCCAGGACAAGTGGGGTCTAAATATAGTGTCACAAGGCTACAAGTTCCATTTCCATACCCTGCCAAAGGCAAACGGCTAGCCAGATCTGCCAAAAAATCAATGGGCAGAGGCACAAAAACAAGTCTCATCCCTCATGGACATGGGGGCCATTCAACAAGTACCAGAACAAGAGCAGAGACAAGGATTTTACTCAAGACTGTTCTTGGTACCCAGAAAGGACAAGGCCTGGAGACCAGTACTGGACTTATCTATTCTGGACGCATTCCTGGATATACCAAAATTCAAAATGTTGACTTTGCAGCAGCTTCTGCCCATGCTGGGCAAAAACGCTTGGCTTGTGACTTTAGACCTAAAAGAGGCATACCTGCATGTCCCAATCAGACAGTCATGCAGAAGATACCTCAGATTCAAAGCTGGCTCAATGCACTACCAATTCTCTGCACTGCCCTTTGACTTATGTACTGTGCCCAGGGTCTTTACAAAGTGCCTGGCACCAGTAATTGCATTCTGCAGACAAAGAGGAATACAAATGTATCCTTACTTGGACGACTGTCTAATTCAAGCAGAGAACAAGAACATTCTTCTACAGAATCTGGCGTTTGTGAAAAGACTTCTAACGTGCCTAGGGTACACAGTCAACGAAAAGAAATCAAAACTAGTACCCTCTCAAGAGATAATATTCCTGGGTGCAAGCTTAAATACAACTGCCCAGATGGCTTATCTCACGTCAGAGAAACAAAGGCAACTGACTACCTATTTCAAAATGTTGGCAACAAAGGCCCAGTTATCTTCAAGAAAAATTCTGCAGGCTTTGGGTTTCATGGCATCCTGCATCCTACTAATTCCATATGCAAGACTGCATATGAGGAAACTTCAGTGGTACATAAAAAGTGTTTGGACTCAACATTGCCACAGCCTGGAAACAATGATTACTCTCATTCCCTGCCTGCAACAGGAGTTTCGATGGTGGGCGAAGGCTTGTCACCAGAACAAGGGACAGCTATTCACATTACTCCCTGTCAGGCAGACACTAACAACAGATGCATCAGATTATGCCTGGGGGGCCCACATGGCAGGAAGATGCATTCAGGGCACATGGTCCTCAAACCAAATGCATCTACATATCAATCAAAAAGAGATGCTAGCTGTTCAAAATGCCCTGACAGCCTTCAACTACTGATAAAGACAGACAA